>NC_060149.1:959147770-959450800 GCF_021461385.2 Schistocerca piceifrons
ATCCCGATGCGGTTTCTGTGTTTCATGGTCAATTTGAGGGTCCAAGGTATACAGGTAACGTGCACTTGTGCATCGGAATCTAATACTGGTTTCCCAGGAGACGCTCAAAGCAGAAACTCTTAGAAGATTCACTCTTCTGGTACTTAAGACGGCATTGTGCCTTTTAAATTCAATCGCGATGGAATTTCTGTGTTTCATGGTCAATGTGAAGGTCGAAGGGATACAGTAAACTTGCATTGGTGCATCGGAATCTAATACTGATATCCCAGGAGCCGCTCAAAGCAAATACTCTGAAGAGATTTACTCTTATTGTACTTAAGCCGGCATCGTCCGTATTGTATTCAATCCCGATGCAATATCTGTGTTTCATGGTCAATCTGAAGGACCAAGGGATACAGTAAACTTGCACTGGTGCATCGGAATCTAATACTGGTCTCCCAGGAGCCGCTCAAAGCACAAACTCTTAGAAGATATACTCTTCTTTTACTTATGTTGGCATTGTCTCTTTTGTATTCAAACCCAATGTTTTTTCTGTTTTTCATGGTCAATGTGAAGGTACAAGGGATACAGTTAATCAGCACTGGTGCATCGGCATCTAATACTGGTCTCCCATGAACCGCTCAAAGCACAAACTCTTAGAAGATTCACAACTCTTCTACTTAAGTCGGCATTGTCCATTTTGTAATCAATCCCGATGCAAGTTCTGTGTTTCAAATTCAATGTGAAGGTCCAAGGGATACAGTAAACCTGCACTGGTGCATCGGAATCTAACACTGGTCTCCCAGGAGCCGCACAAACCACAAACTCTTAGAAGATTCACTTTTCTTGTACTTAAGTCGGAGTTGTGCCTTTCGTATTCAGTCCCGATGCAATTTCTGTGTTGCATGGTCAATGTGAAGGTCCAAGGGATACAGCAATACTGCACTGGTGCATCGGAATCTAATACTGCTCTCGCAGGAGCCGCTGAAGGCACAAACTCTTAGAAGATTCACTCTTCTTGTACTTAAGTCGGCATTGTGCAATTTGTATTCAATCCCGATTTAATTTCTGTGTTTCATGGTTAATGTGAACGTCCAAGGGATACAGAAAACCTGCACTTGTGCATCGGAATCTAATACTGGTCTCCCAGGAGCCGCTCAAAGCAGAAACTCTTAGAAGATTCACCCTTCTTGTAGTTAAGTCGGCATTGTCCCTTTTGTGTTCAATTCCGATGCAATTTTTGTGTTTCATGGTCAACGTGAAAGGCCAAGGGATACAGTAAACCGGAACTGGTGCATCGGAATCTAATACTGGTCTCCCAGGAGCCGCTCAAGCCACAAACTCCTAGAAAATTCACTCTTCTTATACTTAAGTCGGCATTGTGCTTTATGTATTCAATCCCGAAGCAATTTCTGTGTTTCATGGTCAATGTGGCGGTCCCAGGGATACAGTAAACCTGCACTGGTGCATCGGAATCTAATACTGGTCTCCCAGGAGCAGCTCAAACCACCAACACTTAGAAGACTCACTCTTCTTGTACTTAAGTCGGCATAGTCCCTTTTGTATTCAATCCCGATGCACTTTCTGTGATTCATGCTCAATGTGAAAGTCCAAGTGATACAGTAAACCTGCACTGGTGCATCGGAATCTAATACCGATCTGCCAGGAGCCGCTCTAACCACAATCTCTCAAAAACTTCACTCATCTTGCACTTATGTCGGCATTGTCCCTTTTGTATTCAATCCCGAAGTAATTTTTGTGTTTCATGGTCAACGTGAAGGTCCAACGGATACAGTAAACCTGCACTGGTGCATCGGAATCTAATACTGGTCTCGCAGGAGCCGCTCAAAGCACAAACTCTTAGAAGATTCACTCTTCTTGTACTTACGTCGGCATTGTGCCTATTGTATTCAATCCTGATTCAATTTCTGTGTTTCATGATCAATGTGAAGTTCCAAGAGATACAGTAAACCTGCACTGGTGCTTCGGAACCTAATACTGGTATCCCAGGAGCCGCTTAAAGCACAAACTCTGAAGAGATTCATTCTTCTTGTACTTAAGTCGGCATATTCCCTTTTGTATTCAATCCCGATGCAATATCTGTGTTACATGGTCAATGTGAAGGACCAAGGGATACAGCAAAACCTGCACTGGTGCGTCGGAACCTAATACTGGTCTCCCAGTAGCCGCTCAAAGCACAAATTCTTAGAAGATTCAGTCTTCCTGTACTTAAGTCGCCATTGTCTCGTTTGTAATCAATCCCGATGCAATTTCTGTGTTTCATGGTCAATGGGAATGTCCAAGGGATACAGTAAACCTGCACTGGTGCACCGGAATCTTACACTTTTCTCCCAGGAGCCGCTCTAACCACAAACTCTTAGAAAATTCACTCTTCTTATCCTTAAGTCGGCATTGTCCCATTTGTATTCAATCCCGATGCTATTTCTGCGTTTCATGGTCAATGTGAAGGTCAAAGGGATGCAGTTAACCTGCACTGGTGCAACGGAATCTAATACTGGTCGCTCAGGATCCGCTCAAACCACAAATTCTTAGAAAATTCACCTTCTTGTACTTAAGTCGGCATTGTCCCTTTTGTATTCAATCCCAATGCAATTTCTGTGTTTCATGGTCAATGTGAAGGTCAAAGGGATACAGTAAACGTGCACTGGTGCATCGGAATCTAATACAGGTCTCCCAGGAGACGCTCAAAACACAAACTCTCCGAAGATTCACACTTCTTGAGGTTAATTTGGCATTGGGAGTTTTGTATTCAATCCCGATGCAATTTCTGTGTTTCATGGTCAATGTGAAGGTTCAAGGGATACAGTAATCCTGCACTGGTGCATCGGAATCTAATACAGGTCAGCCAGGAGCCGCTCAAACCACAAACTCTTAGAGGGTTCACTCTTCTTGTACATAAGTATTCATTGTGCCTTATGTATTCAATCCCGATGCAATTTCTGTGTTTCATATTCAATGTGAAGGGTCAAGGGAAACAGCAAACGTGCACTGGTGCATCGGAATCTAATACTGGTCTCCCAGGAGGCGCTCAAACCACAAATTCTTAGAAGATTCACTCTTCATGTACTTAAGTCGGCATTGTGCCTTTTGTATTCAATCCCGATGCAATATCTGTGTTTCATGGTCAATGTGAAGGTCGAAGGGATACAGTAAACCTGCACTGGTGCATCGGAATCTAATACTGGTCTCCCAGGAGCCGCTGAAAGCAGAAACTCCTAGAAGATTTATTCTTCTTGTAGTTAAGTCGCCATTGTACATTATGTATTCAATCCCAATGCAATTTCTGTGTTTCACGGTCAATGTGAAGGTCCAAATGATACAGTCAACCTGCTCTGGTGCATTGGAATGTAATAGTGGCCTCCCAGGAGCCGCTCAAAGCACAAACTCTTAGAAGATCACTCTTCTTGTACTTAAGTCGGCACTGTGCCTTTTGTATTCAATCCCGATGCAATTTCTGTGTTTCATGGGCTATGAGGAGGTCCAAGGGATACGGTAAACCTGCACTGGTTCATCAGAATCTAATGCTGGTCGTCCATGAGCCGCTCAATCCACAAACTCTTAGAAGATTCACTCTTCTTGTACTTAAGTCCACGTTGTGCCTTTGCTATACAATCCCGATGCGATTTCTGTGTTTCATGGTCAATGTGATGTCCGAGGGATACGGTAAACATGCACAGGTGCATCGGAATCTAATACTGGTCTCCCAGGAGCCGCAGAAAACACAATGTCCTAGAGGATTCATTCTTCTTGTACTTAAGTCGGCAATGTCATTTTGTATTCAATCCCGATGCAATTTCTGTGTTTCATGGTCAATGTGAAGGTCCAAATAATACAGTCAACCTGCACAGGTGCATCGGAATCTAATACTGGTCTACCATTAGCCGCTCAAAGCACAATCTTTTAGAAGATTCACTCTTCTTGTACTTAAGTCGGCGTTGTGCCTTTTGTATTCAATCCCGACGAAATTTCTGTGTTTCATGGTCAGTGAGAAGGTCCAAGGGATACAGTAAACCTGCACTGCTTCATCGTAATCTAATACAGGGCTCCCAAGAGCCGCTCAAATCACAAACTCTTAGAAGATTCACTCTTCTTGTACTTAAGTTGGCATTGTGCCTTTTGGATTCACTCCCGATGCGATTTCTGTGTTTCATGGTCAATGTGACTGTCCAAGGGATACAGTAAACCTGCACTGGTGCATCGGAATCTAATACTGGTCTCCCAGGAGCCGCTCAAGTCACAAACTCCTAGAAAATTCACTCTTCTTATACTTAAGTCGGCATTGTGCCTTATGTATTCAATCCCGATGCAATTTCTGTGTTTCATGGTGAATGTGAAGGTCCCAGGGATACAGTAAACCTGCACTGGTGCATCAGAATCTAATACTGTTCTCCCAGGAGCAGCTCAAACCACCAACTCTTAGAAGATTCACTCTTCTTGTACTTAAGTTGGCATAGTCCCTTTTGTATTCAATCCCGATGCACTTTCTGTGTTTCATGCTCAATGTGAAAGTCCAAGTGATACAGTAAACCTGCACTGGTGCATCGGAATCTAATACTGGTCTGGCAGGAGCCGCTCAAACCACAAACGCTCAAAAAATTCACTCATCTTGCACTTATGTCGGCATTGTCCCTTTTGTATTCAATCCCGAAGCAATTTTTGTAATTCATGGTCAATGTGAAGGTCCAAGGGATACTGTAAATGTGAACTGGTGCATCGGAATCTAATACTGGTCTCCCAGGAGACGCTCAAGTCACAAACTCCTAGAAAATTCACTCTTTTTATACTTAAGTCGGCATTGTGCCTTATGTATTCAATCCCGATGCAATTTCTGTGTTTCATGGTGAATGTGAAGGTCCCAGGGATACAGTAAACCTGCACTGGTGCATCAGAATCTAATACTGTTCTCCCAGGAGCAGCTCAAACCACAAACTCTTAGAAGATTCACTCTTCTTGTTCTCAAGTCGGCATTGTCCCATTTGTATTCAATCCCGAAGCAATCTCTGTGCTTCATGGTCATGTGAAGGTCCACGGGATACAGTTAATCAGCACTCGTGCATCGGAATCTAATACTGGTCTCCCAGGAGCCGCTCAAAGCACAAATTCTTAGAAGATTCACCCATCTTGTATTTAAGTCGGCATTGTCCCTTTTGTGTTCAGTCCCGATGCAATTTCTGTGTTTCATGGTCAATGTGAAGGTCCAAGGGATACAGTAAACTTGCACTGGTGCATCGGAATCTAATATTGGTCTGCCAGAAGCCGCTCAAAGCACAAACTATTAGAAGATTCACTCTTCATGTACTTAAGTCGGCATTGCCCCATTTATATTCAATCCCGATGCAATTTCTGCGTTTCATGGTCAATGGGAAGGTCCAAGGGATAGAGCAAACCTGCACTGGTGCATCGGAATCTAATACTGGTTTCCCAAGAGCCGCTCCAAGCACAAAATCTTCTATGATTAACTCTTCTTGTACATAAGTCGGCAGTCCATTTTGTATTCAATTCCGAAGCAATTTCTGTGTTTCATGATCGATGTGAAGGTCCAAGGGATACAGTAAACCTGCACTGTTGCATCGGAATCTAATTCTGGTATCCCAGGAGCCGCTTAAAACGCAAACTCAGGAGATTCATTCTTCTTGTACTTAAGTCGGCATATTACCTTTTGTATTCGATCCCGATGCAATATCTGTGTTTCATGGTCAATATGAAGGACCAAGGGATACAGTAAACCTGCACTGGTGCGTCGGAACCTAATACTGGTCTCGCAGTAGCCGCTCTAAGCACAAACTCTTAGAAGGGTCAGTCTTCCTGTACTTAAGTCGCCATTGTCTCATTTGTATTCAATCGCGATGCAATTTCTGTGTTTCATGGTCAATGTGAAGGTCCAAGGGAAACAGTCAACCTGCAATGGTGCTTAGGAATCCAATACCGGTATCCCAGGAGCCGCTCAATGCACAAATTCTTAGAAGATTCACTCTTCTTGTAATTAAGTCGGCATTGTCCAATTTGTATTCAATCCCGATGCAATTTCTGTGTTTCATGGTCAATGTGGAGGTCCAAGGGATACAGTAAACCTGCACTGGTGCATCGGAATCTAATACTGGTCTCCCAGGAGCCGCTCAAAGCACAAACTCTTAGGTGATTTACTCTTCTTGTACTTAAGTCGGCAGTCCCTTTTGTATTCAATCCCGATGCAATTTCTGTGTTTCTTGGTAAATGTGAAGGTCCGAGGGATACACTAAACCAGCACAGGTGCATCGGAATCTAATACTGGTCTCCCAGGAGCCGCTCAACGCACATACTCTGAGAAGATTCACTCTTCTTGTACTTAAGTAGGCATTTTCCCTTTTGTATTCACTTCCGATGCGGTTTCTTTGTTTCATGGTCAATGTGAGGGTCCAAGGTATACAGTAAACCTGCACTGGTGCAATGGAATACTGGTCTCCCAGGAGCCGCCCAAAGCACAATCTGTTACAAGATTCACTCTTCTTGTACTTAAGTGGGCATCGTCCCATTTGTATTCAATCCCGATGCATTATCTGTTTTTCATGGTCAATGTGAAGATCCAAGGGATACAGTAAACGTGCACTGGTGGATCTGAATCTAATACTGGTCTCCCACGAGCTGCTCAAAGCACAGACACTTAGAAGATTCACTCTTCTTGTACTTAAGTCGGCATTGTCTCTTTTGTATTCAATCCCGATGTAATATCTGTGTTTCATGGTCAATGTGGAGGTCCACGGGATACTGTTAATCAGCACTGGTGCATCGGAACCTCATACTGGTCTCCCAGGAGCCGCTCAAAGCAGAAACTCTTAGAGGATTCACCCTTCTTGTACTTAAGTCGGCATTGTCCCTTTTGTATTCAATCCCGATGCAATTTCTGAGTTTCATAATCAATGTGAAAGTCCAAGGGATACAGTAAACCTGCACTGGTGCAACAGAATGTAATACTGGTCTCCCAGGAGCCGCTCAAAGCACAAACTCTTAGAAGATTCACTCTTCTTGTACTTAAGTCGTCATTGCCCCATTTATTTTCAATTCCGATGCAATTTCTGCGTTTCATGGTCAATGTGAAGGTCCAAGGGATACAGTAAGTGTGAACTGGTGCATCGGAATCTAATACTGGTCTCCCAGGAGCCGCTCAAAGCACAAACTCTTAGATGATTAACACATCTTGTACTTAAGTCGGCAGTCCCTTTTGTATTCAATCCCGATGCAATTTCTGTGTTTGGAGGTCCATGTGAAGGTCCAAGGGATACACTAAACCAGCACAGGTGCATCGGAATCCAATACTGGTTTCCCAGGCGCCGCTCAATGCACATGCTCTGAGAAGATTCACTTTTCTTGTATTTGAGTCGGCATTTGCTCTTTTGTATTCAATCCCGATGCAATTTCTGTGTTTCATGGGCAATGTGAAGGGCCAAAGGATACAGTAAACCTGCACTGGTGCATCGGAATCTGATACTGGTTTCCCAGGATCCGCTCAAAGCACAAACTCTTAGAAAATTCACTCTTCTTGTACTTAAGTCGGAATTGTGCCTTTTCTATTCAATCCCGATGCAATCTCTGTGTTTGATGGTCCATGTGAAGGTCCAACGGATACGCTAAACATACACAGGTGCATCGGAATCTAATACTGTTCTCCCAGGAGCCGTTCAAAGCACACACACTGAGAAGATTCACTCTTCTTGTAATTAAGTCGGCATTGTCCCATTTGTATTCAATCCCGATATAATTTCTGTGTTTCACGGTTAATGTCAACGTCCAAGGGATACAGGAAACCTGCACTGGTGCATCGCAATCTAATACTGGTCTTCGAGAAGCTGCTCAAAGCACAAACTCTTAGAAGATTCACTCTTCTTGTTCTCAAGTTGCCATTGTCCCATTTGTATTCAATCCCGAAGCAATCTCTGTGCTTCATGGTCATGTGAAGGTCCACGGGATACACTTAATCAGCACTCGTGCATCGGAATCTAATACTGGTCTCCCAGGAGCCGCTCAAAGCACAAATTCTTAGAAGATTCACCCATCTTGTATTTAAGTCGGCATTGTCCCTTTTGTGTTCAGTCCCGATGCAATTTCTGTGTTTCATGGTCAATGTGAAGGTCCAAGGGATACAGTAAACTTGCACTGGTGCATCGGAATCTAATATTGGTCTGCCAGAAGCCGCTCAAAGCACAAACTATTAGAAGATTCACTCTTCATGTACTTAAGTCGGCATTGCCCCATTTATATTCAATCCCGATGCAATTTCTGCGTTTCATGGTCAATGGGAAGGTCCAAGGGATACAGTAAACCTGCACTGGTGCATCGGAATCTAATACTGGTTTCCCAAGAGCCGCTCCAAGCACAAAATCTTCGATGATTAACTCTTCTTGTACATACGTCGGCAGTCCATTTTGTATTCAATTCCGAAGCAATTTCTGTGTTTCATGATCGATGTGAAGGTCCAAGGGATACAGTAAACCTGCACTGGTGCATCGGAATCTAATACTGGTATCCCAGGAGCCGCTTAAAACACAAACTCAGGAGATTCATTCTTCTTGTACTTAAGTCGGCATATTCCCTTTTGTATTCGATCCCGATGCAATATCTGTGTTTCATGGTCAATGTAAAGGACCAAGGGATACAGTAAACCTGCACTGGTGCGTCGGAACCTAATACTGGTCTCGCAGTAGCCGCTCTAAGCACAAACTCTTAGAAGGGTCAGTCTTCCTGTACTTCAGTCGCCATTGTCTCATTTGTATTCAATCCCGATGCAATTTCTGTGTTTCATGGTCAATCGGAATGTCCAAGGGATACGGTAAACCTGCACTGGTGCAACGGTATCTAATACTTTTCTCCCAGGAGCCGCTCAAACCACAAACTCTTAGAAGATTCACTCTTCTTGTACTTAAGTCATCATTGTGCCTTTTGTATTCAATCCCGATGCAATCTCTGTGTTTGATGGTCCATGTGAAGGTCCAAGGGATACACTAAACAAGCACAGGTGCATCGGAATCTAATACTGGTCTCCCAGGAGCCGTTCAAAGCACACACTCTGAGAAGATTCAGTCTTCTTGTACTTAAGTCGGCAATGTCCGATTTGTATTCAATCGCGATGCAATTTCTGTGTTTCATGGTCAATGTGAAGGTCCAAGGGAAACAGTAACCTGCAATGGTGCTTAGGAATCCAATACCGGTATCCCAGGAGCCGCTCAATGCACAAATTCTTAGAAGATTCACTCTTCTTGTAATTAAGTCGGCATTGTCCCATTTGTATTCAATCCCGATGCAATTTCTGTGTTTCATGGTCAATGTGGAGGTCCAAGGGATACAGTAAACCTGCACTGGTGCATCGGAATCTAATACTGGTCTCCCAGGAGACGATGAAAGCACAAACTCTTTGAAAATTCACTCTTCTTGTACATAATTCGGCATTGTTCCATTTGTGTTCAATCCCGATGCAATTTCTGTGTTTCATGGTCAATGTGAAGGTCCAAGGGATACAGTAAACGTGCACTGGTGCATCGGAATCTGATACTGGTCTCCCAGGAGACGCTCAAAGCACAAACTATTAGAAGATTCACTCTTCTTGTACTTAAGACAGCATTGTGCCTTTTGAATTCAATCGCGATGGAACTTCTGTGTTTCATGGTCAAAGTGAAGGTCGAAGGGATACCGTAAACCTGCACTGGTGCATCAGAATCTAATGCTGGTATCCCAGAGGCCGCTCAAAGCACAGACTCTGAAGAGATTCACTCTTCATGTACTTAAGTCGGAATTGATCCTATTGTAATCAATCCCGATGCAATATCTGTGTTTCATGGTCTATGTGAAGGACCAAGGGATACAGTTAACCTGCACTGGTGCATCGGAATCTAATACTGGTCTCCCACAAGCCGCTCAAATTACAAACTCTTAGAAGATTTACTCTTTTTGTTCTTAAGTTGGCATTGTGCCTTTAGTATTCAATCCCCTTGCAATTTCTGTGTTTCATGTTCAATGTGATGGTCCAAGCGACACAATAAACCTGCACTGGTGCATCGTAATCTAATACTGGTCTCCCAGGAGCCGCCCAAAGCACAAACTCTTGCAAGATTCACTCTTCTTGTTCTTAAGTCGGTATTGTCCCTTTTGTATTCAATTCCGAAGCAAATACTGTGTTTCATTGTCAATATGAAGGTCCAAGGGATACAGTAAAACTGCACTGGTGCATCGGAATCTAATACTGGTCTGCCAGGAGCCGCTCAAAGCGCAAACTCTTAGGTGATTCACTCTTCTTGTAATTAAGTCGGCAGTCCCTTTTGTATTCAATCCCGATGCAATTTCTGTGTTTCTTGGTCAATGTGAAGGTCCGAGGGATACACTAAACCAGCACAGGTGCATCGGAATCTAATACTGGTCTCCCAGGAGCCGCTCAACGCACATACTCTGAGAAGATTCACTCTTCTTGTACTTAAGTAGGCATTGTCCCATTTGTATTCACTTCCGGTGCGGTTTCTTTGTTTCATGGTCAATGTGAGGGTCCAAGGTATACAGTAAACCTGCACTGGTGCAATGGAATACTGGTCTCCCAGGAGCCGCCCAAAGCACAATCTGTTACAAGATTCACTCTTCTTGTACTTAAGTGGGCATCGTCCCATTTGTATTCAATCCCGATGCAATATCTGTGTTTCATGGTCAATGTGAAGATCCGAGGGATACAGTAAACGTGCACTGGTGGATCTGAATCTAATACTGGCTCCCAGGAGCTGCTCAAAGCACAGACACTTAGAAGATTCACTCTTCTTGTACTTAAGTCGGCATTGTCTCTTTTGTATTCAATCCCGATGTAATTTCTGTGTTTCATGGTCAATGTGGAGGTCCAAGGGATATAGCAATACTGCACTGGTGCATCGGAATCTAATACTGGTCTCTCAGGAGCCGCTGAAGGCACAAACTCTTATAAGATTCAGTCTTCCTGTTCTTAAGTAGGCATTTTCCCATTTGTATTCAATCCCGATGCACTTTCTGTGTTTCATGCTCAATGTGAAAGTCCAAGGGATACAGTAAATCTGCACTGGTGCATCGGAATCTAATACTGGTCAGCCAGGAGCCGCTCAAACCACAAACTCTTAGAAAATTCACTCTTCTTGCACTTATGTCGGCATTGTGCCTTTTGTATTCAATCCCAAAGCAACTTTTGTGTTTCATGGTCAATGTGAAGGTCCAAGGGATACAGTAAGTGTGAACTGGTGCATCGGAATCTAATACTGGTCTCCCAGGAGCCGCTCAAAGCACAAACTCTTAGGTGATTCACTCTTCTTGTACTTAAGTCGGCAGTCCCTTTTGTATTCAATCCCGATGCAATTTCAGTGTTTCTTGGTCAATGTGAAGGTCCAAGGTATACAGTAATCCTGCATTGGTGCATTCGAATCTAATACTGGTCTCCCAGGAGCCGCTCAAAGCTCAAACTCTGAAGAGACTCACTCTTCTTGTACTTAAGTCGGCATTGTCCCTTTTGTATTCAATCGCGATGCACTTTCTGTGTTTCATGCTCAATGTGAAAGTCCAAGGGATACAGTAAAACTGCACTGGTGCATCGGAATCTGATACTGGTCTGCCAGGAGCCGCTCAAACCACAAACTCTTAGAAAATTCACTCTTCTTGCACTTACGTCGGAATTGTCCCTTTTGTATTCAATCCCAAAGCAACTTTTGTGTTTCATGGTCAATGTGAAGGTCCAAGGGATACAGTAAACGTGAACTGGTGCATCGGAATCTAATACTGGTCTCCCAGGAGCCGCTCAAAGCACTAAATCTTCGAAGATTCACTCTTGTTGTACTTAAGTTGGCATTCTGCCTTTAGTATTCAATACCCATGCAATTTCTGTGTTACATGGTCAATGTGAAGGTCCAAGCGATACAGTAAACCTGCACTGGTGCGTCGTAATCTAATACTGGTCTCCCAGGAGCCGCTCAGAGCACAAACTCTTGCAAGATTCACTTTTCTTGTCCTTAAGTCGGCATTGTCCCTTTTGTATTCAATTCCGAAGCAATTACTGTGTTTCATGGTCAATGTGAAGGTCCAAGGGATACAGTAAACCTCCACTGGTGCATCGGCATCTAATTCTGGTCACCCTGGAACCGCTCAAACAACAAACTCTTAGAAGATTCACTTTTTTTGTACTTAAGTCTGAGTTGTGCCTTTCGTATTCAATCCCGATGCAATTTCTGTGTTGCATGGTCAATGTGAAGGTCCAAGGGATACAGCAATACTGCACTGGTGCATCGGATTCTAATACTGGTCTCGCAGGAGCCGCTGAAGTCACAAACTCTTAGAAGATTCACTCTTCTTGTACTTAAGTCGGCATTGTGCAATTTGTATTCAATCCCGATATAATTTCTGTGTTTCATGGTTAATGTCAATGTCCAAGGGATACAGAAAACCTGCACTGGTGCATCGCAATCCAATACTGGTCTCCGAGAAGCCGCTCAAAGCACAAACTCTTAGAAGATTCAGTCTTCTTGTTCTCAAGTAATCATTGTCCCATTTGTATTCAATCCCGAAGCAATCTCTGTGCTTCATGGTCAATGTGAAGGTCCAAGGGATACAGTAAACCTGCACTGGTGCATCGGTATCTAATACTGGTCTCCCAGGTGCCGCTCAAAGCACAAACTCTTAGGAGATTTACTCTGCTTGACCTTACGTCGGCATTGTGCCTTTTATATTCAATCCCGATGCAATTTCTGTGTTTCATGATCAATGGGAAGTTCCAAGGGATACAGTAAACCTGTACTGGTGCTTGGGAATCTAATACTGGTCTCCCATGAGCCGCTCAAAACACAAAATCTTAGAAGATTCACTCTTCTTGTACGTAAGTCGGCATTGTGCATATTTTATTCAATCCCGATGCAATTTCTGCGTTTCATTGTCAATGTGAAGGTCCAAGGGATACATTAAACCTGCACTGGTGCATCGGAATCTATTACTGGTCTCCCAGAAGCCGCTCAAAGCATAAACTCTTAGATGATTAACACTTCTTGTACTTGAGTCGGCATTGTCCCTTTTGTGTTCAATCCCGATGCAATTTCTGTGTTTCATGGTCAATGTGAAAGTGCAACGGATACAGTAAACTTGCACTGGTGCATCGGAATCTAATACTGGTCTGCCAGAAGCCGCTCAAAGCACAAACTATTAGAACATTCTTTCTGCTTGTACTTAAGTCGGCATTGCCCCATCCATATCAAATCCCGATGCAATTTCTGCGCTTCATGGTCAATGGGAAGGTCCAAGGGATACAGTAAACCTGCACTGGTGCATCGGAATCTAATACTGGTTTCCCAAGAGCCGCTCCAAGCACAAACTCTTCGATGATTAACTCTTCTTGTACTTAAGTCGGCAGTCCATTTTGTATTCAATTCCGATGCAATTTCTGTGTTTCATGATCAATGTGAAGGTCCAAGGGATACAGTAAACCTGCACTGGTGAATCGGAATCTAATACTGGTCTCCCAGGAGCCGCTCAGAGCAGAAATTCACAGAGGATTCACTCTTCTTGGACTTAAGTCGGCATTGTGCCTTTTGTATTTAATCCCGATGCAATTTCTGCGTTTCATGGTCAATGTGATGGTCCAAGTAATACAGTAAACCTGCACTGGTGCATCGGAATCTAATACTGGTCTCCCAAGAGCCGCTCAAAGCACAAACTCTTAGAAGATTCACTCTTCTTGTACTTATGTCGGGATTGTGCCTTATGTAATCAATCTCGATGCAATTTCTGTGTTTCATGGGCAATGTGAAGGGCCAAGGGATACAGTAAACCTGCACTGGTGCATCGGAAACTGATACTGGTTTCCCAGGACCCGCTCAAAGCACAAACTCTTAGAAGATTCACTCTTCTTGTACTTAAGTCGGAATTGTGCCTTTTCTATTCAATCCCGATGCAATCTCTGTGTTTGATGGTCCATGTGAAGGTCCAAGGGATACACTAAACCAGCACAGGTGCATCGGAATCTAATACTGGTCTCCCAGGAGCCGTTCAAAGCACACACTCTGAGAAGATTCACTCTTCTTGTACTTAAGTCGGTAATGTCCGATTTGTATTCAATCCCGATCCAATTTCTGTGTTTCATGGCCAATGTGAAGGTCCAAGGGAAACAGTCAACCTGCAATGGTGCTTAGGAATCCGATACCAGTATCCCAGGAGCCGCTCAATGCCTAAATTCTTATAAGATTCACTCTTCTTGTAATTAAGTCGGCATTGTCCCATTTGTATTCAATCCCGTTGCAATTTCTGTGTTTCATGGTCAATGTGGAGGTCCAAGGGATACCGTAATCGTGCACTGGTGCATAGGAATCTAATATTGGTCTCCCAGGAGACGATGAAAGCACAAACTCTTAGAAGATTCACTCTTCTTGTACATAATTCGGCATTGTTCCATTTGTATTCAATCCCAATGCAATTTCTGTGCTTCATGGTCAATGTGAGAGTCCAAGGTATAGAGTAAACGTGCACTGGTGCATCGAAATCTAATACTGGTCTCCCAGGAGACGCTCAAAGCACAAACTCTTAGAAGATTCACTCTTCTTGTACTTAAGACGGCATTGTGCCTTTTGAATTCAATCGCGATGGAATTTCTGTGTTTCATGGTCAATGTGAAGGTCGAAGGGATACAGTAAACCTGCACTGGTGCATCAGAATCTAATACTGGTATCCCAGGGGCCGCTCAAAGCACAGACTCTGAAGAGATTCACTCTTCTTGTACTTAAGTCGGCATTGATCCTATTGTATTCAATCCCGATGCAATATCTGTGTTTCATGGTCTATGTGAAGGACGAAGGGATACAGAAAACCTGCACTGGTGCATCGGAATCTAATACTGGTCTCCTAGGAGCCGCTCAAATTACAAACTCTTAGAAGATTTACTCTTCTTGTACTTAAGTTGGCATTGTGCCTTTAGTATTCAATCCCCATGCAATTTCTGTGTTTCATTTTCAATGTGAAGGTCCAAGCGACACAATAAACCTGCACTGGTGCATCGTAATCTAATATTGGTCTCCCAGGAGCCGCTCAAAGCACAAACTCTTGCAAGATTCACTCTTCTTGTTCTTAAGTCGGTATTGTCCCTTTTGTATTCAATTCCGAAGCAATTACTGTGTTTCATGGTCAATATGAAGGTCCAAGGGATACAGTAAACCTGCACTGGTGCATCGGAATCTAATTCTGGTCACCCTGGAGCCGCTCAAACCACAAACTCTTAGAAGATTCACTTTTCTCGTACTTAAGTCGGAGTTGTGCCTTTCGTATTCAATCCCGATGCAATATCTGTGTTGCATGGTCAATGTGAAGGTCCAAGGGATACAGTAAACCGGCACTAGTTCATCGGAATCAAATACTGGTCTCCCAGGAGACGATGAAAGCACAAACTCTTAGAAGATTCACTCTTCTTGTACATAATTCGGCATTGTTCCATCTGTATCCAATCCCGATGCAATTTCAGTGTTTCATGGTCAACGTGAAGGTCCAAGGGATACAGTAAACGTGCACTGGTGCATCGGAATCTAAAACTGGTCTCCCATCAGACGCTTAAAGCACAAACTCTTAGAAGATTCACTCTTCTTGTACGTAAGTCGGCATTGTGCATTTTGTATTCAATTTCAATGCAATTTCTGCGGTTCATGGTCAATGTGAAGGTCCAAGGGATACATTAAACCTGCACTGGTGCATCGGAAACTATTACTGGTCTCCCACGAGCTGCTCAAAGCACAAACTCTTAAACGATTAACACTTCTTGTACTTAAGTCGGCAGTCCCTTTTGTATTCAATCCCGATACAATTTAAGTGTTTCATGGTCAATGTGAAGGTCCAAGGGATACAGTAAACCTGCACTGGTGCATCGCAATCTAATACTGGTCTCCCAGGAGCCGCTCAAAAGACAAGCTCATAGAAAATTCACTCTTCTTGTATTGAAGTCGGCATTGTGCCATTTGTACTCACTCCCGATGCAATTTCTGTGTTTGGAGGTGCATGTGAAGGTCCAGGGGATACACTAAACCAGCACAGGTGCTTCGGAATCTAATACTGGTCTCCCAAGAGCCGCTCAGATTAGAAACTTTTAGAAGATTCACTCTTCTTGTACTTAAGTCGGCATTGTCCCTTTTGTACTCAATCCCGCTGGGAGTTCTGTGTATCATGATCAATGTGAAGGTCCAAGGGATACAGTAAACTTGCACTGGAGAAACGGAATCTAATACTGGTCTCCCAGGAGCCGCTCAGAGCAGAAACTCTTAGAAGATTCAATCCTCTTGTACTTATGTCGGCATTGTGCCCTATGTATTCGATCCCGATGCCATTTCTGTGTTTCATGGTCAACGTGAAGATCCAAGGGATGCAGTTAACCTGCACTGGTGCATCGGAATCTAATACTGGTCTCCCAGGAGCCGCTCAGAGTAGAAACTTTTAGAAGATTCACTCTTCTTGTACTTAAGTCGGCATTGTCCCTTTTGTACTCAATCCCGCTGGGAGTTCTGTGTATCATGATCAATGTGAAGGTCCAAGGGATACAGTAAACTTGCACTGGAGAAACGGAATCTAATACTGGTCTCCCAGGAGCCGCTCAGAGCAGAAACTCTTAGAAGATTCAATCCTCTTGTACTTAATTTGGCTTTGTGCCTTTTGTATTCAATCCCGATGCAATATCTGTGTTTCATGGTCAATGGGAAGGTCCATGGGATACAGTAAACCTGCGCTGGTGCATCGGAATCTAATACTGGTCTCCCAAGAGCCGCTCAAAGCACAAACTCTTAGAAGATGCAGTCTTCTTGTACTTAAGTCGGCATTGTGCCATATATATTCAATCCCCACGCAATTTCTGTGTTTCATGGTCAATGTGAAGGGCCAAGGGATACAGTAAACCTGCACTGGTGCATCGGAATCTAATACTGGTCTCCCATGAGCCGCTAAAAGCACAAACTGTTAGAAGACTCACTCTTCTTATTCTTAAGTCGCCTTTGTCCCTTTTATATTCAATCCCGATGCGATTTCTGTGTTTCTTGTTCAATGGTGAGGTGAAAGGGATACAGTAAACCTGCACTGGTGCAATGGAATCTAATACTGGTTTCCCCGGAGCCGCTCATAGCACAATCTCTTCGAAGATTCCCTCTTCTTGTCCTTAAGTCGGCATTGTCCCATTTGTATTCAATCCCGATGCAAAATCTGTGTTTCATGGTCAATGTGAAGATGAAAGGGATACAGTGAACGTGCACTGGTGGATCTGAATGTAATACTGGTATCCCAGGAGATGCTCAAAGCACAAAGTCTGAAGAGATTCATTCTTCTTATACTTAAGTCGGCATTGTCATTTTTGTATTCAATCCCGATGCAATATCTGTGTTTCATGGTCAATGTGAAGGACCAAGGTACACAGTAAACCATCACGGGTGCGTCGGAACCTAATACTGGTCTCCCAGAAGCCACTCAAACCACAAACTCTTAGAAGATTCAGTCTTCCTGTACTTAAGGCGGCATTGTCCCTTTTGTATTCAATCCCGATGCAATTTCTGTGGTTCATGGTCAATGTGAAGGTCCAAGGGATACAGTAATCCTGCACTGTCGCATTCGAATCTAATACTGGTCTCCCAGGAGCCGCTCAAAGCACAAACTCTTAGAAGTTTCACTCTTCTTGTACTAAAGTCGGCATTGTGCATTTTGTATTCAATCCCGATGCAATTTATGCGTTTCATGGGCAATGTGAAGGTCCAAGGGATACAGTAAACCTTCACTGGTGCATCCGATTCTAATACTGGTCTCCCAGGAGCCGCTGAAAGCACAGACTCTGAAGAGACTCACTCTTCTTGTATTTAAGTCAGCATTGTCCCTTTGTATTCAATCCTGATGCAGTATCTGTGTTTCATGTTCAATGTGAAGGACCAAGGGATACAGTAAACCTGCACTGGTGCGGCGGAACCTAATACTGGTCTCCCAGGAGCCGCTCAAAGCACAAACTCTTAGAAGATTCAGTCTTCTTGTACTTAAGTCGGCATTGTCTCATTTGTATTCGATCCCGATGCATATTCTGTGTTTCATGTTCAATGTGAAGGTTCAAGGGATACAGTTAACCTGCACTGATGCAACGGAATCTAATACTGGTCTCCCAGGAGCCGCTCAAAACACATACTCTGAGAAGATTCATTCCTCTTGTACTTAAGTCGGCATTGTCCCGTTTGCATTCTATCCCGATGCAATTTCTGTTTCATGTTCAATGTGAAGGGCGATGGGATACGGTAAACCTGCACTGGTGCATCGGAATCCAATACTGGTATCCCAGAAGCCGCTCAAACCACAAACTCCGAAGAGATTCACTCTTCTTGTACTTAATTCGGCAATGTCCCTATTGTATTCAATCCCGATGCAATATCTGTGATTCATGGTCAATGTGAAAGACCAAGGGATACAGTAAACCTGCACTGGGGCATCAGAATCTAATACTGGTATCCCAGGAGCCGCTCAAAGCACAAACTCTGAAGAGATTCACTCTTCTTGTACTTAAGTCGGCATTGTCCGTTTTGTATTTAATCCCGATGCAATTTCTGTGTTTCATGGTCAATGGGAAGGACCAAGGGGTACAGTAAACCTGCACTGGAGCGCCGGAACTTAATACTGGTCTCCCAGGAGCCGCTCAAAGCACAAACTCTTAGAAGATTTAGCCTTTTTGTACTTAAGTCGGCATTGTCTCTTTTGTATTCAATCCCGATGCATATTCTGTGTTTCATGGTCAATGTGAAGGCCCAAGGGATACAGTTAATCAGCACAGGTGCATCGGAATCTAATACTGGTCTCCCATGAGCCGCTCAAAGCACAAACTCTTAGAAGATTCACCTCTCTTTTACTTAAGTCGGCATTGTCCATTTTGTATTCAACGCCGATGCAAGTTCTGTGTTTCAAATTCAATGTGAAGGTCCAAGGGATGCAGTAAACTTGCACTGGTGCATCGGAATCTAACACTGGTCTCCCAGGAGCCGCTCAAACCACAAACCCTTAGAAAATTCACTCTTCTTGTACTTAAGGCAGCATTGTCCCACTTGTATTCAATCACGATGCAATTTCTGTGTTTCATGGTCAATATGAAGGTCCAAGGGATACAGTGAACCTGCACTGGTGAAACGGAATCCAATACTAATCTCCCAGGAGCCGCTCAAAGCACAAACTCTTAGAAGATTCACACTTCTTGTACTTAAGTCGGCAGTCCCTTTTGTATTCAATCCCGATCCAATTTCTGTGTTTCATGGTTAATGTGAAGGTCGAAGGGATACAGTAAACCTGCACTGGTGCATCGAAATCTAATACTGGTCTGCCAGGAGCCGCTCAAACCACAAACCCTTAGAAAATTCACTCTTCTTGTACTTTAGGCGGCATTGTCCCACTTGTATTCAATCACGATGCAATTTCTGTGTTTCATGGTCAATGTGATGGTCCAAGGGATACAGTAAACGTGAACCGGTGCGTCGGAACCTAATACTGGTCTCCGAAGAGCCGCTCAAAGCACAAACTTTTAGAAGATTCACTCTTCTTGTACTTAAGTCGGCATTGTGCCTTTTGTATTCAATCCCAATGCAATATCTGTGTTTGATGGTCCACGTGAAGGTCCACGGGATACACTAAACAAGCACAGGTGCATCGGAATCTAATACTGGTCTCCCAGGAGACGCTCAAATCACAAACTCTTAGAAGATTCACTCTTCTTGTACTTAAGTCGGCAATGTCCGATTTGTATTCAATCCCGATGCAATTTCTGTGCTTCATGGTCAATGTGAAGGTGCAAGGGATACAGTAAACCTGCACTGGTGCATCGGAATCTAATACTGGTCTCCCAGGAGACGATGAAAGCACAAACTCTTAGAAGATTCACTCTTCTTGTACATAATTCGGCATTGTTCCATTTGTAATCAATCACGATGCAATTTCTGTGTTTCATGGTCAATGTGAAGGTCCAAGGGATACAGTAAACGTGCACTGGTGCATCGGAATCTAATACTGGTCTCCCAGGAGACGCTCAAAGCACAAACTCTTAGAAGATTCACTCTTCTTGTACTTAAGACGGCATTGTGCCTTTTGAATTCAAACGCGATGGAATTTCAGTGTTTCGTGGTCAATGTGAAGGTCGAAGGGATACAGTAAACCTGCACTGGTGCATCGGAATCTAATACTGGTATCCCAGAAGCCGCTCAAAGCACAAACTCAGAAGAGATTCACTCTTCTTGTACTTAATTCGGCATTGTCCCTATTGTGTTCAGTCCCGATGCAATATCTGTGATTCATGGTCAATGTGAAGGACCAAGGGATACAGTAAACGTGCACTGGTGCATCGGAATCTAATACTGGTTTCCCCGGAGCCGCTCAAAGCACAATCTCTTAGAAGATTCCCTCTTCTTGTCCTTAAGTCGGCATTGTCCCATTTATATTCAATCCCGATGCAATATCTGTGTTTGATGGTCCACGTGAAGGTCCACGGGATACACTAAACAAGCACAGGTGCATCGGAAACTAATACTGGTCTCCCAGGAGACGCTCAAATCACAAACTCTTAGAAGATTTACTCTTCTTGTACTTAAGTCGGCAATGTCCGATTTGTATTCAATCCCGATGCAATTTCTGTGTTTCATGGTCAATGTGAATGGCCAAGGGATACAGTAAACCTGCACTGGTGCATCGGAATCTAATACTGGTCTCCCATGAGCCGCTAAAAGCACAAACTGTTAGAAGACTCACTCTTCTTATTCTTAAGTCGCCTTTGTCCCTTTTATATTCAATCCCGATGCGATTTCTGTGTTTCTTGGTCAATGGTGAGGTGAAAGGGATACAGTAAACCTGCACTGGTGCAATGGAATCTAATACTGGTTTCCCCGGAGCCGCTCAAAGCACAATCTCTTAGAAGATTCCCTCTTCTTGTCCTTAAGTCGGCATTGTCCCATTTGTATTCAATCCCGATGCAATATCTGTGTTTCATGGTCAATGTGAAGATGCAAGGGATACAGTAAACGTGCACTGGTGGATCTGAATGTAATACTGGTATCCCAGGAGCTGCTCAAAGCACAAACTCCGAAGAGATTCACTCTTCTTGTACTTAATTCGGCATTGTCCCATTTGTATTCAATCCCGATGCAATATCTGTGATTCATGGTCAATGTGAAAGACCAAGGGATACAGTAAACCTGCACTGGGGCATCAGAATCTAATACTGGTATCCCAG
Source organism: Schistocerca piceifrons (assembly GCF_021461385.2). Classification (NCBI taxonomy): domain Eukaryota; kingdom Metazoa; phylum Arthropoda; class Insecta; order Orthoptera; family Acrididae; genus Schistocerca; species Schistocerca piceifrons. The sequence continues at coordinate 959,168,982 of NC_060149.1, forward strand.
GAGCCGCTCAAAGCACAAACTCTGAAGAGATTCATTCTTCTTATACTTAAGTCGGCATTGTCATTTTTGTATTCAATCCCGATGCAATATCTGTGTTTCATGGTCAATGTGAAGGACCAAGGTATCGAGTAAACCATCACGGGTGCGTCGGAACCTAATACTGGTCTCCCAGAAGCCACTCAAACCACAAACTCTTAGAAGATTCAGTCTTCCTGTACTTAAGTCGGCATTGTCCCTTTTGTATTCAATCCCGATGCAATTTCTGTGGTTCATGGTCAATGTGAAGGTCCAAGGGATACAGTAATCCTGCACTGTCGCATTCGAATCTAATACTGGTCTCCCAGGAGCCGCTCAAAGCACAAACTCTTAGAAGTTACACTCTTCTTGTACTAAAGTCGGCATTGTGCATTTTGTATTCAATCCCGATGCAATTTCTGCGTTTCATGGGCAATGTGAAGGTCCAAGGGATACAGTAAACCTTCACTGGTGCATCGGATTCTAATACTGGTCTCCCATTAGCCGCTGAAAGCACAGACTCTGAAGAGACTCACTCTTCTTGTATTTAAGTCAGCATTGTACCTTTGTATTCAATCCTGATTCAGTATCTGTGTTTCATGTTCAATGTGAAGGACCAAGGGATACAATAAACCTGCACTGGTGCGGCGGAACCTAATACTGGTCTCCCAGGAGCCGCTCAAAGCACAAACTCTTAGAAGATTCAGTCTTCTTGTACTTAAGTCGGCATTGTCTCATTTGTATTCGATCCCGAAGCATATTCCGTGTTTCATGGTCAATGTGAAGGTTCAATAGATACAGTTAACCTGCACTGATGCAACGGAATCTAATACTGGTCTCCCAGGAGCCGCTCAAAGCACATACTCTGAGAAGATTCATTCTTCTTGCACTTAAGTCGGCATTGTCCCATTTGCATTCTATCCCGATGCAATTTCTGTTTCATGGTCAATGTGAAGGTCGAAGGGATACGGTAAACCTGCACTGGTGCATCGGAATCTAATACTGGTATCCCAGAAGCCGCTCAAACCACAAACTCCGAAGAGATTCACTCTTCTTGTACTTAATTCGGCATTGTCCCTATTGTATTCTATCCCGATGCAATATCTGTGATTCATGGTCAATGTGAAAGACCAAGGGATACAGTAAACCTGCACTGGGGCATCAGAATCTAATACTGGTATCCCAGGAGCCGCTCAAAGCACAAACTCTGAAGAGATTCACTCTTCTTGTACTTAAGTCGGCATTGTCCCTTTTGTATTTAATCCCGATGCAATTTCTGTGTTTCATGGTCAATGGGAAGGACCAAGGGGTACAGTAAACCTGCACTGGTGCGCCGGAACCTAATACTGGTCTCCCAGGAGACGCTCAAACACAAACTCTTAGAAGATTCACTCTTCTTGTACTTAAGTCGGCATTGACTCTTTTGTATTCAATCTCGATGCGGTTTCTGTGTTTCATGGTCAATCTAAGGGTCCAAGGTATACAGTAAACGTGCACTGGTGCTTCGGAATCTAATACTGGTCTCCCAGGAGACGCTCAAAGCAGAAACTCTTAGAAGAATCACTCTTGTGGTACTTAAGACGGCATTGTGCATTTTGTAATCAATCGCGATGGAATTTCTGTGTTTCATGGTCAATGTGAAGGTCGAAGGGATACAGTAAACTTGCACTGGTGCATCGGAATCTAATATTGGTATCCCAGGAGCCGCTCAAAGCACATACTCTGAAGAGATTCACTCTTCTTGTACTTAAGTCGGCATTGTCCCTATTGTATTTAATCCCGATGCAATATCTGTGTTTCATGGTCAATGTGAAGGACCAAGGGATACAGTAAACCTGCACTGGTGCATCGGAATCTAATGCTGGTCTCCCAGGCGCCGCTCAAAGCACAAACTCTTAGAAGATTTAGCCTTTTTGTACTTAAGTCGGCATTGTCTCTTTTGTATTCAATCCCGATGCATATTCTGTGTTTCGTGGTCAATGTGAAGGTCCAAGGGATACAGTTAATCAGCACTGGTGCATCGGAATCTAATACTGGTCTCCCATGAGCCGCTCAATGCAGAAACTCTTAGAAGATTCACACTTCTTGTACTTAAGTCGGCAGTCCCTTTTGTATTCAATCCCGATCCAATTTCTGTGTTTCATGGTCAATGTGAAGGTCGAAGGGATACAGTAAACCTGCACTGGTGCATCGAAATCTAATACTGTTCTGCCAGGAGCCGCACAAACCACAAACCCTTAGAAAAATTCACTCTTCTTGTACTTAAGGCGGCATTGTCCCACTTGTATTCAATCACGATGCAATTTCTGTGTTTCATGGTCAATGTGAAGGTCCAAGGGATACAGTAAACGTGAACCGGTGCGTCGGAACCTAATACTGGTCTCCCAGTAGCCGCTCAAAGCACAATCTCTTAGAAGATTCTGTCTTCCTGTACTTAAGTCGCCATTGTCTCGTTTGTAATCAATCCCGATGCAATTTCTGTGTTTCATGGTCAATGGGAATGTCCAAGGGATACAGTAAACCTGCACAGGTGCACCGGAATCTGACACTTTTCTCCCAGGAGCCGCTCAAACCACAAACTCTTGGAAAATTCACTCTTCTTATACTTAAGTCGGCATTGTCCCTTTTGTAATCAATCCTGATGCAATTTCTGCGTTTCATGGTCAATGCGAAGGTCAAAGGGATTAGTTAACCTGCACTGGTGCAACGGAATCTAATACTGGTCTCCCAGGAGCCGCTCAGGGCAGAAATTCTTAGAGGATTCACTCATCTTATACTTAAGTCGGCATTGTGCCTTTTGTATTCAATCCCGGTGCAATTTCTGTGTTTCATGGTCAATGTGATGGTCCAAGGGATACAGTAAACCAGCACTGGTGCATCGGAATCTAATACTGGTCTCCGAAGAGCCGCTCAAAGCACAAACTTTTAGAAGATTCACTCTTCTTGTACTTAAGTCGGCATTGTACCTTTTGTATTCAATCCCAAATCAATATCTGTGTTTGATGGTCCACGTGAAGGTCCACGGGATACACTAAACAAGCACAGGTGCATCGGAATCTAATACTGGTCTCCCAGGAGACGCTCAAATCACAAACTCTTAGAAGATTCACTCTTCTTGTACTTAAGTCGGCAATGTCCGATTTGTATTCAATCCCGATGCAATTTCTGTGCTTCATGGTCAATGTGAAGGTGCAAGGGATACAGTAAACCTGCACTGGTGCATCGGAATCTAATACTGGACTCCCAGGAGACGATGAAAGCACAAACTCTTAGAAGATTCACTCTTCTTGTACATAATTCGGCATTGTTCCATTTGTATTCAATCACGATGCAATTTCTGTGTTTCATGGTCAATGTGAAGGTCCAAGGGATACAGTAAACGTGCACTGGTGCATCGGAATCTAATACTGGTCTCCCAGGAGACGCTCAAAGCACAGACTCTTAGAAGATTCACTCTTCTTGTACTATAGACGGCATTGTGCCTTTTGAATTCAAACGCGATGGAATTTCAGTGTTTCGTGGTCAATGTGAAGGTCGAAGGGATACAGTAAACCTGCACTGGTGCATCGGAATCTAATACTGGTATCCCAGAAGCCGCTCAAAGCACAAACTCAGAAGAGATTCACTCTTCTTGTACTTAATTCGGCATTGTCCCTATTGTATTCAATCCCGATGCAATATCTGTGATTCATGGTCAATGTGAAGGACCAAGGGATACAGTAAACGTGCACTGGTGCATCGGAATCTAATACTGGTATCCCAGGAGCCGCTCAGAGCATAAACTCAGAAGAGATTTACTCTTCTTGTACTTAAGTCGGCATTGTCCCTTTTGTATTCAATCCCGATGCAATTTCTGTGTTTCATGATCAATGGGAAGGACGAAGGGGTACAGTAAACCTGCACTGGTGCATCGGAACCTAATACTGGTCTCCCAGGAGCCGCTCAAAGCACAAACTCTTAGAAGATTCAGCCTTCTTGTACTTAAGTCGGCATTGTCTCTTTTGTATTCAATCCCGATGCATATGCTGTGTTTTATGGTCAATGGGAAGGTTCAAGGGATACCGTTAACCAGCACTGGTGCATCGGAATTTAACACTTTTCTCCCAGGAGCCGCTCAAACCACAAATTCTTAAAAAATTCAATCTTCTTGTACTTAAGTCGGCAATGTCTTTTGTATTCAATCCCGATGCAATTTCTGTGTTTCATGGTCAATGTGAAGGTCCAAGGGATACAGTAAACGTGCACTGGTGCATCGGAATCTAATACTGGTTTCCCCGGAGCCGCTCAAAGCACAATCTCTTAGAAGATTCCCTCTTCTTGTCCTTAAGTCGGCATTGTCCCATTTGTATTCAATCCCGATGCAGTATCTGTGTTTGATGGTCCACGTGAAGGTCCACGGGATACACTAAACAAGCACAGGTGCATCGGAATCTAATACTGGTCTCCCAGGAGACGCTCAAATCACAAACTCTTTGAAGATTCACTCTTCTTGTACTTAAGTCGGCAACGTCCGATTTGTATTCAATCCCGATGCAATTTCTGTGTTTCATGGTCAATGTGAATGGCCAAGGGATACAGTAAACCTGCACTGGTGCATCGGAATCTAATACTGGTCTCCCATGAGCCGCTAAAAGCACAAACTGTTAGAAGGCTCACTCTTCTTATTCTTAAGTCGCCTTTGTCCCTTTTATATTCAATCCCGATGCGATTTCTGTGTTTCTTGGTCAACGGTGAGGTGAAAGGGATACAGTAAATCTGCACTGGTGCAATGGAATCTAATACTGGTTTCCCCGGAGCCGCTCAAAGCACAATCTCTTAGAAGATTCCCTCTTCTTGTCCTTAAGTCGGCATTGTCCCATTTGTATTCAATCCCGATGCAATATCTGTGTTTCATGGTCAATGTGAAGATGCAAGGGATACAGTAAACGTGCACTGGTGGATCTGAATGTAATACTGGTATCCCAGGAGCTGCTCAAAGCACAAACTCCGAAGAGATTCACTCTTCTTGTACTTAATTCGGCATTGTCCCTATTGTATTCAATCCCGATGCAATATCTGTGATTCATGGTCAATGTGAAAGACCAAGGGATACAGTAAACCTGCACTGGGGCATCAGAATCTAATACTGGTATCCCAGGAGCCGCTCAAAGCACAAACTCTGAAGAGATTCATTCTTCTTATACTTAAGTCGGCATTGTCATTTTTGTATTCAATCCCGATGCAATATCTGTGTTTCATGGTCAATGTGAAGGACCAAGGTATACAGTAAACCATCACGGGTGCGTCGGAACCTAATACTGGTCTCCCAGAAGCCACTCAAACCACAAACTCTTAGAAGATTCAGTCTTCCTGTACTTAAGTCGGCATTGTCCCTCTTGTATTCAATCCCGATGCAATTTCTGTGGTTCATGGTCAATGTGAAGGTCCAAGGGATACAGTAATCCTGCACTGTCGCATTCGAATCTAATACTGGTCTCCCAGGAGCCGCTCAAAGCACAAACTCTGAGAAGTTTCACTCTTCTTGTTCTAAAGTCGGCATTGTGCATTTTGTATTCAATCCCGATGCAATTTCTGCGTTTCATGGGCAATGTGAAGGTCCAAGGGATACAGTAAACCTTCACTGGTGCATCGGATTCTAATACCGGTCTCCCAGGAGCCGCTGAAAGCACAGACTCTGAAGAGACTCACTCTTCTTGTATTTAAGTCAGCATTGTCCCTTGTATTCAATCCTGATGCAGTATCTGTGTTTCATGTTCAATGTGAAGGACCAAGGGATACAGTAAACCTGCACTGGTGCGGCGGAACCTAATACTGGTCTCCCAGGAGCCGCTCAAAGCACAAACTCTTAGAAGATTCAGTCTTCTTGTACTTAAGTCGGCATTGTCTCATTTGTATTCGATCCCGATGCATATTCTGTGTTTCATGGTCAATGTGAAGGTTCAATAGATACAGTTAACCTGCACTGATGCAACGGAATCTAATACTGGTCTCCCAGGAGCCGCTCAAAGCACATACTCTGAGAAGATTCATTCTTCTTGTACTTAAGTCGGCATTGTCCCATTTGCATTCTATCCCGATGCAATTTCTGTTTCATGGTCAATGTGAAGGTCGAAGGGATACGGTAAACCTGCACTGGTGCATCGGAATCTAATACTGGTATCCCAGAAGCCGCTCAAACCACAAACTCCGAAGAGATTCACTCTTCTTGTACTTAATTCGGCATTGTCCCTATTGTATTCAATCCCGATGCAATATCTGTGATTCATGGTCAATGTGAAAGACCAAGGGATACAGTAAACCTGCACTGGGGCATCAGAATCTAATACTGGTATCCCAGGAGCCGCTCAAAGCACAAACTCTGAAGAGATTCACTCTTCTTGTACTTAAGTCGGCATTGTCCCTTTTGTATTTAATCCCGATGCAATTTCTGTGTTTCATGGTCAATGGGAAGGACCAAGGGGTACAGTAAACCTGCACTGGTGCGCCGGAACCTAATACTGGTCTCCCAGGAGACGCTCAAAGCACAAACTCTTAGAAGATTTAGCCTTTTTGTACTTAAGTCGGCATTGTCTCTTTTGTATTCAATCCCGATGCATATTCTGTGTTTCATGGTCAATGTGAAGGTCCAAGGGATACAGTTAATCAGCACTGGTGCATCGGAATCTAATACTGGTCTCCCATGAGCCGCTCAAACCACAAACCCTTAGAAAATTCACTCTTCTTGTACTTAAGGCGGCATTGTCCCACTTGTATTCAATCACGATGCAATTTCTGTGTTTCATGGTCAATGTGAAGGTCCAAGGGATACAGTAAACGTGAACCGGTGCGTCGGAACCTAATACTGGTCTCCCAGTAGCCGCTCAAAGCACAAACTCTTAGAAGATTCAGTCTTCCTGTACTTAAGTCGCCATTGTCTCGTTTGTAATCAATCCCGATGCAATTTCTGTGTTTCATGGTCAGTGGGAATGTCCAAGGGATACAGTAAACCTGCACAGGTGCACCGGAATCTGACACTTTTCTCCCAGGAGCCGCTCTAACCACAAACTCTTGGAAAATTCACTCTTCTTATACTTAAGTCGGCATTGTCCCTTTTGTAATCAATCCTGATGCAATTTCTGCGTTTCATGGTCAATGCGAAGGTCTAAGGGATTAGTTAACCTGCACTGGTGCAACGGAATCTAATACTGGTCTCCCAGGAGCCGCTCAGGGCAGAAAATCTTAGAGGATTCACTCATCTTATACTTAAGTCGGCATTGTGCCTTTTGTATTCAATCCCGGTGCAATTTCTGTGTTTCATGGTCAATGTGATGGTCCAAGGGATACAGTAAACCAGCACTGGTGCATCGGAATCTAATACTGGTCTCCGAAGAGCCGCTCAAAGCACAAACTTTTAGAAGATTCACTCTTCTTGTACTTAAGTCGGCATTGTGCCTTTTGTATTCAATCCCAAATCAATATCTGTGTTTGATGGTCCACGTGAAGGTCCACGGGATACACTAAACAAGCACAGGTGCATCGGAATCTAATACTGGTCTCCCAGGAGACGCTCAAATCACAAACTCTTAGAAGATTCACTCTTCTTGTACTTAAGTCGGCAATGTCCGATTTGTATTCAATCCCGATGCAATATCTGTGCTTCATGGTCAATGTGAAGGTGCAAGGGATACAGTAAACCTGCACTGGTGCATCGGAATCTAATACTGGTCTCCCAGGAGACGATGAAAGCACAAACTCTTAGAAGATTCACTCTTCTTGTACATAATTCGGCATTGTTCCATTTGTATTCAATCACGATGCAATTTCTGTGTTTCATGGTCAATGTGAAGGTCCAAGGGATACAGTAAACGTGCACTGGTGCATCGGAATCTAATACTGGTCTCCCAGGAGACGCTCAAAGCAGAAACTCTTAGAAGATTCACTCTTCTTGTACTATAGACGGCATTGTGCCTTTTGAATTCAAACGCGATGGAATTTCAGTGTTTCGTGGTCAATGTGAAGGTCGAAGGGATACAGTAAAACTGCACTGGTGCATCGGAATCTAATACTGGTATCCCAGAAGCCGCTCAAAGCACAAACTCAGAAGAGATTCACTCTTCTTGTACTTAATTCGGCATTGTCCCTATTGTATTCAATCCCGATGCAATATCTGTGATTCATGGTCAATGTGAAGGACCAAGGTATACAGTAAACGTGCACTGGTGCATCGGAATCTAATACTGGTATCCCAGGAGCCGCTCAGAGCATAAACTCTGAAGAGATTTACTCTTCTTGTACTTAAGTCGGCATTGTCCCTTTTGTATTCAATCCCGATGCAATTTCTGTGTTTCATGATCAATGGGAAGGACGAAGGGGTACAGTAAACCTGCACTGGTGCGTCGGAACCTAATACTGGTCTCCCAGGAGCCGCTCAAAGCACAAACTCTTAGAAGATTCAGCCTTCTTGTACTTAAGTCGGCATTGTCTCTTTTGTATTCAATCCCGATGCATATGCTGTGTTTTATGGTCAATGGGAAGGTTGAAGGGATACCATTAACCAGCACTGGTGCATCGGAATTTAACACTTGTCTCCCAGGAGCCGATCAAACCACAAACTCTTAAAAAATTCAATCTTCTTGTACTTAAGTCGGCAATGTCTTTTGTATTCAATCCCGATGCAATTTCTGTGTTTCATGGTCAATGTGAAGGTCCAAGGGATACAGTAAACGTGCACTGGTGCATCGGAATCTAATACTGGTTTCCCCGGAGCCGCTCAAAGCACAATCTCTTAGAAGATTCCCTCTTCTTGTCCTTAAGTCGGCATTGTCCCATTTGTATTCAATCCCGATGCAGTATCTGTGTTTGATGGTCCACGTGAAGGTCCACGGGATACACTAAACAAGCACAGGTGCATCGGAATCTAATACTGGTCTCCCATGAGCCGCTAAAAGCACAAACTGTTAGAAGACTCACTCTTCTTATTCTTAAGTCGCCTTTGTCCCTTTTATATTCAATCCCGATGCGATTTCTGTGTTTCTTGGTCAACGGTGAGGTGAAAGGGATACAGTAAACCTGCACTGGTGCAATGGAATCTAATACTGGTTTCCCCGGAGCCGCTCAAAGCACAATCTCTTAGAAGATTCCCTCTTCTTGTCCTTAAGTCGGCATTGTCCCATTTGTATTCAATCCCGATGCAATATCTGTGTTTCATGGTCAATGTGAAGATGCAAGGGATACAGTAAACGTGCACTGGTGGATCTGAATGTAATACTGGTATCCCAGGAGCTGCTCAAAGCACAAACTCCGAAGAGATTCACTCTTCTTGTACTCAATTCGGCATTGTCCCTATTGTATTCAATCCCGATGCAATATCTGTGATTCATGGTCAATGTGAAAGACCAAGGGATACAGTAAACCTGCACTGGGGCATCAGAATCTAATACTGGTATCCCAGGAGCCGCTCAAAGCACAAACTCTGAAGAGATTCATTCTTCTTATACTTAAGTCGGCATTGTCATTTTTGTATTCAATCCCGATGCAATATCTGTGTTTCATGGTCAATGTGAAGGACCAAGGTATACAGTAAACCATCACGGGTGCGTCGGAACCTAATACTGGTCTCCCAGAAGCCACTCAAACCACAAACTCTTAGAAGATTCAGTCTTCCTGTACTTAAGTCGGCATTGTCCCTTTTGTATTCAATCCCGATGCAATTTCTGTGGTTCATGGTCAATGTGAAGGTCCAAGGGATACAGTAATCCTGCACTGTCGCATTCGAATCTAATACTGGTCTCCCAGGAGCCGCTCAAAGCACAAACTCTTAGAAGTTTCACTCTTCTTGTACTAAAGTCGGCATTGTGCATTTTGTATTCAATCCCGATGCAATTTCTGCGTTTCATGGGCAATGTGAAGGTCCAAGGGATACAGTAAACCTTCACTGGTGCATCGGATTCTAATACTGGTCTCCCAGGAGCCGCTGAAAGCACAGACTCTGAAGAGACTCACTCTTCTTGTATTTAAGTCAGCATTGTCCCATTGTATTCAATCCTGATGCAGTATCTGTGTTTCATGTTCAATGTGAAGGACCAAGGGAGACAGTAAACCTGCACTGGTGCGGCGGAACCTAATACTGGTCTCCCAGGAGCCGCTCAAAGCACAAACTCTTAGAAGATTCAGTCTTCTTGTACTTAAGTCGGCATTGTCTCATTTGTATTCGATCCCGATGCATATTCTGTGTTTCATGGTCAATGTGAAGGTTCAATAGATACAGTTAACCTGCACTGATGCAACGGAATCTAATACTGGTCTCCCAGGAGCCGCTCAAAGCACATACTCTGAGAAGATTCATTCTTCTTGTACTTAAGTCGGCATTGTCCCATTTGCATTCTATCCCGATGCAATTTCTGTTTCATGGTCAATGTGAAGGTCGAAGGGATACGGTAAACCTGCACTGGTGCTTCGGAATCTAATACTGGTATCCCAGAAGCCGCTCAAACCACAAACTCCGAAGAGATTCACTCTTCTTGTACTTAATTCGGCATTGTCCCTATTGTATTCAATCCCGATGCAATATCTGTGATTCATGGTCAATGTGAAAGACCAAGGGATACAGTAAACCTGCACTGGGGCATCAGAATCTAATACTGGTATCCCAGGAGCCGCTCAAAGCACAAACTCTGAAGAGATTCACTCTTCTTGTACTTAAGTCGGCATTGTCCCTTTTGTATTTATTCCCGATGCAATTTCTGTGTTTCATGGTCAATGGGAAGGACCAAGGGGTACAGTAAACCTGCACTGGTGCGCCGGAACCTAATACTGGTATCCCAGGAGACGCTCAAACACAAACTCTTAGAAGATTCACTCTTCTTGTACTTAAGTCGGCATTGACTCTTTTGTATTCAATCCCGATGCGGTTTCTGTGTTTCATGGTCAATGTGAGGGTCCAAGGTATACAGTAAACGTGCACTGGTGCTTCGGAATCTAATACTGGTCTCCCAGGAGACGCTCAAAGCAGAAACTCTTAGAAGAATCACTCTTGTGGTACTTAAGACGGCATTGTGCATTTTGTAATCAATCGCGATGGAATTTCTGTGTTTCATGGTCAATGTGAAGGTCGAAGGGATACAGTAAACTTGCACTGGTGCATCGGAATCTAATATTGGTATCCCAGGAGCCGCTCAAAGCACATGCTCTGAAGAGATTCACTCTTCTTGTACTTAAGTCGGCATTGTCCCTATTGTATTTAATCCCGATGCAATATCTGTGTTTCATGGTCAATGTGAAGGTCCAAGGGATACAGTAAACCTGCACTGGTGCATCGGAATCTAATGTTGGTCTCCCAGGCGCCGCTCAAAGCACAAACTCTTAGAAGATTTAGCCTTTTTGCACTTAAGTCGGCATTGTCTCTTTTGTATTCAATCCCGATGCATATTCTGTGTTTCATGGTCAATGTGAAGGTCCAAGGGATACAGTTAATCAGCACTGGTGCATCGGAATCTAATACTGGTCTCCCATGAGCCGCTCAAAGCAGAAACTCTTAGAAGATTCACACTTCTTGTACTTTAGTCGGCAGTCCCTTTTGTATTCAATCCCGATCCAATTTCTGTGTTTCATGGTCAATGTGAAGGTCGAAGGGATACAGTAAACCTGCACTGGTCCATCGAAATCTAATACTGGTCTGCCAGGAGCCGCTCAAACCACAAACCCTTAGAAAATTCACTCTTCTTGTACTTAAGGCGGCATTGTCCCACTTGTATTCAATCACGATGCAATTTCTGTGTTTCATGGTCAATGTGAAGGTCCAAGGGATACAGTAAACGTGAACCGGTGCGTCGGAACCTAATACTGGTCTCCCAGTAGCCGCTCAAAGCAGAAACTCTTAGAAGATTCAGTCTTCCTGTACTTAAGTCACCATTGTCTCGTTTGTAATCAATCCCGATGCAATTTCGGTGTTTCATGGTCAATGGGAATGTCCAAGGGATACAGTAACCCTGCACAGGTGCACCGGAATCTGACACTTTTCTCCCAGGAGCCGCTCAAACCACAAACTCTTGGAAAATTCACTCTTCTTATACTTAAGTCGCCATTGTCCCTTTTGTAATCAATCCTGATTCAATTTCTGCGTTTCATGGTCAATGCGAAGGTCTAAGGGATTACTTAACCTGCACTGGTGCAACGGAATCTAATACTGGTCTCCCAGGAGCCGCTCAGGGCAGAAAATCTTAGAGGATTCACTCATCTTATACTTAAGTCGGCATTGTGCCTTTTGTATTCAATCCCGGTGCAATTTCTGTGTTTCATGGTCAATGTGATGGTCCAAGGGATACAGTAAACCAGCACTGGTGCATCGGAATCTAATACTGGTCTCCGAAGAGCCGCTCAAAGCACAAACTTTTAGAAGATTCACTCTTCTTGTACTTAAGTCGGAATTGTGCCTTTTGTATTCAATCCCAAATCAATATCTGTGTTTGATGGTCCACGTGAAGGTCCACGGGATACACTAAACAAGCACAGGTGCATCGGAATCTAATACTGGTCTCCCAGGAGACGCTCAAATCACAAACTCTTAGAAGATTCACTCTTCTTGTACTTACGTCGGCAATGTCCGATTTGTATACAATCCCGATGCAAATTCTGTGCTTCATGGTCAATGTGAAGGTGCAAGGGATACAGTAAACCTGCACTGGTGCATCGGAATCTAATACTGGTCTCCCAGGAGACGATGAAAGCACAAACTCTTAGAAGATTCACTCTTCTTGTACATAATTCGGCATTGTTCCATTTGTATTCAATCACGATGCAATTTCTGTGTTTCATGGTCAATGTGATGGTCCAAGGGATACAGTAAACGTGCACTGGTGCATCGGAATCTAATACTGGTCTCCCAGGAGACGCTCAAAGCACAAACTCTTAGAAGATTCACTCTTCTTGTACTATAGACGGCATTGTGCCTTTTGAATTCAAACGCGATGGAATTTCAGTGTTTCGTGGTCAATGTGAAGGTCGAAGGGATACAGTAAACCTGCACTGGTGCATCGGAATCTAATACTGGTATCCCAGAAGCCGCTCAAAGCACAAACTCAGAAGAGATTCACTCTTCTTGTACTTAATTCGGCATTGTCCCTATTGTATTCAATCCCGATGGAATATCTGTGATTCATGGTCAATGTGAAGGACCAAGGGATACAGTAAACGTGCACTGGTGCATCGGAATCTAATACTGGTATCCCAGGAGCCGCTCAGAGCATAAACTCTGAAGAGATTTACTCTTCTTGTACTTAAGTCGGCATTGTCCCTTTTGTATTCAATCCCGATGCAATTTCTGTGTTTCATGATCAATGGGAAGGACGAAGGGGTACAGTAAACCTGCACTGGTGCGTCGGAACCTAATACTGGTCTCCCAGGAGCCGCTCAAAGCACAAACTCTTAGAAGATTCAGCCTTCTTGTACTTAAGTCGGCATTGTCGCTTTTGTATTCAATCCCGATGCATATGCTGTGTTTTATGGTCAATGGGAAGGTTCAAGGGATACCGTTAACCAGCACTGGTGCATCGGAATTTAACACTTTTCTCCCAGGAGCCGCTCAAACCACAAACTCTTAAAAAATTCAATCTTCTTGTACTTAAGTCGGCAATGTCTTTTGTATTCAATCCCGATGCAATTTCTGTGTTTCATGGTCAATGTGAAGGTCCAATGGATACAGTAAATCTGCACTGGTTCACTGGAATCTAATAGTGGTCTCCCAAGAGCCGCTCAAAGCACAAACTTTCGGAAGATTCCCTCTTCATGTATTTGAGTCGGCATTGTGCGTTATGTATTCAATCCTGATGCAATTTCTGTGTTTCATGGTGAATGTGAAGGGCCAAGGGATACAGTAAACGTGAACTGGTGCATCGGAATGTAATACTGGTCTCCCAGGAGACGCTCAAACACAAACTCTTAGAAGATTCACTCTTCTTGTACTTAAGTCGGCATTGTCTCTTTTGTATTCAATCCCGATGCGGTTTCTGTGTTTCATGGTCAATGTGAGGGTCCAAGGTATACAGTAAACGTGCACTGGTGCTTCGGAATCTAATACTGGTCTCCCAGGAGACGCTCAAAGCAGAAACTCTTAGAAGATTCACTCCTCTGGTACTTAAGACGGCATTGTGCTTTTTGTATTCAATCGCGATGGAATTTCTGTGTTTCATGGTCAATGTGAAACTCGAAGGGATACCGTAAACTTGCACTGGTGCATCGGAATCTAATACTGGAATTCCAGGAGCCGCTCAAAGCACATACTCTGAAGGGATTCACTCTTCTTGTACTTAAGTCGGCATTGTCCCTATTGTATTCAATCCCGATGCAATATCTGTGTTTCATGGTCAATGTGAAGGACCAAGGGATACAGTAAACCTGCACTGGTGCATCGGAATCTAATACTGGTCTCCCACGAGCCGCTCAAAGCACAAACTCTTAGAAGATTTACTCTTCTTTTACTTAAGTTGGCATTGTCTCTTTTGTATTCAAACCCGATGTTATTTCTGTTTTTCATGGTCAATGTGAAGGTCCAAGGGATACAGCAATACTGCACTGGTGCATCGGAATCTAATACTGGTCTCGCAGGAGCCGCTCAAAACATAAACTCTTAGATGATTAACACATCTTGTACTTAAGTCGGCAGTCCCTTTTGTAATCAATCCCGATGCAATTTCTGTGTTTGGAGGTCCATGTGAAGGTCCAAGGGATACACTAAACCAGCACAGGTGCATAGGAATCTAATACTGGTCTCCCAGAAGCCGCTGAATGCACATACTCTGAGAAGATTCACTTTTCTTGTATTTAAGTCGGCATTTGCTCTTTTGTATTCAATCCCGATGTAATTTCTGTGTTTCATGGTCACTGTGAAAGTCCAAGGGATACAGTAAACTTGCACTGGTGCATCGGAATCTAATACTGGTCTGCCAGAAGCCGCTCAATGCACAAACCATTAGAATATTCTCTCTTCTTGTACTTACGTCGGCATTGCCCCATCTATATTCAATCCCGATGCAATTTCTGCGTTTCATGGTCACTGTGAAAGTCCAAGGGATACAGTAAACTTGCACTGGTGCATCGGAATCTAATACTGGTCTGCCAGAAGCCGCTCAAAGCACAAACTAATAGAACATTCTCTCCTCTTGTACTTACGTCGGCATTGCCCCATCTATATTCAATCCCGATGCAATTTCTGCGTTTCATGGTCAATGGGAAGGTCCAAGGGATACAGTAAACCTGCACTGGTGAATCGGAATTTAAGACTGGTCTCCCAGGAGCCGCTCAGAGCAGAAATTCACAGAGGATTCATTCATCTTGGACTTAAGTCGGCATTGTGCCTTTTGTATTCAATCCCGATGCAATTTCTGTGTCTCATGGTCAATGTGGAGGTCCAAGGGATACAGTAATCCTGCGCTGGTGCATCGGAATCTAATACTGGTCTCCCAGGAGACGATGAAAGCACAAACTCTTAGAAGATTCACTCTTCTTGTACATAATTCGGCATTGTTCCATTTGTATTCAATCCCGATGCATTTTCTGTGCTTCATGGTCAATGTGAGAGTCCAAGGTATAGAGTAAACGTGCACTGGTGCATCGAAATCTAATACTGGTCTCCCAGGAGACGCTCAAAGCACAAACTCGTAGAAGATTCAATCTTCTTGTACTTAAGACGGCATTCTGCCTTTTGAATTCAATCGCGATGGAATTTCTGTGTTTCATGGTCAATGTGAAGGTCGAAGGGATACAGTAAACCTGCACTGGTGCATCAGAATCTAATACTGGTATCCCAGGGGCCGCTCAAAACACAGACTCTGAAGAGATTCACTCTTCTTGTACTTAAGTCAACATTGATCCTATTGTATTCAATCCCGATGCAATATCTGTGTTTCATGGTCTATGTGAAGGTCCAATGGATACAGTAAACCTGCACTGGTGCATCGGAATCTAATTCTGGTCACCCTGGAGCCGCTAAAACCACAAATTCTTAGAAGATTCACTTTTCTCGTACTTAAGTCGGAGTTGTGCCTTTCGTATTCAATCCCGATGCAATATGTGTGTTGCATGGTCAACGTGAAGGTCCAAGGGATGCAGTAAACGTGCACTGGTGCATAGGAATCTAATACTGGTCTCCCATCAGACGCTCAAAGCACAAACTCTTAGAAGATTTACTCTTCTTGTACGTAAGTCGGCATTGTGCATTTTGTATTCAATTTCGATGCAATTTCTGCGTTTCATGGTCAATGTGAAGGTCCAAGGGATACATTAAACCTGCACTGGTGCATCGGAATCTAATACTGGTCTCCCACGAGCTGCTCAAAGCACAAACTCTTAAATGATTAACACTTCTTGTACTTAAGTCGGCAGTCCCTTTTGTATTCAATCCCGATGCAATTTAAGAGTTTCATGGTCAATGTGAAGGTCCAAGGGATCCAGTAAACCTGCACTGGTGCATCGCAATCTAATACTGGTCTCCCAGGAGCCGCTCGAAAGACAAGCTCATAGAAAATTCACTCTTCTTGTACTTAAGTCGGCATTGTGCCTTTTGTACTCACTCCCGATGCAATTTCTGTGTTTGGAGGTGCATGTGAAGGTCCAGGGGATACACTAAACCAGCACAGGTGCTTCGGAATCTAATACTGGTCTCCCAAGAGCCGCTCAGATTAGAAACTCTTAGAAGATTCACTCATCTTGTACTTATGTCGGCATTGTGCCTTTTGTATTCAATCCCGATGAAATTTCTGTGTTCCATGGTCAATGTGATGGTCCAAGGGATACAGTAAACCTGCACTGGTGCATCGGAATCTAAAACTGGTCTCCCAAGAGCCGCTCAAAACACAAACTCTTAGAAGATTCACTCTTCTTGTACTTATGTCGGCATTGTGCCTTATGTATACGATCCCGATGCAATTTCTGTGTTTCATGGGGAATGAGAAGGGCCAACGGATACAGTAAACCTGCACTGGTGCATCGGAATCTAATACTGGAATTCCAAGAGGCGCTCAAAGCACATACTCTGAAGAGATTCACTCTTCTTGTACTTAAGTCGGCATTGTCCCTATTGTATTCAATCCCGATGCAATATCTGTGTTTCATGGTCAATGTGAAGATGCAAGGGATACAGTAAACGTGCACTGGTGGATCTGAATGTAATACTGGTATCCCAGGAGCTGCTCAAAGCACAAAGTCTGAAGAGATTCACTCTTCTTGTAGTTAAGTCGGCATTGTCATGTTTGTATTCAATCCCGATGCATTATCTGTGTTTCATGGTCAATGTGAAGGACCAAGGTATACAGTAAACCATCACTGGTGCGTCGGAACCTAATACTGGTCTCCCAGAAGCCACTCAAACCACAAACTGTTAGAAGATTCAGCCTTCCTGTACTTAAGTCGGCATTGTCCCTTTTGTATTCAATACCGATGCAATTTCTGTGGTTCATGGTCAATGTGAAGGTCCAAGCGATACAGTTAACCTGCACTGGTGCAACGGAATCTAATACTGGTCTCAAAGGAGCCGCTCAGAGCAGAAACTCTTAGAAGATTCACTCTTCTTGTACTCAAGTAGGCATTGTGCATTTTGTATTCAATCCCGATGCAATTTCTGTGTTTCATGGTCAATGTGATGGTCTAAGGGCTACAGTAAACCTGCACTGGTGCATCGGAATCTAATACTGGTCTCCCAGGAGCCGCTAAAAGCTCATACTGTGAGAAGATTCACTTTTCTTGTACATAAGTCGGCAATGTCCGATTTATATTCAATCCTGATGTATTTTCAGTGTTTCGTGGTCAATGTGAAGGTCCAAGGGAAACAGTTAACCTGCAATGGTGCTTAGGAATCTAATAATGGTATCCCAGGAGCCGCTCAATGCACAAATTCTTAGAAGATTCACTCTTCTTGTAATTAGGTCGGCATTGTCCCATTTGTATTCAGTCCCGATGCAATATCTATGTTTTATGGTCAATGTGTAGGTCCAAGGGATACAGTAAATTTGCACTGGTGCATCGGAATCTAATACTGGTCTCCCAGGAGACGCTCAAACACAAACTCTTAGAAGATTCACTCTTCTTGTACTTAAGTCGGCATTGTCTCTTTTGTATTCAATCCCGATGCAGTTTCTGTGTTTCATGGTCAATGGGAGGGTCCAAGGTATACAGTAATCCAGCACTGGCGCATTCGAATCTAATACTGGTCTCCCAGGAGCCGCTCAAAGCACAAACTCTTAGAAGTTTCACTCTTCTTGTACTAAAGTCGGCATTGTGCATTTTGTATTCAATCCCGATGCAATTTCTGCGTTTCATGGGCAATGTGAAGGTCTAAGGGATACAGTAAACCTTCACTGGTGCATCGGATTCTAATACTGGTCTCCCAGGAGCCGCTGAAAGCACAGACTCTGAAGAGACTCACTCTTCTTGTATTTAAGTCAGCATTGTCCCTTTGTATTCAATCCTGATGCAGTATCTGTGTTTCATGTTCAATGTGAAGGACCAAGGGATACAGTAAACCTGCACTGGTGCGTCGGAACCTAATACTGGTCTCCCAGGAGCCGCTCAAAGCACAAACTCTTAGCAGATTCAGTCTTCTTGTACTTAAGTCGGCATTGTCTCATTTGTATTCCATCCCGATGCATATTCTGTGTTTCATGGTCAATGTGAAGGTCCAAGGGATACAGTAAACGTGCACTGGTGCATCGGAATCTAACAATTTTCTCCCAGGAGCCGCTCAAATCACAAACTCTTAGAAAATTCACCCCTCTTGTACTTAAGTCGGCATTGTCCCTTTTGTACTCAATCCCGATGCAAGTCCTGTGTATCATGGTCAATGTGAAGGTCCAAGGGATACAGTTGACCTGCACTGGTGCATCGAAATCTAATAATGGTCTGCCAGGAGCCGCTCATACCACAAACTCTTAGAAAATTCACTCTTCTTGCACTTATGTCGGCATTGTCCCTTTTGTATTCCATCCCAAAGCAACTTTTGAGTTTCATGGTCAGTGTGAAGGTCCAAGGGTTACAGTAAACGTGAACTGGTGCATCGGAATCTAATACTGGTCTCCCAGGAGCCGCTGAAAGCACAAAATCTTCGAGGATTCACTCTTCTTGTACTTAAGTTGGCATTGTATCTTTAGTATTCAATCCCCAAGCAATTTCTGTGTATCATGGTCAATGTGAAGGTCCAAGCGATACAGTAAACCGGCACAGGTGCATCGTAATCTAATACTGGTCTCCCAGGAGCCGCTCAAAGCACAAACTCTTGCAAAAGTCACTCTTCTTGTTCTTAAGTCGGCATTGTCCCTTTTGTATTCAGTTCCGAAGCAATTACTGTGTTTCATGGTCAATGTGAAGGTCCAAGGGATACAGTAAACCTCCACTGGTGCATCGGAATCTAACTCTGGTCACCCTGGAGCCGCTCAAACGACAAACTCATAGAAGATTCACTTTTCTTGTACTTAAGTCGGAGTTGTGCCTTTCGTATTCAATCCCAATGCAATTTCTGTGTTTCATGGTCCATGTGAAGGTCCAAGGGATACACTAAACAAGCACAGGTGCATCGGAATCTAATACTGGTGTCCCAGGAGCCGTTCAAAGCACATACTCTGAGAAGATTCACTCTTCTTGTACTTAAGTCGGCAATGTCCGATTTGTATTCAATCCCGATGCAAATTCTGTGTTTCATGGTCAATGTGAAGGTGCAAGGGATACAGTAAACCAGCACTGGTGCATCGGAATCTAACACTGGTCTCCCAGGAGACGATGAAAGCACAAACTCTTAGAAGATTCACTCTTGTTGTACATAATTCGGCATTGTTCTATGTGAATTCAATCCCGATGCAATTTCTGTGTTTCATGGTCAATGTGAAGGTCCAAGGGATACAGTAAACGTGCACTGGTGCATCGGAATCTAATACTGGTTTCCCAGGAGACGTTCAAAACAGAAACTCTTAGAAGAATCACTCTTCTGGTACTTAAGACGGCATTGTGCATTTTGTAATCAATCGCGATGGAATTTCTGTGTTTCATGGTCAATGTGAAGGTCGAAGGGATACAGTAAACTTGCACTGGTGCATCGGAATCTAATACTGGTATCCCAGGAGCCGCTCAAAGCACATACTCTGAAGAGATTCACTCTTCTTGTACTTAAGTCGGCATTGTCCCTATTGTATTTAATCCCGATGCAATATCTGTGTTTCATGGTCAATGTGAAGGACCAAGGGATACAGTAAACCTGCACTGGTGCATCGGAATCTAATGCTGGTCTCCCAGGCGCCGCTCAAAGCACAAACTCTTAGAAGATATAGCCTTCTTGTACTTCAGTCGGCATTGTCTCTTTTGTATTCAATCCCGATGCATATTCTGTGTTTCATGGTCAATGTGAAGGTCCAAGGGATACAGTTAATCAGCACTGGTGCATCGGCATCTAATACTGGTCTCCCATGAGCCGCTCAATGCACAAACTCTTAGAAGATTCACCTCTCTTTTACTTAAGTCGGTATTGTCCATTTTGTATTCAATCCCGATGGAAGTTCTGTGTTTCAAATTCAATGTGACGGTCCAAGGGATACAGTAAACCTGCACTGGTGCACCGGAATCTAACACTGGTCTCCCAGGAGCCGCTCAAACCACAAAATCTTAGAAAATTCACTCTTCTTGTACTTAAGGCGGCATTGTCCCACTTGTATTCAATCACGATGCAATTTCAGTGTTTCATGGTCAATGTGAAGGTCCAAGGGATAGAGTGAACCTGCACTGGTGAAACGGAATCTAATACTAATCTCCCAGGAGCCGCTCAAAGCACAAACTCTTAGAAGATTCACACTTCTTGTACTTAAGTCGGCATTGTGCATTTTGTATTCAATCCCGATGCAATTTCTGTGTTTCATGGTCAATGTGATGGTCCAAGGTATACAGTAAACCTGCACTGGTGCATCGGAATCTAATACTGGTCTCCGAAGAGCCGCTCAAAGCACAAACGTATGGAAGATTCACTCTTCTTGTGCTTAAGTCGGCATTGTGCCTTTTGTATTCAATCCCAATGCAATTTCTTTGTTTCATGGTCCATGTGAAGGTCCAAGGGATACACTAAACAAGCACAGGTGCATCGGAATCTAATACTGGTCTCCCAGGAGACGCTCAAAGCACAAACTCTTAGAAGATTCACTCTTCTTGTACTTAAGTCGGCAATGTCCGATTTGTATTCAATCCCGATGCAATTTCTGTGCTTCATGGTCAATGTGAAGGTGCAAGGGATACAGTGAACCTGCACTGGTGCATCGGAATCTAATACTGGTCTCCCAGGAGACGATGAAAGCACAAACTCTTAGAAGATTCACTCTTCTTGTACATAATTCGGCATTGTTCCATTTGTATTCAATCCCGATGCAATTTCTGTGTTTTATGGTCAATGTGAAGGTCCAAGGGATACAGTAAACGTGCACTGGTGCATCTGAATCTAATACTGGTCTCCCAGGAGACGCTCAAAGCACAAACTCTTAGAAGATTCACTCTTCTTGTACTTAAGACGGCATTGTGCCTTTTGAATTCAAACGCGATGGAATTTCTGTGTTTCATGGTCAATGTGAAGGTCGAAGGGATACAGTATACCTGCTCTGGTGCATCGGAATCTAATACTGGTATCCCAGATGCCGCTCAAAGCACAAACTCCGAAGAGATTCACTCTTCTTGTACTTAATTCGGCATTGTCCCTATTGTATTCAATCCCGATGCAATATCTGTGATTCATGGTCAATGTGAAGGACCAAGGGATACAGTGAACCAGCACTGGTGCATCGGAATCTAATACTGGTATCCCAGAAGCCGCTCAAAGCACAAACTCCGAAGAGATTCACTCTTCTTGTACTTAATTCGGCATTGTCCCTATTGTATTCAATCCCGATGCAATATCTGTGATTCATGGTCAATGTGAAGGACCAAGGGATACAGTAAACCTGGACTGGTGCATCGGAATCTAATACTGGTATCCCAGGAGCCGCTCAGAGCACAAACTCTGAAGAGATTTACTCTTCTTGTACTTAAGTCGGCATTGTCCCTTTTGTATTCAATCCCGATGCATATTCTGTGTATCATGGTCAATGTGAAGGTTCAAGGGATACCGTTAACCAGCACTGGTGAATCGGATTCTAATACTGGGCTCCCAGGAGCCGCTCAAAACACAAAATCTTATAAGACTCACCCTTCTTGTACTTAAGTCGGCGTTGTGCATTTTGTATTCAATCCCGATGCAATTTCTGTATTTCAAGGTCAATGTGAATGTCCAATGGATACAGTAAATCAGCACTGGTTCACTGGAATCTAATAGTGGCCTCCTAAGAGCCGCTCAAAGCACAAACTTTCGGAAGAATCCCTCTTCATGTACTAGAGTCGGCATTGTGCCTTATGTATTCAATCCCGATGCAATTTCTGTGTTTCATGGTCAATGTGAAGGGCCAAGGGATACAGTAAACGTGAACTGGTGCATCGGAATCTAATACTGGTCTCCCAGGAGACGCTCAAACACAAACTCTTAGAAGATTCACTCTTCTTGTACTTAAGTCGGCATTGTCTCTTTTGTATTCAATCCCGATGCGGTTCCGGTGTTTCATGGTCAATGTGAGGGTCCAAGGTATACAGTAAACGTGCACTGGTGCTTCGGAATCTAATACTGGTCTCCCAGGAGACGCTCAAAGCAGAAACGCTTAGAAGATTCACTCTTCTGGTACTTAAGACGGCATTGTGCCTTTTGTATTCAATCGCGATGGAATTTCTGTGTTTCATGGTCAATGTGAAAGTCGAAGGGATACCGTAAACTTGCACTGGTGCATCGTAATCTAATACTGGAATCCCAGGAGCCGCTCAAAGCACATACTCTGAAGAGATTCACTCTTCTTGTACTTAAATCGGCATTGTCCCTATTGTATTCAATCCCGATGCAATATCTGTGTTTCATGGTCAATGTGAAGGACCAAGGGATACAGTTAATCAGCACTGGTTCATCGGAATCTAATGCTGGTCTCTCATGAGCCGCTCAAAGCACAAACTCGTAGAAAATTCACTCTTCTTGTACTTAAGGCGGCATTGTCCCACTTGTATTCAATCACGATGCAATTTCTGTGTTTCATGGTCAATGTGAAGGTCCAAGGGATACAGCAAAACCTGCACTGGTGCGTCGGAAACTAATACTGGTCTCCCAGTAGCCGCTCAAAGCACAAACTCTTAGAAGATTCAGTCTTCCTGTACTTAAGTCGCCATTGTCTCGTTTGTAATCAATCCCGATGCAATTTGTGTGTTTCATGGTCAATGTGATGGTCCAAGGGATACAGTAAACCTGTACTGGTGCATCGGAATCTAATACTTGTCTCCCAAGAGCCGCTCAAAGCACAAACTCTTAGAAGATTCACTCTTCTTGTACTTAAGTCGGGATTGTGCCTTTTGTATTCACTCCCAATGCGATCACTGTGTTTGATATTCCATGTGAAGGTCCAAGGGTTACACTAAACAAGCACAGGTGCATCGGAATCTAATACTGGTATCCCAGGAGCCGTTCAAAGCACATACTCTGAGAAGATTCACTCTTCTTGTACTTAAGTCGGCAATGTCCGATTTGTATTCAATCCCGATGCAATTTCTGTGTTTCATGGTCAATGTGAAGGTGCAAGGGATACAGTAAACTAGCACTGGTGCATCGGAATCTAATACTGGTCTCCCAGGAGACGATGAAAGCACAAACTCTTAGAAGATTCACTCTTCTTGTACATAATTCGGCATTGTTCCATTTGTATTCAATCCCGATGCAATTTCTGTGTTTCATGGTCAATATGAAGGTCCACGGGATACAGTAAACGTGCACTGGTGCATCGGAATCTAATACTGGTCTCCCAGGAGACGCTCAAAGCACAAACTCTTAGAAGATTCACCCTTCTTGTACTTAAGACGGCATTGTGCCTTTTGAATTCAAACGCGATGGAATTTCTGTGTTTCATGGTCAATGTGAAGGTCGAATTGAAACAGTAAACCTGCACTGGTGCAACGGAATCTAATACTGGTATCCCAGAAGCCGCTCAAAGCACAAACTCCGAAGAGATTCACTCTTCTTGTACTTAATTCGGCATTGTCCCTATTGTATTCAATCCCGATGCAATATCTGTGATTCATGGTCAATGTGAAGGACCAAGGGATACAGTAAACCTGCACTGGTGCATCGGAATCTAATACTGGTATCCCAGGAGCAGCTCAGAGCACAAAATCTTATAAGACTCACCCTTCTTGTACTTAAGTCGGCATTGTGCATTTTGTATTCAATCCCGATGCAGTTTCTGTATTTCATGGTCAATGTGAAGGTCCAATGGATACAGTAAATCTGCACTGGTTCACTGGAATCTAATAGTGGTCTCCCAAGAGCCGCTCAAAGCACAAACTTTCGGAAGATTCCCTCTTCATGTACTTGGGTCGGCATTGTGCCCTATGTATTCAATCCTGATGCAATTTCTGTGTTTCATGGTCAATGTGAAGGGCCAAGAGATACAGTAAACTTGCACTGGTGCATCGGAATTTAACACTTTTCTCCCAGGAGCCGCTCAAACCACAAACTCTTAGAAAATTCAATCTTCTTGTACTTAAGTCGGCAATGTACTTTTGTATTCAATCCCGATGCAATTTCTGTGTTTCATGGACAATGTGAAGGTCCAATGGATACAGTAAATCTGCACTGGTTCACTGGAATCTAATAGTGATCTCCCAAGAGCTGCTCAAAGCATAAACTTTCGGAAGATTCCCTCTTCGTGTACTTGAGTCGGCATTGTGCCTTTTGTATTCAATCGCGATGGAATTTCTGTGTTTCATGGTCAATGTGAAAGTCGAAGGGATACCGTAAACTTGCACTGGTGCATCGGAATCTAATACTGGAATCCCAGGAGCCGCTCAAAGCACATACTCTGACGAGATTCACTCTTCTTGTACTTAAGTCGGCATTGTCCCTATTGTATTCAATCCCGATGCAATATCTGTGATTCATGGTCAATGTGAAGGACCAAGGGATTCAGTAAACCTGCACTGGTGCATCGGAATCTAATACTGGAATCCCAGAACCCACTCAAAACACAAAATCCGAAGAGATTCACTTTTCTCGTACTTAATTCGGCATTGTCCCTATTGTATTCAATCCCGATGCAATATCTGTGATTCATGGTCAATGTGAAGGACCAAGGGATACAGTAAACCTGCACTGGTGCATCGGAATCTAATACTGGTATCCCAGGAGCCGCTCAGAGCACAAACTCTGAAGAGATTTACTCTTCTTGTACTTAAGTCGGCATTGTCGCTTTTGTATTCAATCCCGATGCAATTTCTGTGTTTCATGATCTATGGGAAGGACGAAGGGGTACAGTAAACCTGCACTGGTGCGTCGGAACCTAATACTGGTCTCCCGGGAGCCGCTCAAAGCACATACTCTTAGAAGATTAAGCCTTCTTGTACTTAAGTCGGCAATGTCTCTTTTGTATTCAATCCCGATGCATATTCTGTGTTTCATGGTCAATGTGAAGGTTTAAGGGATACCGTTAACCAGCACTGGTGCATCAGATTCTAATACTGGACTCCCAGGAGCCGCTCAAAGCACAAAATCTTATAAGACTCACCCTTCTTGTACTTAAGTCGGCATTGTGCATTTTGTATTCAATCGCGATGCAATTTCTGTATTTCATGGTCAATGTGAAGGTCCAATGGATACAGTAAATCTGCACTGGTTCACTGGAATCTAATAGTGGTCTCCCAAGAGCCGCTCAAAGCACAAACTTTCGGAAGATTCCCTCTTCATGTACTTGAGTCGGCATTGTGCCCTATGTATTCAATCCCGATGCAATTTCTGTGTTTCATGGTCAATGTGAAGGGCCAAGAGATACAGTAAACTTGCACTGGTGCATCGGAGTTTAACACTTTTCTCCCAGGAGACGCTCAAAGCACAAACTCTTAGAAGATTCACTCTTCTTGTATTTAAGACGGCATTGTGCCTTTTGAATTCAAACGCGATGGAATTTCTGTGTTTCATGGTCAATGTGAAGGTCGAAGGGATACAGTATACCTGCTCTGGTGCATCGGAATCTAATACTGGTATCCCAGATGCCGCTCAAAGCACAAACTCCGAAGAGATTCACTCTTCTTGTACTTAATTCGGCATTGTCCCTATTGTATTCAATCCCGATGCAATATCTGTGATTCATGGTCAATGTGAAGGACCAAGGGATACAGTGAACCAGCACTGGTGCATCGGAATCTAATACTGGTATCCCAGAAGCCGCTCAAAGCACAAACTCCGAAGAGATTCACTCTTCTTGTACTTAATTCGGCATTGTCCCTATTGTATTCAATCCCGATGCAATATCTGTGATTCATGGTCAATGTGAAGGACCAAGGGATACAGTAAACCTGGACTGGTGCATCGGAATCTAATACTGGTATCCCAGGAGCCGCTCAGAGCACAAACTCTGAAGAGATTTACTCTTCTTGTACTTAAGTCGGCATTGTCCCTTTTGTATTCAATCCCGATGCATATTCTGTGTATCATGGTCAATGTGAAGGTTGAAGGGATACCGTTAACCAGCACTGGTGAATCGGATTCTAATACTGGGCTCCCAGGAGCCGCTCAAAACACAAAATCTTATAAGACTCACCCTTCTTGTACTTAAGTCGGCGTTGTGCATTTTGTATTCAATCCCGATGCAATTTCTGTATTTCAAGGTCAATGTGAATGTCCAATGGATACAGTAAATCAGCACTGGTTCACTGGAATCTAATAGTGGCCTCCTAAGAGCCGCTCAAAGCACAAACTTTCGGAAGAATCCCTCTTCATGTACTAGAGTCGGCATTGTGCCTTATGTATTCAATCCCGATGCAATTTCTGTGTTTCATGGTCAATGTGAAGGGCCAAGGGATACAGTAAACGTGAACTGGTGCATCGGAATCTAATACTGGTCTCCCAGGAGACGCTCAAACACAAACTCTTAGAAGATTCACTCTTCTTGTACTTAAGTCGGCATTGTCTCTTTTGTATTCAATCCCGATGCGGTTCCGGTGTTTCATGGTCAATGTGAGGGTCCAAGGTATACAGTAAACGTGCACTGGTGCTTCGGAATCTAATACTGGTCTCCCAGGAGACGCTCAAAGCAGAAACGCTTAGAAGATTCACTCTTCTGGTACTTAAGACGGCATTGTGCCTTTTGTATTCAATCGCGATGGAATTTCTGTGTTTCATGGTCAATGTGAAAGTCGAAGGGATACCGTAAACTTGCACTGGTGCATCGTAATCTAATACTGGAATCCCAGGAGCCGCTCAAAGCACATACTCTGAAGAGATTCACTCTTCTTGTACTTAAATCGGCATTGTCCCTATTGTATTCAATCCCGATGCAATATCTGTGTTTCATGGTCAATGTGAAGGACCAAGGGATACAGTTAATCAGCACTGGTTCATCGGAATCTAATGCTGGTCTCTCATGAGCCGCTCAAAGCACAAACTCGTAGAAAATTCACTCTTCTTGTACTTAAGGCGGCATTGTCCCACTTGTATTCAATCACGATGCAATTTCTGTGTTTCATGGTCAATGTGAAGGTCCAAGGGATACAGCAAAACCTGCACTGGTGCGTCGGAAACTAATACTGGTCTCCCAGTAGCCGCTCAAAGCACAAACTCTTAGAAGATTCAGTCTTCCTGTACTTAAGTCGCCATTGTCTCGTTTGTAATCAATCCCGATGCAATTTGTGTGTTTCATGGTCAATGTGATGGTCCAAGGGATACAGTAAACCTGTACTGGTGCATCGGAATCTAATACTTGTCTCCCAAGAGCCGCTCAAAGCACAAACTCTTAGAAGATTCACTCTTCTTGTACTTAAGTCGGGATTGTGCCTTTTGTATTCACTCCCAATGCGATCACTGTGTTTGATATTCCATGTGAAGGTCCAAGGGTTACACTAAACAAGCACAGGTGCATCGGAATCTAATACTGGTATCCCAGGAGCCGTTCAAAGCACATACTCTGAGAAGATTCACTCTTCTTGTACTTAAGTCGGCAATGTCCGATTTGTATTCAATCCCGATGCAATTTCTGTGTTTCATGGTCAATGTGAAGGTGCAAGGGATACAGTAAACTAGCACTGGTGCATCGGAATCTAATACTGGTCTCCCAGGAGACGATGAAAGCACAAACTCTTAGAAGATTCACTCTTCTTGTACATAATTCGGCATTGTTCCATTTGTATTCAATCCCGATGCAATTTCTGTGTTTCATGGTCAATATGAAGGTCCACGGGATACAGTAAACGTGCACTGGTGCATCGGAATCTAATACTGGTCTCCCAGGAGACGCTCAAAGCACAAACTCTTAGAAGATTCACCCTTCTTGTACTTAAGACGGCATTGTGCCTTTTGAATTCAAACGCGATGGAATTTCTGTGTTTCATGGTCAATGTGAAGGTCGAAGGGAAACAGTAAACCTGCACTGGTGCAACGGAATCTAATACTGGTATCCCAGAAGCCGCTCAAAGCACAAACTCCGAAGAGATTCACTCTTCTTGTACTTAATTCGGCATTGTCCCTATTGTATTCAATCCCGATGCAATATCTGTGATTCATGGTCAATGTGAAGGACCAAGGGATACAGTAAACCTGCACTGGTGCATCGGAATCTAATACTGGTATCCCAGGAGCAGCTCAGAGCACAAAATCTTATAAGACTCACCCTTCTTGTACTTAAGTCGGCATTGTGCATTTTGTATTCAATCCCGATGCAGTTTCTGTATTTCATGGTCAATGTGAAGGTCCAATGGATACAGTAAATCTGCACTGGTTCACTGGAATCTAATAGTGGTCTCCCAAGAGCCGCTCAAAGCACAAACTTTCGGAAGATTCCCTCTTCATGTACTTGGGTCGGCATTGTGCCCTATGTATTCAATCCTGATGCAATTTCTGTGTTTCATGGTCAATGTGAAGGGCCAAGAGATACAGTAAACTTGCACTGGTGCATCGGAATTTAACACTTTTCTCCCAGGAGCCGCTCAAACCACAAACTCTTAGAAAATTCAATCTTCTTGTACTTAAGTCGGCAATGTACTTTTGTATTCAATCCCGATGCAATTTCTGTGTTTCATGGACAATGTGAAGGTCCAATGGATACAGTAAATCTGCACTGGTTCACTGGAATCTAATAGTGATCTCCCAAGAGCTGCTCAAAGCATAAACTTTCGGAAGATTCCCTCTTCGTGTACTTGAGTCGGCATTGTGCCTTTTGTATTCAATCGCGATGGAATTTCTGTGTTTCATGGTCAATGTGAAAGTCGAAGGGATACCGTAAACTTGCACTGGTGCATCGGAATCTAATACTGGAATCCCAGGAGCCGCTCAAAGCACATACTCTGACGAGATTCACTCTTCTTGTACTTAAGTCGGCATTGTCCCTATTGTATTCAATCCCGATGCAATATCTGTGATTCATGGTCAATGTGAAGGACCAAGGGATTCAGTAAACCTGCACTGGTGCATCGGAATCTAATACTGGAATCCCAGAACCCACTCAAAACACAAACTCCGAAGAGATTCACTCTTCTCGTACTTAATTCGGCATTGTCCCTATTGTATTCAATCCCGATGCAATATCTGTGATTCATGGTCAATGTGAAGGACCAAGGGATACAGTAAACCTGCACTGGTGCATCGGAATCTAATACTGGTATCCCAGGAGCCGCTCAGAGCACAAACTCTGAAGAGATTTACTCTTCTTGTACTTAAGTCGGCATTGTCGCTTTTGTATTCAATCCCGATGCAATTTCTGTGTTTCATGATCTATGGGAAGGACGAAGGGGTACAGTAAACCTGCACTGGTGCGTCGGAACCTAATACTGGTCTCCCGGGAGCCGCTCAAAGCACATACTCTTAGAAGATTAAGCCTTCTTGTACTTAAGTCGGCAATGTCTCTTTTGTATTCAATCCCGATGCATATTCTGTGTTTCATGGTCAATGTGAAGGTTTAAGGGATACCGTTAACCAGCACTGGTGCATCAGATTCTAATACTGGACTCCCAGGAGCCGCTCAAAGCACAAAATCTTATAAGACTCACCCTTCTTGTACTTAAGTCGGCATTGTGCATTTTGTATTCAATCGCGATGCAATTTCTGTATTTCATGGTCAATGTGAAGGTCCAATGGATACAGTAAATCTGCACTGGTTCACTGGAATCTAATAGTGGTCTCCCAAGAGCCGCTCAAAGCACAAACTTTCGGAAGATTCCCTCTTCATGTACTTGAGTCGGCATTGTGCCCTATGTATTCAATCCCGATGCAATTTCTGTGTTTCATGGTCAATGTGAAGGGCCAAGAGATACAGTAAACTTGCACTGGTGCATCGGAGTTTAACACTTTTCTCCCAGTAGCCGCTCAAACCACAAACTCTTAGAAAATTCAATCTACTTGGACTTAAGTCGGCAATGTACTTTTGTATTCAAACCCGATGCAATTTCTGTGTTTCATGGTCAATGTGAAGGTCCAATGGATACAGTAAATCTGCACTGGTTCACTGGAATCTAATAGTGATCTCCCAAGAGCTGCTCAAAGCACAAACTTTCGGAAGATTCCCTCTTCGTGTACTTGAGTCGGCATTGTGCCTTTTGTATTCAATCGCGATGGAATTTCTGTGTTTCATGGTCAATGTGAAAGTCGAAGGGATACCGTAAACTTGCACTGATGCATCGCAATCTAATACTGGAATCCAAGGAGCCGCTCAAAGCACATAATCTGTAGAGATTCACTCTTCTTGTACTTAAGTCGGCATTGTCCCTATTGTATTCAATCCCGATGCAATATCTGTGTTTCATGGTCAATGTGAAGGACCAAGGGATTCAGTAAACCTGCACTGGTGCATCGGAATCTAATACTGGTCTCCCAGGAGCCGCTCAAAGCACAAACTCTTAGAAGATTTACTCTTCTTTTACTTAAGTTGGCATTGTCTCTTTTCTATTCAAACCCGATGTTATTTCTGTTTTTCATGGTCAATGTGAAGGTCCAAGGGATACAGTTAATCAGCACTGGTGCATCGGAATCTAATGCTGGTCTCTCATGAGTCGCTCAAAGCAGAATCTCTTAGAAGATTCAATCTTCTTGTACTTAAGTCGGAATTGTCCATTTTGTATTCAATTCCGATGCAAGTTCTGTGCTTCAAATTCAATGTGAAGGTCCAAGGGATACAGTAAACCTGCACTGATGCATCTGAATCTAACACTGGTCCCCCAGGAGCCGCTCAGACCACAAACGCTTGCAAAATTCACACTTCTTGTACTTAAGTCGGCATTGTGCATTTTGAATTCAATCCCCATGCAATTTCTGCGTTTCTTGGGCAATGTGAATGCCCAAGGGATACAGTAAACCTGCACTGGTGCATCGGAATCTAATACTGGTTGCCCAAGAGCCGCTCAAAACACAAACTCTTAGATGATTAACTCTTCTTGCACTTATGTCGGCATTGTCCCTTTTGTATTCAATCCCAAAGCAACTTTTGTGTTTCATGGTCAATGAGAAGGTCCAATGGATACAGTAAACGTGAACTGGTGCATCGGACACTAATACTGGTCTCCCAGGAGCCGCTGAAAGCACAAAATCGTCGAAGATTCACTCTTCTTGTACTTAAGTTGGCATTGTATCTTTAGTATTCAATCCCCATGCAATTTCTGTGTTTCATGGTCAATGTGAAGGTCCAAGCGATACAGTAAACCTGCACAGGTGCATCGTAATCTAATGCTGGTCTCCCAGGAGCCCCTCAAAGCACAAGCTCTTGCAAGATTCACTCTTCTTGTCCTTAAGTCGACATTGTCCCATTTGTATTCAGTTCCGAAGCAATTACTGTGTTTCATGGTCAATGTCAAGGTCCAAGGGGTACACTAAACCTCCACTGGTGCATCGGAAACTAACTCTGGTCACCCTGGAGCTGCTCAAACCACAAATTCTTAGAAGATTCACTTTTCTTGTACTTAAGTCGGAGTTGTGCCTTTCGTATTCAGTCCCGATGCAATATCTCTGTTGCATGGTCAATGTGAAGGTCCAAGGGATACAGCAATACTGCACTGGTGCATCGGAATCTAATACTGGTCTCGCATAAGCCGCTGAAGGCACAAACTTTTAGAAGATTCACTCTTCTTGTAGTTAAGTCGGCATTGTCCCATTTGTCTTCAATCCCGATGCAATTTCTGTGTTTCATGGTCAATGTGAAATTCCAAGGGATACAGTAAAACTGCACTGGTGCATCGGAATCTAATACTGGTCTGCCAGGAGCCGCTCAAAGCACAAACTCTTAGAAGACTCACACTTCTTGTACTTAAGTCGGCATTGCCCCATTTATATTCAATCCCGATGCAATTTCTGCGTTTCATGGTCAATGTGAAGGTCAAAGGGATGCAGTTAACCTGCACTGGTGCAACGGAAACTAATACTGGTCTCCCAGGAGCCGCTCAGAGCAGAAACTCTTAGAGGATTCACTCATCTTGTACTTAAGTCGGCATTGTGCCTTTTGTATTCAATCCCGATGCGATTTCTGTGTTTCATGGTCAATGTGATGGTCCAAAAGATACAGTAAACCTGCACTGGTGCATCGGAATCTAATACTGGTCTCCCAAGAGCCGCTCAAAACACAAACTCTTAGAAGATTCACTCTTCTTGTACTTAAGTCGGCATTGTGCCTTTTGTATTCAATCCCAATGCAATCTCTGTGTTTGATATTCCATGTGAAGGTCCAAGGGATACACTAAAATAGCACAGGTCCATCGGAATCTAATACTGGTCTCCCGGGGGCGGATGAATGCACAAACTCTTAGATGATTCACTCTTCTTGTACATAATTCGGCATTGTTCTATTTGTATTCAATCCCGATGCAATTTCTGTGTTTCATGGTCAATGTGAAGGTCCAAGGGATACAGTAAACGTGCACTGGTGCATCGGAATCTAATACTGGTCTCCCAGGAGACGCTCAAAGCACAAACTCTTAGAAGATTCACTCTTCTTGCACTTAAGACGGCATTGTGCCTTTTGAATTCAATCGCGATGGAATTTCTGTGTTTCATGGTCAATGTGAAGGTCGAAGGGATACAGTAAACGTGCACTGGTGCATCAGAATCTAAAACTGGTATCCCAGGAGCCGCTCAAATCACAGACTCTGAAGAGTTTCACTCTTCTTTTACTTAATTCGGCATTGTCCCTATTGTATTCAATCCCGATGCATTATCTGTGTTTCATGCTCAATCTGAAGGAGCAAGGGATACAGTAAACCTGCACTGGTGCATCGTAATCTAATACTGGACTCCCAGGAGCCGCTCAAAGCACAAACTCTTGCAAGATTCACTCTTCTTGTTTTTAAGTCGACATTGTCCCTTTTGTATTCAGTTCCGAAGCAATTACTGTGTTTCATGGTCAATGTCAAGGTCCAAGGGATACACTATACCTCCACTGGTGCATCGGAATCTAACTCTGGTCACCCTGGAGCCGCTCAAACCACAAATTCTTAGAAGATTCACTTTTCTTGTACTTAAGTCGGAGTTGTGCCTTTCGTATACAGTCCCGATGCAATTTCTGTGTTGCATGGTCAATGTGAAGGTCCAAGGGATACAGTAAAACTGCACTGGTTCATCGGAATCTAATACTGGTCTGCCAGGAGCCAATCAAAGCACAAACTCTTAGAAGATTCACACTTCTTGTACTTAAGTCGGCATTGCCCCATTTATATTTAATCCCGATGCAATTTCTGCGTTTCATGGTCAATGTGAAGGTCCAAGGGATACAGTAAACCCGCACCGGTGCATCGGAATCTAATACTGGTCTCCCAAGAGCCGCTCCAAGCACAAACTCTGCGATGATTAACTCTTCTTGTACGTAAATCGGAAGTCCATTTTGTATTCAATCCCGATCCAATTTCTGTGTTTCATGATCAATGTGAAGGTCCAAGGGATACAGTAAACTTGCACTGGTGCATCGGAATCTAATACTGGTATCCCAGGAGCCGCTTAAAACACAAACTCAGAAGAGATTCATTCGTCTTGTACTTAAGTCGGCATATTCCCTTTTGTATTCAATCCCGATGCAATATCTGTGTTACATGGTCAATGTGAAGGACCAAGGGATACAGCAAGACCTGCACTGGTGCGTCGGAACCTAATACTGGTTTCCCAGTAGCCGCTCAAAGCACAAACTCTTAGAAGATTCAGTCTTCCTGCACTTAAGTCGCCATTGACTCGTTTGAAATCAACCCGATGCAATTTCTGCGTTTCATGGTCAATGTGAAGGTCAAAGGGATGCAGTTAACCTGCACTGGTGCAACGGAATCTAATACTGGTCTCCCAGGAGCCGCTCAGAGCAGAAACTCTTAGAGGATTCACTCAACTTGTACTTAAGTCGGCATAGTGCCTTTTGTATTCAATCCCGATACAATTTCTGTGTTTCATGGTCAATGTGATGGTCCAAGGGATACAGTAAACCTGCACTGGTGCATCGGAATCTAATACTGGTCTCCCAGAGCCGCTCAAAGCACAGACTCTTAGAAGATTCACTCTTCTTGTACTTAAGTCGGCATTGTGCCTTTTGTATTCAATCCCAATGCAATCTCTGTGTTTGATATTCCATGTGAAGGTCCAAGGGATACACTAAACAAGCACAGGTGCATCGGAATCTAATACTGGTATCCCAGGAGCCGTTCAAAGCACATACTCTGAGAAGATTCACTCTTCTTGCACTTAAGTCGGCAATGACCGATTTGTATTCAATCCCGATGCAATTTCTGTGTTTCATGGTCAATGTGAAGGTGCAAGGGATACAGCAAACCAGCACTGGTGCATCGGAATCTAATACTGGTCTCCCAGGAGACGATGAAAGCACAAACTCTTAGATGATTCACTCTTCTTGTACATAATTCGGCATTGTTCTATTTGTATTCAATCCCGATGCAATTTCTGTGTTTCATGGTCAATTTGAAGGTCCAAGGGATACAGTAAACGTGCACTGGTGCATCGGAATCTAATACTGGTCTCCCAAGAGGCGCTCGAAGCACAAACTCTTCGAAGATTCACTCTTCTTGCACTTAAGACGGCATTGTGCTTTTTGAATTCAATCGCGATGGAATTTCTGTGTTTCATGGTCAATGTGAAGGTCGAAGGGATACAGTAAACCTGCACTGGTGCATCGGAATCTAATTCTGGTCACCCTGGAGCCGCTCAAACCACAAACACTTAGAAGATTCACTTTTCTTGTACTTAAGTCGGAGTTGTGCCCTTCGTATTCAATCCCGATGCAATTTCTGTGTTGCATGCTCAATGTGAGGGTCCAAGGGATACAGCAATCCCGCACTGGTGCATCAGAATCTAATTCTGGTCTCGCAGGAGCCGCTGAAGGCAAAAACTCTTAGAAGATTCACTCTTCTTGTACTTAAGTCGGCATTGTGCATTTTGTATTCAATCCCGATATAAATTCTGTGTTTCATGGTCAATGTGAACGTCCAAGGGATACAGAAAACCTGCACTCGTGCATCGCAATCTAATACTGGTCTCCCGTGAGCCGCTCAAAGCACAAACTCCTAGAGGACTCACTCTTCTTGTACTTAAGTCGCCATTGCCCCTTTTATATTCAATCCCGATGGGATTTCTGTGTTTCTTGGTCAACGTTGAGGTCAAAGGGATACAGTAAACCTGCACTGGTGCAATGGAATCTAATACTGGTCTCCCAGGAGCCGCTCAAAGCACAATTTCTTAGAAGATTCACTCTTCCTGTACTTAAGTCGGCATTGTGCATTTTGTATTCAATCCCGATAGAATTTCTGCGTTTCATGGGCAATGTGAAGGTTCAAGGGATACAGTAAACCTTCACTGGTGCATCGGCTTGTAATACTGGTCTCCCAAGAGCCTCTCAAAGCACAAACTCTTAGATGATTAACTCTTCTTGTACTTAAGTCGGCAGATCCTTTTGTATTCAATCCTGATGCTATTTCTGTGTTTCATGGTCAATGTGAAGGTCCAAGGGATACAGTAAACCTGCACTGGTGCATCGGAATCTAATACTGGTATCCCAGGAGCCGCTGAAAGCACAAACTCTGAAGAGACTCACTCTTCTTGTATTTAAGTCAGCATTGTCCCTTTTGTATTCAATCCTGATGCAATTTCTGTGTTTCATGGTCAATGTGAAGGTCCAAGGGATACAGTGAACCTGCACTGGCGAAACGGAATCTAATACTGGTCTCGCAGGAGCCGCCCAAAGCACAAACTCTTAGAAGAATCACACTTCTTGTACTTAAGTCGGCATTGTGCATTTTGAATTCAATGCCGATGCAATTTCTGCGTTTCTTGGACAATGTGAATGCCCAAGGGATACAGTAAACCTGCACTGGTGCATCGGAATCTAATACTGATCTCCCAAGAGCCGCTCTAAACACAAACCCTTAGATGATTAACTCTTATTGTACTTAAGTCGGCAGTCCCTTTTGTATTCAATCCCGATGCAATTTTTTTGTTTCATGGTCAATGTGAAGGTCCAAGGGATACAGTAAACCTGCACTGGTGCATCGAAATCTAATGGTGATCTGCCAGGAGCCGCTCAAACCACAAACCCTTAGAAAAGCCACTCTTCTTGCACTTATGTCGGCATTGTCCCTTTTGTATTCAATCCCAAAGCAACTTTTGTGTTTCATGGTCAATGAGAAGGTCCAAGGGATACAGTAAACAAAACTGGTGCATCGGAATCAAATACTGGTCTCCCAGGAGCCGCTGAAAGCACAAAATCTTCGAAGATTCACACTTCTTGTACTTAAGTTGGCATTATATCTTTAGTATTCAATCCCCATGCAATTTCTGTGTTTCATGGTCAATGTGAAGGTCCAAGCGATACAGTAAACCTGCACAGGTGCATCGTAATCTAATACTGGTCTCCCAGCAGCCGCTCAAAACACAAACTCTTGCAAGTTTCACTCTTCTTGTTCTTAAGTCGGCATTGTCCCTTTTGTATTCAGTTCCGAAGCAATTACTCTGTTTCATGGTCAATGTGAAGGTCCAAGGGATACAGCAATCCCGCACTCGTGCATCGGACTCTAATACTGGTCTCCCAGGAGCCGCTCAAAATACAAACTCTTAGAAGATTCACCCTTCTTGTAGTTATATTGGCATTGTCCCTTTTGTCTTCAATCCCGATGCAATTTCTGTGTTTCATGGTCAATGTAAAAGTCCAAGGGATACAGTAAAACTGCACTGGTGCATCCGAATCTAATACTGGCCAGCCAGGAGCCGCTCAAAGCACAAACTTTTAGAAGATTCACTCTTCTTGTACTTAAGTCGGCATTGCCCCA
Organism: Schistocerca piceifrons; assembly: GCF_021461385.2. Taxonomy (NCBI): domain Eukaryota; kingdom Metazoa; phylum Arthropoda; class Insecta; order Orthoptera; family Acrididae; genus Schistocerca; species Schistocerca piceifrons. The sequence continues at coordinate 959,206,329 of NC_060149.1, forward strand.
TTTATATTCAATCCCGATGCAATTTCTGCGTTTCATGGTCATTGTGAAGGTCCAAGGGATACAGTAAACCTGCACTGGTGCATCGGAATCTAATACTGGTCTCCCAAGAGCCGCTCCATGCACAAACTCTGCGATGATTAACTCTTCTTGTACTTAAATCGGCAGTCCATTTTGTATTCAATCCCGATCCAATTTCTGTGTTTCATGATCAATGTGAAGGTCCAAGGGATACAGTGAACTTGCACTGGTGCATTGGAATCTAACACTGGTCTCCCAGTAGCCGCTCAAAGCACAAACTCTTAGAAGATTCAGTCCTCCTGTACTTAATTCGCCATTGTCTCGTTTGTAATCAATCCCGATGCAATTTCTGCGTTTCATGGTCAGTGTGAAGGCCAAAGAGATGCAGTTAACCTGCACTGGTGCAACGGAATCTAATACTGGTCTCCCAAGAGCCGCTCAAACGACAAACTCTTAGAAGATTCACTCTTCTTGTACTTAAGTCGGCATTGTGCCTTTTGTATTCAATCACAATGCAATCACTGTGTTTGATGGTCCATGTGAAGGTCCAAGGGATACACTAAACAAGCACAGGTGCATCGGAATCTAATACTGGTATCCCAGGAGGCGTTCAAAGCACATACTCTGAGAAGATTCACTCTTCTTGTACTTAAGTCGGCAATGACCGATTTGTATTCAATCCCGATGCAATTTCTGTGTTGCATGCTCAATGTGAAGGTCCAAGGGATACAGCAATCCCCCACTGGTGGATCGGAATCTAATACTGGTCTCGCAGGAGCCGCTGAAGGCAAAAACTCTTAGAAGATTCACTCTTCTTGTACTTAAGTCGGCATTGTGCATTTTGTATTCAATCCCGATATAAATTCTGTGTTTCATGGTCAATGTGAACGTCCAAGGGATACAGAAAACCTGCACAGGTGCATCGCAATCTAATACTGGCCTCCGAGAAGCCGCTCAAAGCACAAATTCTTAGAAGATTCATTCTTCTTGTTCTTAAGTAGGCATTGTCCCATTTGTATTCAATCGCGATGCAATTTCTGTGTTTCATGGTCAATGTGAAGGGCCAAGGGATACAGTAAACCTGCACTGGTTCACCGTAATCTAACACTTTTCTCCCAGGAGCCGCTCAAACCACAAACTCTTAGAAAATTCACTCTTCTTATACTTAAGTTGACATTGTCCCTTTTGTATTCAATCCCGATGTAATTTCTGTGTTTCATGGTCAATGTCAAGGTCTCAGGGATGCAGTTAACCTGACTGGTGCAACGGATTCTAATACTGGTCTCCCAGGAGCCGCCCAGAGTAGAAACTCTTAGAAGATTCGTTCATCTTGTACTTAATTCGGCATTGTGCCTTTTGTATTCAATCTCGTTGCAATTTCTGTGTTTCATGGGCAATGTGAAGGGCCAACGGATACAGTAAACCTGCACTGGTGCATCGGAATCTGATACTGGTCTCCCAGGAGCCGCTCAAAGCACAAACTCTTAGAAGATTCACTCTTCTTGTACTTAAGTCTGCATTGTGCGTTTTGTATTCGATCCAGATGCAATCTCTGTGTTTGATGGTCCATGTGAAGGTCCAAGGGATACACTAAACAAGCACAGGTGCATCGGAATCTAATACTGGTCACCCAGGAGCCGCTCAAAGCACATACTCTCAGAAGATTCACTCTTCTTGTACTTAAGTCGGCATTGTCCCTTTTGTACTCAATCCCGCTGCGAGTTCTGTGTATCATGATCAATGTGAAGGTCCAAGGGATACAGTAAACCTGCACTGGTGAAACGGAATCTAATACTGGTCTCCCAGGAGCCGCTCAGAACAGAAATTCTTAGAAGATTCAATCCTCTTGTACTTAATTTGGCTTTGTACCTTTTGTATTCAATCCCGACGCAATATCTGTGTTTCATGGTCAATGTGAAGGCCCAAGGGATACAGTAAACCTGCGCTGGTGCATCGGAATCCTATACTGGTCTACCAAGAGCCGCTCAAAGCACAAACTCGTAGAAGATTCAGTCTTCTTGTACTTAAGTCGGCATTGTGCCATATGTATTCAGTCCCCACGCAATTTCTGTGTTTCATGGTCAAAGAGAAGGGCCAAGGGATACAGTAAACCTGCACTGGTGCATCGGAATTTAATACTGGTCTCCCATGAGCCGCTCAAAGCACAAACTCTTAGAGGACTCACTCTTCTTGTTCTTAAGTCGCCATTGTCCCTTTTATAATCAATCCCGATGCGATTTCTGTGTTTCTTGGTCAATGTTGAAGTCAAAGGGATACAGTAAATCTGCACTGGTGCAATGGAATCTAATACTGGTCTCCCAGGAGCCGCTCAAACAAAATCTCTTAGAAGATTCACTCTTCTTGTCCTTAAGTCGGCATTGTCCCATTTGTATTCAGTGCCGATGCAATATCTGTGTTTCACGGTCAATGTAAAGATCCAAAGGATCCAGTAAACGTGCACTGGTGGACCTGAATCTAATACTGGTATCCCAGGAGCCGCTCAAAGCACAAACTCTGAAGAGATTCATTCTTCTTGTACTTAAGTCGGCATTGTCCTTTCTGTATTCAATCCCGATGTAATATCTGTGTTTCATGGTCAATGTGAAGGACCAAGGGGTACAGTAAACCATCACTGGTGCGTCGGAACCTTATACTTGTCTCCCAGCAGCCACTCAAACCACAAACTCTTAGAAGATTCAGTCTTCCTGTACTTAAGTCGGCATTGCCCCATTTATATTCAATCCCGATGCAATTTCTGCGTTTCACGGTAAATGTGAAGGTCCAAGGGATACAGTAATCCTGCACCGGTGCATCGGAATCTAATACTGGTGTCCCAGGAGCCGCTCAAAGCACATACTCTGAGAAGATTCATTCTTCTTGTACTTAAGTCGGCATTGTCCCAATTGTATTCAATCCCGATGCAATTTCTGTGTTTCATGGTCAATGGGAAGGTCGAAGGGATACAGTAAACCAGCACTGGTGCATCGGAATCTAATTTTGGTATCCCAGGAGCCGCTCAAAGCACAAATTCTGAAGAGATTCACTCTTCTTGTACTTAAGTCGGCATTGTCCCTTTTGTATTCAATCCCGATGCAAATTCTGTGTTTCATGGTCAATGTGAAGGTCCATGGGATACCGTTAACCAGCACTGGTGCATCGGAATCTTATACTGGTCTCCCAGGAGCCGCTCAAAGCACAAAATCTTATAAGATTCACCCTTCTTGTACTTATGTCGGCATTGTCCCTTTTGTATTCAATCCCGATGCAATTTCTGTGTTTCATAGTCAATGTGAATGTCCAAATGATACAGTAAACTTGCACTGGTGCATCGGAATCTAATACTGGTCTCCCAGGAGCCGCTAAAAGCTCATACTGTGAGAAGATTCACTCTTCTTGTACATAAGTCGTCAATGTCCGATTTATATTCAATCCCGATGAAATTTCTGTGTTTTATGGTCAATGTGAAGGTTCAAGGGAAACAGTTAACCTGCAATGGTGCTTAGGAATCTAATACGGTATCCCAGGTCAATGCACAAATTCTTAGTAGATTCACTATTCTTGTAATTAGGTCGGCATTGTCCCATTTGTATTCAATCCCGATGCAATATCTATGTTTCATGGTCAATGCGAAGGTCCAAGGGATACAGTAAACCTGCACTAGTGCATCGGAATCTAATACTGGTCTCCCAGGAGACGCTCAAGCACAAACTCTTAGAAGATTCACTCTTCTGGTATCTAAGTCGGCATTGTCTCTTTTGTATTCAATCCCGATGCGGTTTCTGTGTTTCTTGGTCAATGTGAGGGTCCAAGGTATACAGTAATCCTGCACTGGTGCATTCGAATCTAATACTGGTCTCGCAGGAGCCGCTCAAAGCACAAACTCTTAGAAGTTTCACTCTTCTCGTACTTAAGTCGGCATTGCGCATTTTGTATTCAATCCCTTTGCAATTTCTGCGTTTCATAGGCAATGTGAAGGTTCAAGGGATACAGTAAACCTTCACTGGTGCATCGGATTCTAATACTGGTCTCCCAAGAGCCTCTCAAAACACAAACTCTTAGATGTTTAACTCTTCTTGTACTTAAGTCGGCAGTCCCATTTGTATACAATCCTGATGCAATTTCTGTGTTTCATGTTCAATGTGAAGTTCCAGGGGATACAGTAAACCTGCACTGGTGCAACGGAATCTAATACTGGTCTCCCAGGAGCCGCTCAAAGCACATACTCTGAGAAGATTCATTCTTCTTGTACTTAAATCGGCATTGTCCCTTTTGGATTCAATACCGATGCAATTTCTGTGATTTATGGTCAATGTGAAAGTCCAAGGGATACAGTGAACCTGCACTGGTGCAACAGAATCTAATACTGGTCTCGCAGGAGCCGCTCAAAGCACAAACTCTTAGAAGATTCACTCTTCTTGTACTTAAGTCGGCATTGCCCCATTTATATTCAATCCCGATGCAATTTCTGCGTTTCACGGTCAATGTGAAGGTCCAAGGGATACAGTAATCCTGCACCGGTGCATCGGAATCTAATAGAGGTCTCCCAGGATCAGCTCAAACCACCAACTCTTAGAATATTCACTCTTCTTGTTCTTAAGTCGGCATAGTCCCTTTTGTATTCAATCCCAATGCACTCTCTGTGTTTCATGCTCAATGTGAAAGTCCAAGAGATACAGTAAACCTGCTCTGGTGCATCGGAATCTAATACTGGTCTGCCAGGAGCTGCTCGAACCACAAACTCTTAGAAAATTCACTCTTCTTGCACTTATGTCAGCATTGTCCCTATTGTATTCAATCCCAAAGCAATTTATGTGTTTCATTGTCAATGTGAATGTCCAAGGGATACAGTAAACGTGAACTGGTGCATCTTAATCTAAAAGTGGTCTCCCAGGAGCCGCTCAAGCACAAAACTTACGAAGATTCACTCTTCTTGTACTTCAGTTGGCATTGTGCCTTTACTATTCAATCGCCATGCAATTTCTGTGTTTCATGGTCAATGTGAAGGTCCAAGCGATACAGTAAAGCTGCACTGGTGCATCGTAATTTAATACTGGTCTCCCAGGAGCCGCTCAAAGCACAAACTCTAGCAAGATTCACTCTTCTTGTTCTTATGTCGGCGTTGTCCCTTTTGTATTCAATTCCGAAGCAATTACTGTGTTTCATGGTCAATGTGAAGGTCCAAGGGATACAGTAAACCTGCACTGGTGCATCGGAATCTAATTCTGGTCACCCTGGAGCCGCTCAAACCACAAACTCTTGGAAGATTCACTTTTTTTGTACTTAAGTCGGAGTTGTGCCTTTCGTATTCAATCCCGATGCAATTTCTGTGCTGCATGCTCAATGTGAAGGTCCAAGGGATACAGCAATCCCGCACTGGTGCATCGGTATCTAATACTGGTCTCGCAGGAGCCGCTGAAGGCAAAAACTCTTAGAAGATTCACTCTTCTTGTACTTAAGTCGGCATTGTGCAATTTGTATTCAATCCCGAACTAAATTCTATGTTTCATGGTCAATGTGAACGTCCAAGGGATACAGAAAACCTGCACTTGAGCATCGCAATCTAATACTGGCCTCCGAGAAGCTGCTCAAAGCACAAACTCTTAGAAGATTCATTCTTCTTGTTCTTAAGTAGGCATTGCCCCATTTGTATTCAACCCCGATGCAATCTCTGTGTTTCATGGTCAATGTGAAGGTCCAAGGGATACAGTAAACCTGCACTGGTGCATCGGAATCTAATACTGGTCTCCCAGGAGCCGCTCAAACGACAAACTCTTAGAAAAATCACTCTTCTTGTACTTAAGTCGGCATTGTGCCTTTTGTACACACTCCCGATGCAACGTCTGTGTTTGGAGGTTCAAGTGAAGGTCCAAGGGATACACTAAGCCAGCACAGGTGCATCGGAATCTAATACTGGTCTCCCAGGAGCCGCTCAAACAACAAACCATCTTGTACTTAAGTCGGCATTGTCCTTTTTGTATTCAATCCCGATGCAACGTCTGTGTTTCATGGTCAATGTGAAAGTCAAGGGAAGCAGTAAACCTGCACTGGTGCATCGGAATCTAATACTGGTCTCCCAAGAGCCGCTCCAAGCACAAACTCTTCGATCATTAACTCGTCTTGTACTTAAATCGTCAGTCCCTTTAGTATTCAATCCCGATGCAATTTCAGTGTTTCATGATCAATGTGAAGGTCCACGGGATACAGTAAACCAGCACTGGTGCATCGGAATCTAAAACTGGTATCCCAGGAGCCGCATAAAGCACAAACGCTGAAGAGATTCATTCCTCTTGTACTTAAGTCGGCATATTCCCTTTTGTATTCAATCCCGATGCAATATCTGTGCTTCATGGTCAATGTGAAGGACCAAGGGATACAGTTAACCTGCACTGGTGCATCGGAATCTAATACTGGTCTCCCAGGAGCCGCTCAAAACACAAGCTCTTAGATAATTCAGTGTTCCTGTACTTAAGTCGCCATTGCCTCTTTTGTATTCAATGCCGATGCAATTTCTGTGTTTCATGGTCAATAGGAAGGTCCAAGCGATACAGTAAACCTGCACTGGTGCACCGTAATCTAACACTTTTCTCCCAGGAGCCGCTCAAACCACAAACTCTTAGAAAATTCACTCTCCTTATACTTAAGTTGGCATTGTCCCTTTTGTATTCAATCCCGATGTAATTTCTGTGTTTCATGGTCAATGTGAAGGTCCAAGGGATGCAGTTAACCTGCACTGGTGCAACGGATTCTAATACTGGTCTCCCAGGAGCCGCCCAGAGTAGAAACTCTTAGAAGATTCACTCATCTTGTACTTAAGTCGGCATTGTACCATTTGTATTCAATCCCGATGCAATTTCTGTGTTTCATGGGCAATGTGAAGGGCCAACGGATACAGTAAACCTGCACTGGTGCATCGGAATCTGATACTGGTCTCCCAGGAGCCGCTCAAAGCACAAACTTTTGGAAGATTCACTCTTCTTGTACTTAAGTCGGCATTGTGCCTTTTGTATTCAATCCCGATGCAATCTCTGTGTTTGATGGTCCATGTGAAGGTCCAAGGGATACACTAAACAAGCACAGGTGCATCGGAATCTAATACTGGTCACCCAGGAGCCGCTCAAAGCACATACTCTGAGAAGATTCACTCTTCTTGTACTTAAGTCGGCATTGTGCCATATGTATTCAATCCCCACGCAATTTCTGTGTTTCATGGTCAATGAGAAGGGCCAAGGGATACAGTAAACCTGCACTGGTGCATCGGAATGTAATACTGGTCTCCCATGAGTCGCTCAAAGCACAAACTCTTAGAGGACTCACTCTTCTTGCTCTTAAGTAGCCATTGTCCCTTTTAAATTCAATCCCGATGCGGTTTCTGTGTTTCTTGGTCAATGTTGAGGTCAAAGGGATACAGTAAACCTGCACTGGTGCAATGGAATCTAATACTGGTCTCCCAGGAGCCGCTCAGAGCACAATCTCTTAGAAGATTCACTCTTCTTGTCCTTAAGTCGGCATTGTCCCATTTATATTCAATCCCGATGCAATATCTGTGTTTCATGGTCAATGTAAAGATCCAAGGGATACAGTAAACGTGCAATGGTGGATCTGAATCAAATACTGGTATCCCAGGAGCCGCTCAAAGCACAAACTCTGAAGAGATTCATTCTTCTTGTACTTAAGTCAGCATTGTCCTTTTTGTATTCCATCCCGATGCAATATCTGTGTTTCATGGTCAATGTGAAGGACCAAGGGGTACAGTAAACCATCACTGGTGCGTCGGAACCTAATACTGGTCTCCCAGAAGCCACTCAAACCACAAACTCTTAGGAGATTCAGTCTTCCTGTACTTACGTCGGCATTGTCCCTCTTGTATTCAATCCCTATGCAATTTCTGTGGTTCATGGTCAATGTGATGGTCCAAGGGCTACAGTAAACCTGCACTGGTGCATCGGAATCTAATACTGGTCTCCCAGGAGCCGCTAAAAGCTCATACTGTGAGAAGTATCACTCTTCTTGTACATAAGTCGGCAATGTCCGATTAATATTCAATCCCGATGAAATTTCTGTGTTTCATGGTCAATGATAAGGTTCAAGGGAAACAGTTAACCTTCAATGGTGCTTAGGAATCTAATACCGGTATCCCAGGAGCCGCTCAATGCACAAATTCTTAGAAGATTCACTCTTCTTGCAATTAGGTCGGCATTGTCCCATTTGTATTCCATCCCGATGCAATATCTATGTTTCATGGTCAATGTCAAGGTCCAAGGGATACAGTAAACCTGCACTGGTGCATCGGAATCTAATACTGGTCTCCCAGGAGTCGCTCAAACACAAATTCTTAGAAGATTCACTTTTCTTGTACGTAAGTCGGCATTGTCTCTTTTGTATTGAATCCCGATTCGGTTTCTGTGTTTCTTGGTCAATGTGAGGGTCCAAGGTATACAGTAATCCTGCACTAGTGCATTCGAATCTAATACTGGTCTCCCAGGAGCCGCTCAAAGCACAAACTCTTAGAAGTGTCATTCGTCTTGTACTTAAGTCGGCATTGTGCATTTTGTATTCAATCCCGATGCAATTTCTGCGTTTCATGGGCAATGTGAAGGTCCAAGGGATACAGTAAGCCTTCACTGGTGCATCGGATTCTAATACTGGTGTCCCAAGAGCCGCTCAAAGCACAAACTCTTAGATGATTAACTCTTCTTGTACTTAAGCCGGCAGTCCCTTTTGTATTCAATCCTGATGCAATTTCTGTGTTTCATGGTCAACGTGAAGGTCCAAGGGATACAGTAAACCTGCACTGGTGCATCGGAATCTAATACTGGTATCCCAGGAGCCGCTGAAAGCACAAACTCTGAAGAGACTCACTCTTCTTGTATTTAAGTCAGCATTGTCCCTTTTGTATTCAATCCTCATGCAATATCTGTGTATCATGTTCAATGTGAAACACCAAGGGATACAGTAAACCTGCACTGGTGGGTCGGTACCTAATACCGGTCTTCCAGGAGCCGCTCAAAGCACAAACTCTTAGAAAATTCACTCTTCTTGTACTTACGTCGGCATTGTCCCTTTTGTATTCAATCCCGATGCAATTTCTGTGTTTCATGGTCAATGGGAAGGACCAAGGGATACAGTAAACCTGCACTGGTGCGTCGGAACCTAATACTGGTGTCCCAGGAGCCGCTCAAAACAAAACACAAATTCTTAGAAGATTCAGCCTTCTTGTACTTAACTCGGCATTGTCTCTTTTGTATTCAATCCCGATGCATATTCTGTGTTTCATGGTCAATGTGAAGGTCCAAGGGATACCGTTAACCAGCACTGGTGCATCGGAATCTAATACTGGGCTCCCAGGAGCCACTCAAGCACAAAATCTTATAAGACTGACCCTTCTTGTACTTAAGTCGGCATTGTCCCTTTTGTATTCAATCCCGATGCAATTTCTGTGTTTCATGGTCAATCTGAAGGTCCAAGCGGTACAGTAAACTTGCACTGGTGCATCGGAATATAACACTTTTCTCCCAGGATCGGCTCAAACCACAAACTCTTAGAAAATTCACTCTTCTTGTACTTAAGTCGGCATTGTCCCTTTTGTATTCAATCGCGATGCAATCTCTGTGTTTCATCACCAATGTGAAGGTCCAAGGGATACAGTAAACCTGCACTGGTGCAACGGAATCTAATACTGGTCTCTCAGGAGCTGCTCAGAGCAGACACTCTTAGAAGATTCACTCTTCTGGTACTTAAGTCGGCATTGTGCCTTTTGTATTCAATTGCGATGGAATTTCTGTGTTTCATGGTCAATGTGAAGGTCAAAGGGATACAGTAAACTTGCACTGGTGCATCGGAATCTAATACAGGTATCCCAGGAGCCGTTCAAAGCACATACTCTGAAGAGATTCACTCTTCTTGTACTTACGTCGGCATTGTCCCTATTGTATTCAATCCCGATGCAATATCTGTGTTTCATGGTCAATGTGAAGGAGCAAGTGATACAGTTAACCTGCACTGGTGCATCGGAATCTAATACTGGTCTCACATGAGCCGCTCAAAGCACAAACTCTTACAAGATTCACCCCTCTTGTACTTAAGTCGGCATTGTCCATTTTGTATTCAATCCCGATGCAAGTTCTGTGTTTCAAATTCAATGTGAAGGTCCAAGGGATACAGTAAACCTGCACTGGTGCATCGGAATCTAACACTGGTATCCCAGGAGCCGCTCAAACCACAAACTCTTAGAAAATTCACTCTTCTTGTACTTAAAGCGGCATTGTCCCTTTTGTGTTCAATCCCAAAGGAACTTTTGTGTTTGATGGTCGATGTGAAGGTCCAAGGGATACATTAAACGTGAACTGGTGCATCGGAATCTAATACTGGTCTCCCAGGAGCCGCTGAAAGCACAAAATCTTCGAAGTTTCACTCTTCTTGTACTTAAGTTGGCATTGTATCTTTAGTATTCAATCCCCATGCAATTTCTGTGTTTCATGCTCAATGTGAAGGTCCAAGCGATACAGTAAACCTGCACAGGTGCATCGTAATCTAATACTGGTCTCCCAGGAGCCGCTCAAAGCACAAACTTTTGCAAGATTCACTCTTCAAGTTCTTAAGTCGGCATTGTCCCTTTTGTATTCAGTTCCGAAGCAATTACTGTGTTTCATGGTCAATGTCAAGGTCCAAGGGATACAGTAAACCTCCACTGGTGCATCGGAATCTAACTCTGGTCACCCTGGAGCTGCTCAAACCACAAACTCTTAGAAGATTCACTTTACTTGTGCCTAAGCCGGAGTTGTGCCTTTCGCATTCAGTCCCGATGCAATTTCTGTGTTTCATGGTCAATGTGAAAGTCCAAGGGATACAGTAAACTTGCACTGGTGCATCGGAATCTAATACTGGTATCCCAGGAGCCGCTTAAAGCACAAACCCTGAAGAGATTCATTCTTCTTGTACTTAAGTCGGCATATTCCCTTTTGTATTCAATCCCGATGCAATATCTGTGTTACATGCTCAATGTGAAGGACTAAGGGATACAGCAAAACCTGCACTGGTGCGTCGGAACCTAATACTGGTCTCCCAGTAGCCGCTCAAAGCACAAACTCTTGGAAGATTCAGTCTCCCTGTACTTAAGTCGGCTTTGTCTCGTTTGTAATCAATCCCGATGCAATTTCTGCGTTTCATGGTCAATTTGAAGGTCAAAGCGATGCAGTTAACCCGCAATGGTGCAACGGAATCTAATACTGGTGTCCCAGGAGCCGCTCAGAGCAGAAACTCTTAGAGGATTCATTCATCTTGTACTTAAGTCGGCATTGTGCCTTTTGTATTCAATCCCGATGCAATTTCTGTGTTTCATGGTCAATGTGATGGTCCAAGGGATACAGTAAACCTGCACTGGTGCATCGGAATCTAATACTGGTCTCCCAGGAGACGATGAAAGCACAAACTCTTAGAAGATTCACTCTTCTTGTACATAATTCGGCATTGTTCCATTTGTATTCAATCCCGATGGAATTTCTGTGTTTCATGGTCAATGTGAAGGTCCAAGCGATACAGTAAACGTGCACTGGTGCGTCGGAATCTAATACTGGTCTCCCGGGAGACAGTCAAATCACAAACTCTTAGAAGATTCACTCTTCTTGTACTTAAGACGGCATTGTGCCTTTTGAATTCAATCGCGATGGAATTTCAGTGATTCATGGTCAATGTGACGGTCGAAGGGATACAGTAAACCTGCTCTGGTGCATCAGAATCTAATACTGGTATTCCAGGAGCCGCTCAAATCAGAGACTCTGAAGAGATTCACTCTTCTTGTACTTAAGTCGGCATTGTCCCTATTGTATTCAATCCCGATGCAATATCTGTGTTTCATGGTCAATGTGAAGGACCAAGGGATACAGTAAACCTGCACTGGTGCATCGGAATCTAATACTGGTGTCCCAGGAGCCGCTCAAAGCACAAAATCGTATAAGATTCACCCTTCTTGTACTTACGTCGGCATTGTCCCTTTTGTATTCAATCCCGATGCAATTTCAGTGTTTCATGGCCAATGTGAAGTTCCAAGGGATACAGTAAACCTCCACTGGTGCATCGGAATCTAACACTTTTCTCCCAGGAGTCGCTCATACTACAAACTCTTTGAAAATTCAGTCTTCTTGTACTTAAGTCGGCATTATCACTTTTGTATTCAATACCGATGCAATTTCTGTGACTCATGGTCAATGTGAAAGGCCAAGGGATACAGTGAACCTGCACTGGTGCAACAGAATCTAATACTGGTCTCCCAGGAGCCGCTCAAAGCACAAAATCTTAGAAGATTCACTCTTCTTGTACTTAAGTCGGCATAGTCCCTTTTGTATTCAATCCCGATGCACTTTCTGTGTTTCATGCTCAATGTGAAAGTCCAAGGGATACAGTATACCTGCACTGGTGTATCGGAATCTAATACTGGTCTGCCAGGAGCCGCTCGAACCACAAGCTCTTAGAAAATTCACTCTTCTTGCACTTATGTCGGCATTGTCCCTATTGTGTTCAATCCCAAAACAATTTTTGTGTCTCATGGTCAATGTGAATGTCCAAGGGATACAGTAAACGTGAACTGGTGCATCGCAATCTAATACTGGCCTCCGAGAAGCCGCTCAAACCACAAACTCTTAGAAAATTCACTCTTCTTATACTTAAGTTGGCATTGTCCCTTTTGTATTCAATCCCGATGCAATTTCTGCGTTTCATGGTCAATGTGAAGGTCCAAGGGATGCATTTAACCTGCACTGGTGCAACGGATTCTAATACTGGGCTAACGGGAGCCGCCCAGAGTAGAAACTTTTAGAAGAATCACTCATCTTGTACTTAAGTCGGCATTGTGCCTTTTGTATTCAATCCCGATGCAATTTCTGTGGTTCATGGGCAATGTTAAGGGCCAACTGATGCAGTAATACTGCACTGGTGCATCGGAATCTGATACTGGTCTCCCTGGAGCCGCTCAAAGCGCAAACTCTTAGAAGATTCACTCTTCTTGTACTTAAGTCGGCATTGTGCATTTTGTATTCAATCCCGATGCAATATCTGTGTTTGATGGTCCATGTGAAGGTCCAAGGGATACACTAAACAAGCACAGGTGCATCGGAATCTAATACTGGTCACCCAGGCGCCGCTCAAAGCACATACTCTGAGAAGATTCACTCTTCTTGTACTTAAGTCGGCATTGCCCCATTTATATTCAATCCGGATGCAATTTCTGCGTTTCACGGTCAATGTGAAGGTCCAAGGGATACAGTAAACCTGCACCGGTGCATCGGAATCTAATACTGGTCTCCCAGGATCAGCTCAAACCACCAACTCTTAGATTACTCACCCTTCTTGTTCTTAAGTCGGCATAGTCTGTTTTGTATTGAATCCCAATGCACTCTCTGTGTTTCATGCTCAATGTGAAAGTCCAAGGGATACAGTAAACCTGCACTGGTGGATCGGAATCTAATACTGGTCTGACAGGAGTCGCTCGAACCACAAACTCTTAGAAAATTCACTCTTCTTGCACTTATGTCAGCATTGTCCCTATTGTATTCAATCCCAAAGCAATTTGTGTGTTTCATTGTCAATGAGAATGTCCAAGGGATACAGTAAACGTGAACTGGTGCATCGGAATCTAATACTGGTCTCATAGGAGCCGCTCAAAGCACAAAACCTTCGAAGATTCACTCTTCTTGTACTTCAGTTGGCATTGCGCATTTACTATTCAATCGCCATGCAATTTCTGTGTTTCATGGTCAATGTGAAGGTCCAAGCGATACAGTAAACCTGCACTGGTGCATCGGAATCTAATAATGGTCTCCCATGAGCCGCTCATAGCACAAACTCTTAGAGGACTCACTCTTCTTGTTCTTAAGTCGCCATTGTCCCTTTTATAATCAATCCCGATGCGATTTCTGTGTTTCTTGGTCAATGTTGAGGTCAAAGGGATACAGTAAACCTGCACTGGTGCAATGGAATCTAATACTGGTCTCCCAGGAGCCGCTCAAAGCACAATCTCTTAGAAGATTCACTCTTCTTGTCCTTAAGTCGGCATTGTCCCATTTGTATTCAATCCCGATGCAATATCTGTGTTTCACGGTCAATGTAAAGATCCAAGGGATACACTAAACGTGCACTGGTGGACCTGAATCTAATACTGGTATCCCAGGAGCCGCTCAAAGCACAAACTCTGAAGAGATTCATTCTTCTTGTACTTAAGTCGGCATTGTCCCAATTGTATTCAATCCCGATGCAATTTCTGTGTTTCACGGTCAATGGGAAGGTCGAAGGGATACAGTAAACCTGCACTGGTGCATCGGAATCTAATTTTGGTATCCCAGGAGCCGCTCAAAGCACAAACTCTGAAGAGATTCACTCTTCTTGTACTTAAGTCGGCATTGTGCCTTTTGTATTCAATCCCGATATAAATTCTATGTTTCAAGGTCAATGTGAACGTCCAAGGGATACAGAAAACCTGCACTTGTGCATCGCAATCTAATACTGGCCTCCGAGAAGCTGCTAAAAGCTCATACTGTGAGAAGTATCACTCTTCTTGTACATAAGTCGGCAATGTCCGATTTATATTCAATCCCGATGAAATTTCTGTGTTTCATGGTCAATGATAAGGTTCAAGGGAAACAGTTAACCTTCAATGGTGCTTAGGAATCTAATACCGGTATCCCGGGAGCCGCTCAATGCACAAATTCTTAGAAGATTCACTCTTCTTGTAATTAGGTCGGCATTGTCCCATTTGTATTCAATCCCGATGCAATATCTATGTTTCATGGTCAATGTGAAGGTCCAAGGGATACAGTAAACCTGCAGTGGTGCATCGGAATCAAATACTGGTCTCCCAGGAGTCGCTCAAACACAAATTCTTAGAAGATTCACTTTTCTTGTACGTAAGTCGGCATTGTCTCTTTTGTATTCAATCCCGATTCGGTTTCTGTGTTTCTTGGTCAATGTGAGGGTCCAAGGTATACAGTAATCCTGCATTGGTGCATTCGAATCTAATACTGGTCTCCCAGGAGCCGCTCAAAGCTCAAACTCTGAAGAGACTCACTCTTCTTGTACTTAAGTCGGCATTGTCCCTTTTGTATTCAATTGCGATGCAATTTCTATGTTTCATGGTCAATGGGAAGGACCAAGGGGTACAGTAAACCTGCACTGGTGCGTCGGAACCTAATACTGGTCTCCCAGGAGCCGCTCAAAACAAAACACAAATTCTTAGAAGATTCAGCCTTCTTGTACTTAACTCGGCATTGTCTCTTTTGTATTCAATCCCGATGCATATTCTGTGTTTCATGGTCAATGTGAAGGTCCAAGGGATACTGTTAACCAGCACTGGTGCATCGGAATCTAATACTGGGCTCCCAGGAGCCGCTCAAAGCACAAAATCTTATAAGACTCACCCATCTTGTACTTAAGTCGGCATTGTCCCTTTTGTATTCAATCCCGACACAATTTCTGTGTTTCATGGTCAACGTGAAGGTCCAAGGGGTACAGTAAACTTGCACTGGTGCATCGGAATATAACACTTTTCTCCCAGGATCCGCTCAAACCACAAACTCTTAGAAAATTCACTCTTCTTGTACTTAAGTCGGCATTGTCCCTTTTGTATTCAATCGCGATGCAATTTCTGTGTTTCATCATCAATGTGAATGTCCAAGGGATACAGTAAACCTGCACTGGTGCAACGGAATCTAATACTGGTCTCTCAGGAGCTGCTCAGAGCAGACACTCTTAGAATATTCACTCTTCTGGTACTTAAGTCGGCATTGTGCTTTTGTATTTAATCCCGATGTAATTTCTGTGTTTCATGGTCAATGTGAAGGTCCAATGGATCCAGTAAATCTGCACTGGTTCACTGGAATCTAATAGTGGTCTCCCAAGAGCCGCTCAAAGCACAAACTTTCGGAAGATTCCCTCTTCTTGTACTTGAGTCGGCATTGTGCCTTACGAATCAATCCCGATGCAATTTCTGTGTTTCATGGTCAATGTGAAGAGCCAAGGGATACAGTAAACCTGCACTGGTCCATCGGAATCTAATACTGGTCTCCCAGGAGACGCTCAAACACAAACTCTTAGAAGATTCACTCCCTTGTACTTAAGTCGGCATTGTATCTTTTGTATTCAATCCCGATGCGGTTTCTGTGTTTCATGGTCAATGTGACGGTCCAAGGTATACAGTAAACGTGCACTGGTGCATCGGAATCTAATACTGGTCTCCCAGGAGACGCTCAAAGCAGAATATCATAGAAGATTCACTCTTCTGGTACTTAAGACGGCATTGTGCCTTTTGTATTCAATTGCGATGGAATTTCTGTGTTTCATGGTCAATGTGAAGGTCGAAGGGATACAGTTAACTTGCACTGGTGCATCTGAATCTAATACAGGTATCCCAGGAGCCGTTCAAAGCACATACTCTGAAGAGATTCACCCTTCTTGTACTTAAGTCGGCATTGTTCCTATTGTATTCAATCCCGATGCAATATCTGTGTTTCATGGTCAATGTGAAGGAGCAAGTGATACAGTTAACCTGCACTGGTGCATCGGAATCTAATACTGGTCTCACAGGAGCCGCTCAAAGCACAAAGTCTTAGAAGATTTACTCTTCTTTTACTTAAGTTGGCATTGTCTCTTTTGTATTCAAACCCGATATTATTTCTGTTTTTCATGGTCAATGTCAAGGTCCAATGGATACAGTTAATTAGCACTGGTGCATCGGAATCTAATACTGGTCTCCCAGGAGTCGCTCAAACACAAATTCTTAGAAGATTCACTTTTCTTGTACGTAAGTCGGCATTGTCTCTTTTGTATTCAATCCCGATTCGATTTCTGTGCTTCTTGGTCAATGTGAGGGTCCAAGGTATACAGTAGTCCTGCACTGGTGCATTCGAATGTAATACTGGTCTCCCAGGAGCCGCTCAAAGCACAAACTCTGAAGAGACTCACTCTTCTTGTACTTAAGTCGGCATTGTCCCTTTTGTATTCAATCCCGATGCAATT
Source organism: Schistocerca piceifrons (assembly GCF_021461385.2). Taxonomy (NCBI): domain Eukaryota; kingdom Metazoa; phylum Arthropoda; class Insecta; order Orthoptera; family Acrididae; genus Schistocerca; species Schistocerca piceifrons. The sequence continues at coordinate 959,223,348 of NC_060149.1, forward strand.
TCTGTGTTTCATGGTCAATGGGAAGGACCAAGGGGTACAGTAAACCTGCACTGGTGCGTCGGAACCTAATACTGGTCTCCCAGGAGCCGCTCAAAACAAAACAAAAATTCTTAGAAGATTCAGCCTCCTTGTACTTAACTCGGCATTGTCCCTTTTGTATTCAATCCCGACGCAATTTCTGTGTTTCATGGTCAATGTGAAGGGCCAAGAGGTACAGTAAACTTGCACTGGTGCATCGCAATATAACACTTTTCTCCCAGGATCCGCTCAAACCACAAACTCTTAGAAAATTCACTCTTCTTGTACTTAAGTCGGCATTGTCCCTTTTGTATTCAATCGCGATGCAATTTCTGTGTTTCATCATCAATGTGAAGGTCCAAGGGATACAGTAAACCTGCACTGGTGCAACGGAATCTAATACTGGTCTCTCAGGAGCTGCTCAGAGCAGACATTCTTAGAATATTCACTCTTCTGGTACTTAAGTCGGCATTGTGCTTTTGTATTTAATCCCGATGCAATTCCTGTGTTTCATGGTCAATGTGAAGGTCCAATGGATCCAGTAAATCAGCACTGGTTCACTGGAATCTAATAGTGGTCTCCCAAGAGCCGCTCAAAGCACAAACTTTCGGAAGATTCCCTCTTCTTGTACTTGAGTCGGCATTGTGCCTTACGTATTCAATCCCGATGCAATTTCTGTGTTTCATGGTCAATGTGAAGAGCCAAGGGATACAGTAAACCTGCACTGGTCCATCGGAATCTAATACTGGTCTCCCAGGAGACGCTCAAACACAAACTCTTAGAAGATTCACTCCTCTTGTACTTAAGTCGGCATTGTGTCTTTTGTATTCAATCCCGATGCGGTTTCTGTGTTTCATGGTCAATGTGAGGGTCCAAGGTATACAGTAAACGTGCACTGGTGCATCGGAATCTAATACTGGTCTCCCAGGAGACGCTCAAAGCAGAAAATCATAGAAGATTCACTCCTCTGGTACTTAAGACGGCATTGTGCCTTTTGTATTCAATTGCGATGGAATTTCTGTGTTTCATGGTCAATGTGAAGGTCGAAGGGATACAGTTAAATTGCACTGGTGCATCGGAATCTAATACAGGTATCCCAGGAGCCGTTCAAAGCACATACTCTGAAGAGATTCACCCTTCTTGTACTTAAGTCGGCATTGTTCCTATTGTATTCAAACCCGATATTATTTCTGCTTTTCATGGTCAATGTCAAGGTCCAAGGGATACAGTAAATTAGCACTGGTGCATCGGAATCTAATACTGGTCTCACATGAGCCGCTCAAAGCACAAACTCTTACAAGATTCGCCCCTCTTGTACTTAAGTCGGCATTGTCCATTTTGTATTCAATCCCGATGCAAGTTCTGTGTTTCAAATTCAATGTGAAGGTCCAAGGGATACAGTAAACCTGCACTGGTGCATCGGAACCTAACACTGGTCTCCCAGGAGCCGCTCAAACCACAAATTCTTAGAAAATTCACTCTTCTTGTACTTAAAGCGGCATTGTCCCTTTTGTGTTCAATCCCAAAGGAACTTTTGTGTTTGATGGTCGATGTGAAGGTCCAAGGGATACAGTAAACGTGAACTGGTGCATCGGAATCTAATACTGGTCTCCTAGGAGCCGCTCAAAGCACAAACTCATGCAAGATTCACTCTTCTCGTTCTTAAGTCGGCATTGTCCCTTTTGTATTCAGTTCCGAAGCAATTACTGTGTTTCATGGTCAATGTCAAGGTCCAAGGGATACAGTAAACCTCCACTGGTGCATCGGAATCTAACTCTGGTCACCCTGGAGCCGCTCAAACCACAAACTCTTAGAAGATTCACTTTTCTTGTACTTAAGTCGGAGTTGTGCCTTTCGCATTCAGTGCCGATGCAATTTCTGTGTTGCCTGGTCAATGTGAAGGTCCAAGGGATACAGCAATACTGCACTGGTGCATCGGAATCTGAAACTGGTCTCGCATTAGCCGCTGAAGGCACAAACTCTTAGAAGATTCACTCTTCTTGTACTTAAGTCGGCATTGTGCAATTTGTATTCAATCCCGATATAATTTCTGTGTTTCATGGTTAATGTGAACGTCTAAGGGATACAGAAAACTTGCACTTGTGCATCGCAATCTAATACTGGTCTCCCAGGAGCCGCTCAAAGCACAAACTCTTAGAAGATTCACCCTTCTTGTAGTTAAGTCGGCATTGTCCCTTTTGTGTTCAATCCCGATGCAATTTCTGTGTTTCATGGTCAATGTGAAAGTCCAAGGGATACAGTTAACTTGCACTGGTGCATCGGAATCTAATACTGGTATCCCAGGAGCCGCTTAAAGCACAAACCCTGAAGAGATTCATTCTTCTTGTACTTAAGTCGGCATATTCCCTTTTGTATTCAATCCCGATGCAATATCTATGTTACATGGTCAATGTGAAGGACCAAGGGATACAGCAAAACCTGCACTGGTGCGTGGGAACCTAATACTGGTCTCCCAGTAGCCGCTCAAAGCACAAACTCTTGGAAAATTCAGTCTCCCTGTACTTAAGTCGCCATTGTCTCGTTTGTAATCAATCCCGATGCAATTTCTGAGTTTCATGGTCAATGTGAAGGTCAAAGGGATGCAGTTAACCTGCACTGGTGCAACGGAATCTAATACTGGTGTCCCAGGAGCCGCTCAGAGCAGAAATTCCTAGAGGATTCACTCATCTAGTACTTAAGTCGGCATTGTGCCTTTTGTATTCAATCCCTATGCAATTTCTGTGTTTCATGGTCAATGTGATGGTCCAAGGGATACAGTAAACCTGCACTGGTGCATCGGAATCTAATACTGGTCTCCCAAGAGCCGCTCAGAGCACAAACTCTTTGAAGATTCACCCTTCTTGTACTTAAGTCGGCAATGTCCGATTTGTATTCAATCCCGATGCAATTTCTGTGTTTCATGGTCAATGTGAAGGTGCAAGGGATACAGTAAACCTGCACTGGTGCATCGGAATCTAATACTGGTCTCCCAGGAGACGATGAAAGCAAAAACCCTTAGAAGATTCACTCTTCTTGTACATAATTCGGCATTGTTCCATTTGTATTCAATCCCGATGGAATTTCTGTGTTTCATGGTCAATGTGATGGTCCAAGGGATACAGTAAACGTGCACTGGTGCGTCGGAATCTAATACTGGTCTCCTGGGAGACGGTCGAATCACAAACTCTTAGAAGATTCACTCTTCTTGTACTTAAGACGGCATTGTGCCTTTTGAATTAAATCGCGATGGAATTTCAGTGGTTCATGGTCAATGTGAAGGTCGAAGGGATACAGTAAACCTGCACTGGTGCATCAGAATCTAATACTGGTATTCCAGGAGCCGCTCGCATCACTGACTCTGAAGAGATTCACTCTTCTTGTACTGAAGTCGGCATTGTCCCTATTGTATTCAATCCCGATGCAATATCTGTGTTTCATGGTCAATGTGAAGGTCCAAGGGATACAGTAAACCTCCACTGGTGCATCGGAATCTAACACTTTTCTCCCAGGAGTCGCTCATACTACAAACTCTTAGAAAAATCACTCTTCTTGTACTTAAGTCGGCATAGTCCCTTTTGTATTCAATCCCGATGCACTTTCTGTGTTTCATGCTCAATGTGAAAGTCCAAGGGATACAGTAAACCTGCACTGGTGTATCGGAATCTAATACTGGTCTGCCAGGAGCCGCTCGAACCACAAGCTCTTAGAAAATTCACTCTTCTTGCACTTATGTGGGCATTGTCCCTATTGTATTCAATCCCAAAACTATTTTTTTGTCTCATGGTTAATGTGAATGTCCAAGGGATACAGTAAACGTGAACTGGTGCATCGGAATCTAATACTGGTCTCCCAGGAGCCGCTCAAAGCACAAAACCTTCGAAGATTCACTCTTCTTGTACTTAAGTTGGCATTGCGCCTTTAGTATTCAATCGCCATGCAATATCTGTGTTTCATGGTCAATGTGAAGGTCCAAGCGATACAGTAAACCTGCACTGGTGCATCGTAATCTATTACTGGTGTCCCAGGAGCCGCTCAAAGCACAAACTCTTAGAAGGTTCACTTTTCTTGTACTTAAGTCGGAGTTGTGCCTTTCGTATTCAATCCCGATTCAATTTCTGTGTTGCATGCTCAATGTGAAGGTCCAAGGGATACAGCAATCCTGCACTGGTGCATAGGAATCTAATACTGGTCTCGCAGGAGCCGCTGAAGGCAAAAACTCTTAGAAGATTCACTCTTCTTGTACTTAAGTCGGCATTGTGCAATTTGTATTCAATCCCGATATAAATTCTGTGTTTCATGGTCAATGTGAACGTCCAAGGGATACAGAAAACCTGCACTGGTGCATCGCAATCTAATACTGGCCTCCGAGAAGCCGCTCAAAGCACAAACTCTTAGAAGTTTCATTCTTCTTGTTCTTAAGTTGGCATTGTCCCATTTGTAATCAATCCCGATGCAATCTCTGTGTTTCATGGTCAATGTGAAGGTCCAAGGGATACGGTAAACCTGCACTGGTGCATCGCAATCTAATACTGGTCTCCCAGGAGCCGCTCAAACGACAAACTCTTAGAAAATTCACTCTTCTTGTATTTAAGTCGGCATTGTGCCTTTTGTACTCACTGCCGATGCAACGTTTGTAATTAGAGGTTCATGTGAAGGTCCAAGGGATACACTAAACCAGCACAGGTGCATCGGAATCTATTACTGGACTCCCAGGAGCCGCTCAATGCACATATTCTGAGAAGATTCACTCTTCTTGTACTTAAGTGGCATTGTCCCTTTTGTATTCAATCCCGATGTAATTCCTGTGTTTCATGATCAATGTGAAGGTCCAAGGGATACAGTAAACCAGCACTGGTGCATCGGAATCTAAAACTGGTATCCCGGGAGCTGCATAAAGCACAAACTCTGAAGAGATTCATTCTTCTTGTACTTAAGTCGGCATATTCCATTTCGTATTCAATCCCGATGCAATATCTGTGTTTCATGGGCAATGTGAAGGGCCAACGGATACAGTAAACCTGCACTGGTGCATCGCAATCTAATACTGGCCTCGGAGAAGCCGCTCAAACCACAAACTCTTAGAAAATTCACTCTTCTTATACTTAAGTCGGCGATGTCCCTTTTGTATTCAATCCCGATGCAATTTCTGTGTTTCATGGTCAATGTGAAGGTTCAAGGGATGCAGTTAACCTGCACTGGTGCAACGGAATCTAATACTGGTCTCCCAGGAGCCGCTCAGAGTAGAAACTCTTAGAAGATTCACTCATCTTGTACTTAAGTCGGCATTGTGCCTTTTGTATTTAATCCCGATGCAATTTCTGTGTTTCATGGTCAATGTGATGGTCCAAGGGATGCAGTAAACCTGCACTGGTGCGTCGGAATCTAATACTGGTCTCCCATGAGCCGCTCAAAGCACAAACTCTTAGAAGATTTACGTTTCTTGTACTTATGTCGTCATTGTGCCTTATGTATTCAATCCCGATGCTATTTCTGTGTTTCATGGGCAATGTGAAGGGCCAACGGATACAGTAAACATGCACTGGTGCATCGGAATCTGATACTGGTCTCCCAGGAGCCGCTCAAAGCACAAACTCTTAGAAGATTCACTCTTCTTGTACTTAAGTCGGCATTGTGCCTTTTGTATTCAATCCCGATACAATCTCTGTGTTTGATGGTCCATGTGAAGGTCCACGGGATACACTAAACAATCACAGGTACATCGGAATCTAATACTGGTCTCCCAGGAGTCACTCAAAGCACATACTCTTAGAAGATTCACTCTTCTTGTACTTAAGTCGGCAATGTCCGATTTGTATTCAATGCCGATGCAATTTCTGTGTTTAATGGTCAATGTGAAGGTCCAAGGGAAACGGTCAACGTGCAATGGTGCTTAGGACTCTAATACCGGTATCCCAGGAGCCGCTCAATGCACAAATTTTTAGAAGAATCACTCTTCTTGTAGTTAAGTCGGCATTGTCCCATTTGTATTCAATCCTGATGCAATTTCTGTGTTTCATGGTCAGTGCGAAGGTCCAAGGGATGCAGTTAACCTGCACTGGTGCAGCGGAATCTAATACTGGTCTCCCAGGAGCCGCTCAGAGTAGAAACTCTTAGAAGATTCACTCATCTTGTACTTAAGTCGGCATTGTGCCTTTTGTATTTAATCCCGATGCAATTTCTGTGTTTCATGGTCAATGTGATGGTCCAAGGGATGCAGTAAACCTGCACTGGTGCGTCGGAATCTAATACTGGTCTCCCATGAGCCGCTCAAAGCACAAACTCTTAGAAGATTTACGTTTCTTGTACTTATGTCGTCATTGTGCCTTATGTATTCAATCCCGATGCTATTTCTGTGTTCCATGGGCAATGTGAAGGGCCAACGGATACAGTAAACATGCACTGGTGCATCGGAATCTGATACTGGTCTCCCAGGAGCCGCTCAAAGCACAAACTCTTAGAAGATTCACTCTTCTTGTACTTAAGTCGGCATTGTGCCTTTTGTATTCAATCCCGATGCAATCTCTGTGTTTGATGGTCCATGTGAAGGTCCACGGGATACACTAAACAATCACAGGTACATCGGAATCTAATACTGGTCTCCCAGGAGCCACTCAAAGCACAAACTCTTAGAAGATTCACTCTTCTTGTACTTAAGTCGGCATAGTCCCTTTTGTATTCAATCCCGATGCACTTTCTGTGTTTCATGCTCAATGTGAAAGTCCAAGGGATACAGTAAACCTGCACTGGTGTATCTAAATCTAATACTGGTCTGCCAGGAGCCGCTCGAACCACAAGCTCTTAGAAAATTCACTCTTCTTGCACTTATGTCGGCATTGTCCCTATTGTATTCAATCCCAAAACTATTTTTGTGTCTCATGGTCAATGTGAATGTCCAAGGGATACAGTAAACGTGAATTGGTGCATCGGAATCTAATACTGTTCTCCCAGGAGCCGCTCAAAGCACAAAGCCTTCGAAGATTCACTCTTCTTGTACTTCAGTTGGCATTGTGCCTTTAGAATTCAATCGCCATGCAATTTCTGTGGTTCATGGTCAATGTGAAGGTCCAAGCGATACAGTAAACCTGCACTGGTGCATCGTAATCTAATACTGGTGTCCCAGGAGCCGCTGAAAGCACAAACTCTTAGAAGATTCACTTTTCTTGTACTTAAGTCGGAGTTGTGCCTTTCGTATTCAATCCCGATGCAATTTCTGTGTTGCATGCTCAATGTGAAGGTCCAAGGGATACAGCAATCCCGCACTGGTGCATAGGAATCTAATACTGGTCTCGCAGGAGCCGCTGAAGCAAAAACTCTTAGAAGATTCACTCTTCTTGTACTTAAGTCGGCATTGTGGAATTTGTATTCAATCCCGATATAAATTCTGTGTTTCATGGTCAATGTGAACGTCCAAGGGATACAGAAAACCTGCACTGGTGCATCGCAATCTAATACTGGCCTCCGAGAAGCCGCTCAAAGCACAAACTCTTAGAAGGTTCATTCTTCTTGTTCTTAAGTAGGCATTGTGCCATTTGTATTCAATCCCGATGCAACGTTTGTGTTTAGAGGTTCATGTGAAGGTCCAAGGGTTACAGTAAACCAGCACTGGTGCATCGTAATCTAAGACTGGTATCCCAGGAGCCGCTTAAAGCACAGACTCTGAAGAGATTCATTCTTCTTGTACTTAAGTCGGCATATTCCCTTTTGTATTCAATCCCGATGCAATATCTGTGTTTCATGGTCAATGTGAAGGACCAAGGGATACAGTAAACCTGCACTGGTGCGTCGGAATCTATTACTGGTCTCCCAGGAGCCGATCAAAGCACAAACTCTTAGAAGATTCAGTCTTCCTGTACTTGTATCGCGATTGTCTCTTTTGTATTCAATCCCGATGCAATTTCTGTGGTTCATGGTCAATGTGAAGGTCCACGGGATACAGTTAACCTGCACTGGTGCAACGGAATCTAATACTGGTCTCAAAGGAGCCGCTCAGAGCAGAAACTCTTAGAAGATTCACTCTTCTTGTATTTAAGTCGTCATTGTGCATTTTGAATTCAATCCCGATGCAATTTCTGTGTTTCGTGGTCAATGTGATGGTCCAAGGGCTACAGTAAACCTGCACTGGTGCATCGGAATCTAATACTGGTCGCCCAGGAGCTGCTAAAAGCTCATACTGTGAGAAGATTCACTCTTCTTGTACATAAGTCGGCAATGTCCGATTTATATTCAATCCCGATGAAATTTCTGTGTTTCATGGTCAATGTGAAGGTTCAAGGGAAACAGTCAACCTGCAATGGTGCTTAGGAATCTAATACCGGTATCCCAGGAGCCGCTCAATGCACAAATTCTTAGAAGATTCACTCTTCTTGTAATTAGGTCGGCATTGTCCCATTTGTATTCAATCCCGATGCAATATCTATGTTTCATGGTCAATGTGAAGGTCCAAGGGATACAGTAAACCTGCACTGGTGCATCGCAATCTAATACTGGTCTCAAAGGAGCTGCTCAGAGCAGAAACTCTTAGAAGATTCACTATTCTTGTACTTAAGTCGGCATTGTGCAATTTGTATTCAATCCCGATATAAAATCTGTGTCTCATGGTTAATGTGAACATCCAAGAGATACAGAAAACCTGCAATTGTGCATCGCAATCTAATACTGGTCTCCCAGGAGCCGCTCAAAGCACAAACTCTTAGAAGATTCACCCTTCTTGTAGTTAAGTCGGCATTGTCCCTTTTGTGTTCAACCCCGATGCAATTTCTGTGTTTCATGGTCAATGTGAAAGTCCAAGGGATACAGTAAACTTGCACTGGTGCATCGGAATCTAATACTGGTATCCCAGGAGCCGCTTAAAGCACAAACCCTGAAGAGATTCATTCTTCTTGTACTTAAGTCGGCATATTCCCTTTTGTATTCAATCCCGATGCAATATCTGTGTTACATGGTCAATGTGAAGGACCAAGGGATACAGCAAAACCTGCACTGGTGCGTCGGAACCTAATACTGGTCTCCCAGTAGCCGCTCAAAGCACAAACTCTTGGAAGATTCAGTTTCCCTGTACTTAAGTCGCCATTGTCTCGTTTGTAATCAATCCTGATGCAATTTTTGCATTTCATGGTCAATGTGAAGGTCAAAGGGATGCAGTAGACCTGCACTGGTGCATCAGAATCTAATACTGGTATTGCAGGAGCCGCTCAAATCAGAGACTCTGAAGAGATTCACTCTTCTTGTACTTAAGTCGGCATTGTCCCTATTGTATTCAATCCAGATGCAATATCTGTGTTTCATGGTCAATGTGAAGGACCAAGGGATACAGTAAACCTGCACTGGGGCATCGGAATCTAATACTGGTGTCCCAGGAGCCGCTCAAAGCACAAAATCGTATAAGATTCACCCTTCTTGTACTTAAGTCGGCATTGTCCCTTTTGTATTCAATCCCGATGCAATTTCAGTGTTTCATGGCCAATGTGAAGGTCCAAGGGATACAGTAAACCTCCACTGGTATATCGGAATCTAACACTTTTCTCCCAGGAGTCGCTCATACTACAAACACTTAGAAAATTCACTCTTCTTGTACTTAAGTCGGCATTATCCCTTTGTATTCAATACCGATGCAATTTCTGTGATTCATGGTCAATGTGAAAGGCCAAGGGATACAGTGAACCTGCACTGGTGCAACAGAATCTAATACTGGTCTCCCAGGAGCCGCTCAAAGCACAAACTCTTAGAAGATTCACTCTTCTTGTACTTAAGTCGGCATAGTCCCTTTTGTATTCAATCCCGATGCACTTTCTGTGGTTCATGCTCAATGTGAAAGTCCAAGGGATACAGTAAACCTGCACTGGTGTATCTAAATCTAATACTGGTCTGCCAGGAGCCGCTCGAACCACAAGCTCTTAGAAAATTCACTCTTCTTGCACTTATGTCGGCATTGTCCCTATTGTATTCAATCCCAAAACTATTTTTGTGTCTCATGGTCATTGTGAATGTCCAAGGGATACAGTAAACGTGAATTGGTGCATCGGAATCTAATACTGTTCTCCCAGGAGCCGCTCAAAGCACAAAACCTTCGAAGATTCACTCTTCTTGTACTTAAGTTGGCATTGTGCCTTTAGAATTCAATCGCCATGCAATTTCTGTGTTTCATGGTCAATGTGAAGGTCCAAGCGATACAGTAAACCTGCACTGGTGCATCGTAATCTAATACTGGTGTCCCAGGAGCCGCTGAAAGCACAAACTCTTAGAAGATTCACTTTTCTTGTACTTAAGTCGGAGTTGTGCCTTTCGTATTTAATCCCGATGCAATTTCTGTGTTGCATGCTCAATGTGAAGGTCCAAGGGATACAGCAATCCCGCACTTGTGCATAGGAATCTAATACTGGTCTCGCAGGAGCCGCTGAAGCAAAAACTCTTAGAAGATTCACTCTTCTTGTACTTAAGTCGGCATTGTGGAATTTGTATTCAATCCCGATATAAATTCTGTGTTTCATGGTCAATGTGAACGTCCAAGGGATACAGAAAACCTGCACTGGTGCATCGCAATCTAATACTGGCCTCCGAGAAGCCGCTCAAAGCACAAACTCTTAGAAGATTCATTCTTCTTTTTCTTAAGTAGGCATTGTCCCATTTGTATTCAATCCCGATGCAACGTTTGTGTCTAGAGGTTCATGTGAAGGTCCAAGGGATACACTAAACCTGCACAGGTGTATCGGAATCTAATACTGGTCTCCCAGGAGCCGCTCAATGCACATACTCTGAGATGATTCACTCTTCTTGTACTTAAGTTGGCATTGTCTCTTTCGTATTCAATCCCGATGTAATTTCTGTGTTTCATGGTCATGTGAAGGTCCAAGAGATACAGTTAATCAGCACTGGTGCATCGGAATCTAATACTGGTCTCCCAGGAGCCGCTCAAACAACAAACTCTTAGATGATTCACCCTTCTTGTACATAAGTCGGCATTGTCCCTTTTGTATTAAATCCCGATGCAATTTCTGTGTTTCATGGTCAATGTGAAAGTCCAAGGGATACAGTAAACCTGCACTGGTGCATCGGAATCTAATACTGGTCTCCCAAGAGCCGCTCCAAGCACAAACTCTTCGATGATTAACTTTTCTTGTACTTAAGTCGGCAGTCCCATTTGTATTCAATCCCGATGCAATTTCTGTGTTTCATGATCAATGTGAAGGTCCAAGGGTTACAGTAAACCAGCACTGGTGCATCGTAATCTAAGACTGGTATCCCAGGAGCCGCTTAAAGCACAGACTCTGAAGAGATTCATTCTTCTTGTACTTAAGTCGGCATATTCCCTTTTGTATTCAATCCCGATGCAATATCTGTGTTTCATGGTCAATGTGAAGGACCAAGGGATACAGTAAACCTGCACTGGTGCGTCGGAATCTAATACTGGTCTCCCAGGAGCCGATCAAAGCACAAACTCTTAGAAGATTCAGTCTTCCTGTACTTGTATCGCGATTGTCTCTTTTGTATTCAATCCCGATGCAATTTCTGTGTTTCATGGTCAATGGGAAGGCCCAAGGGATACAGTAAACCTGCACTGGTGAACCGTAATCTAACACTTTTCTCCCAGGAGCCGCTCAAACCACAAACTCTTAGAAGATTTACGTTTCTTATACTTATGTCGTCAATGTGCCTTATGTATTCAATCCCGATGCTATTTCTGTGTTTCATGGGCAATGTGAAGGGCCAACGGATACAGTAAACATGCACTGGTGCATCGGAATCTGATACTGGTCTCCCAGGAGCCGCTCAAAGCACAAACTCTTAGAAGATTCACTCTTCTTGTACTTAAGTCGGCATTGTGCCTTTTGTATTCAATCCCGATGCAATCTCTGTGTTTGATGGTCCATGTGAAGGTCCACAGGATACACTAAACAATCACAGGTACATCGGAATCTAATACTGGTCTCCCAGGAGCCACTCAAAACACATACTCTTAGAAGATTCACTCTTCTTGTACTTAAGTCGGCAATGTCCGATTTGTATTCAATCCCGATGCAATTTCTGTGTTTCATGGTCAATGTGAAGGTCCAAGGGAAACGGTCAACCTGCAATGGTGCTTAGGACTCTAATACCGGTATCCCAGGAGCCGCTCAATGCACAAATTTTTAGAAGAATCACTCTTCTTGTAGTTAAGTCGGCATTGTCCCATTTGTATTCAATCCTGATGCAATTTCTGTGTTTCATGGTCAGTGTGAATGTCCAAGGGATAAAGTAAACCTGCATTGGTGCATCGGAATCTAATACTGGTCTCTCAGGAGACGCTGAAAGCACAAACTCTTTGAAGATTCACTCTTCTTGTACTTAAGACGGCATTGTGCCTTTTGAATTCAATCACGATGGAATTTCTGTGTTTCATGGTCAATGTGAAGGTCGATGGGATACACGTAAACGTGCACTGGTGCATCGGAATTTAATACTGGTATCCCAGGAGCCGCTCAAAGCACAGACACTGAAGAGATTCACTCTTCTTGAACTTAGGTCGGCATTGTCCCTATTGTATTCAATCCCGATGCAATATCTGTGTTTCATGGCCAATGTGAAGGACCAAGGGATACAGTAAACCTGCACTGGTGCATCGGAATCTGATACTGGTCTCCCAGGAGCCGCACAAAGCACAAACTCTTAGAAGATTTACTCTTCCTGTACTTAAGTTGGCAATGTCTCTTTTGTATGCAATCCCGATGTAATTTCTGTGTTTCACGGTGATAGTGAAGATCCAAGGGATACAGTTAATCAGCACTGGTGCATCGGAATCTAATACTGGTCTCCCAGGAGCTGCTCAAATCACAAACTCTTAGAAGATTCACCCTTCTTGTACTTAAGTCGGCATTGTCCCTATTGTATTCAATCCCGATGCAATTTCTGTGTTTCATTGTCAATGACCCCCCCCATGAACCATGGACCTTGCCGTTGGTGGGGAGGCTTGCGTGCCTCAGCGATACAGATAGCCGTTCCGTAGGTGCAACCACAACGGGGGGGTATCTGTTGAGAGGCCAGACAAACGTGTGGTTCCTGAAGAGGGGCAGCAGCCTTTTCAGTAGTTGCAAGGGCAACAGTCTGGATGATTGACTGATCTGGTCTTTTAACAATAAGCAAGACGGCCTTGCTGTGCTGGTACTGCGAACGGCTGAAAGCAAGGGGAAACTACAGCCGTAATTTTTCCCGAGGGCATGCAGCTTTACTGTATGATTACATGATGATGGCGTCCTCTTGGGTAAAATATTCCGGAGGTAAAATAGTCCCCCATTCGGATCTCCGGGCGGGGACTACTCAAGAGGATGTCGTTATCAGGAGAAAGAAAACTGGCGTTCTACGGATCGGAGCGTGGAATGTCAGATCCCTTAATCGGGCAGGTAAGTTAGAAAATTTAAAAAGGGAAATGGATAGGTTGAAGGTAGACATAGTGGGAATTAGTGAAGTTCGATGGCAGGAGGAACAAGACTTCTGGTCAGGTGACTACAGGGTTATAAACACAAAATCAAATAGGGGTAATGCAGGAGTAGGTTTAATAATGAATAGGAAAATAGGAATGCGGGTAAGCTACTACAAACAGCATAGTGAACGCATTATTGTGGCCAAGATAGATACGAAGCCCACACCTACTACAGTAGTACAAGTTTATATGCCAACTAGCTCTGCAGATGACGAAGAAATTGAAGAAATGTGTGATGAAATAAAAGAAATTATTCAGATTGTGAAGGGAGACGAAAATTTAATAGTCATGGGTGACTGGAATTCGAGTGTAGGAAAAGGGAGAGAGGGAAAAATAGTAGGTGAATATGGATTGGGGGACAGAAATGAAAGAGGAAGCCGCCTTGTAGAATTTTGCACAGAGCACAACATAATCATAACTAACACTTGGTTTAAGAATCATGAAAGAAGGTTGTATACATGGAAGAACCATGGAGATACTAAAAGGTATCAGATAGATTATATAATGGTAAGACAGAGATTTAGAACCAGGTTTTAAATTGTAAGACGTTTCCAGGGGCAGATGTAGACTCTGACCACAATCTATTGGTAATGACCTGTAGATTAAAACTGAAGAAACTGCAAAAAGGTGGGAATTTAAGGAGATGGGACCTGGATAAACTAAAAGAACCAGAGGTTGTACAGAGATTCAGGGAGAGCATAAGGGAGCAATTGACAGGAATGGGGGAAATAAATACAGTAGAAGAAGAATGGGTAGCTTTGAGGGATGAAGTAGTGAAGGCAGCAGAGGATCAAGTAGGCAAAAAGACGAGGGCTAGTAGAAATCTTTGGGTAACAGAAGAAATACTGAATTTAATTGATGAAAGGAGAAAATATAAAAATGTAGTAAGTGAAACAGGCATAAAGGAATACAAACGTCTCAAAAATGAGATCGACAGGAAGTGCAAAATGGCTAAGCAGGGATGGCTAGAGGACAAATGTAAGGATGTAGAGGCCTATCTCACTAGGGCTAAGATAGATACCGCCTACAGGAAAATTAAAGAGACCTTTGGAGATAAGAGAACGACTTGTATGAATATCAAGAGCTGAGATGGAAACCCAGGTCTAAGCAAAGAAGGGAAAGCAGAAAGATGGAAGGAGTATATAGAGGGTCTATACAAGGGCGATGTACTTGAGGACAATATTATGGAAATGGAAGAGGATGTAGATGAAGATGAAATGTGAGATACGATACTGCGTGAAGAGTTTGACAGAGCACTGAAAGACCTGAGTCGAAACAAGGCCCCCGGAGTAGACAATATTCCATTGGAACTACTGACGGCCGTGGGAGAGCCAGTCCTGACAAAACTCTACCATCTGGCGAGCAAGATGTATGAAACAGGCGAAATACCCTCAGACTTCAAGAAGAATATAATAATTCCAATCCCAAAGAAAGCAGGTGTTGACAGATGTGAAAATTACCGAACTATCAGCTTAATAAGTCACAGCTGCAAAATACTAACACGAATTCTTTACAGACGAATGGAAAAACTAGTAGAAGCCAACCTCGGGGAAGATCAAATTGGATTCCGTAGAAACACTGGAACACGTGAGGCAATACTGACCTTACGACTTATCTTAGAAGAAAGATTAAGGAAAGGCAAACCTACGTTTCTAGCATTTGTACACTTAGAGAAAGCTTTTGACAATGTTGACTGGAATACTCTCTTTCAAATTCTAAAGGTGGCAGGGGTAAAATACAGGGAGCGAAAGGCTATTTACAATTTGTACAGAAACCAGATGGCAGTTATAAGAGTCGAGGGACATGAAAGGGAAGCAGTGGTGGGGAAGGGAGTAAGACAGGGTTGTAGCCTCTCCCCGATGTTGTTCAATCTGTATATTGAGCAAGCAGTAAAGGAAACAAAAGAAAAATTCGGAGTAGGTATTAAAATTCATGGAGAAGAAATAAAAACTTTGAGGTTCGCAGATGACATTGTAATTCTGTCAGAGACAGCAAAGGACTTGGAAGAGCAGTTGAATGGAATGGACAGTGTCTTGAAAGGAGGATATAAGATGAACATCAACAAAAGCAAAACAAGGATAATGGAATGTAGTCTAATTAAGTCGGGTGATGCTGAGGGAATTAGATTAGGAAATGAGACACTTAAAGTAGTAAAGGAGTTTTGCTATTTGGGGAGCAAAATAACTGATGATGGTCGAAGTAGAGAGGATATAAAATGTAGGCTGGCAATGGCAAGGAAAGCGTATCTGAAGAAGAGAAATTTGTTAACATCCAGTACTGATTTAAGTGTCAGGAAGTCATTTTTGAAAGTATTCGTATGGAGTGTAGCCATGTATGGAAGTGAAACATGGACGATAACTAGTTTGGACAAGAAGAGAATAGAAGCTTTCGAAATGTGGAGCTACAGAAGAATGCTGAAGATTAGATGGGTAGATCACATAACTAATGAGGAAGTATTGAATAGGATTGGGGAGAAGAGAAGTTTGTGGCACAACTTGACCAGAAGAAGAGATCGGTTGGTAGGACATGTCCTGAGGCATCAAGGCATCACCAATTTAGTACTGGAGGGCAGCGTGGAGGGTAAAAATCGTAGAGGGAGACCAAGAGATGAATACACTAAGCAGATTCTGAAGGATGTAGGTTGCATTAGGTACTGGGAGATGAAAAAGCTTGCACAGGATAGAGTAGCATGGAGAGCTGCATCAAACCAGTCTCAGGACTGAAGACCACAACAACAACAACATGGTCAATTAGAAGGTCCAAGGGATACGGTAAACCTGCACTGGTGCGACGGAATCTAAAACTGGTCTCCCAGGAGCCGCTGAAAGCACAAACACTTAGAAGATTCACTCTTCTTGTACTTAAGACGGCATTGTGCATTTTGTATTCAATCCCGATGCAATTTCTGCGTTTCATGGACAATGTGAAGGTCCAAGGGATACAGTAAACTTGCACTGGTGCATTGGAATCTAACACTTTTCTCCCAGGAGTCGCTCATACCACAAACTCTTAAAAAATTCACTCTTCTTGTACTTAAGTCGGCATTGTCCCTTTTGTACTCAATCCCGCTGCGAGTTCTGTGTATCATGATCAATGTGAAGGTCCAAGGGATACAGTAAACCTGCACTGGTGAAACGGAATCTAATACTGGTCTCCCAGGAGCCGCTCAGAGCAGAAACTCTTAGAAGATTCAATCTTCTTGTACTTAAGTTGGCATTGTGCCTTTTGTATTCAATCCCGATGCAATATCTGTGTTTCATGGTCAATGTGAAGGTCCAAGGGATACAGTAAACCTGCGCTCTTGCATCGGAATCTAATACTGGTCTCCCAAGAGCCGCTCAAAGCACAAACTCTTAGAAGATTCACTCTTCTTGTACTTAAGTCGGCATTGTGTCATATGTATTCAATCCCCACGCAATGTCTGTGTTTCATGGTCAATGTGAAGGGCCAAGGGATACAGTAAACCTGCACAGGTGCATCGGAATCTAATACTGGTCTCCCATGAGCCGCTCAAAGCACAAACGCTTAGAAGACACACTCTTCTTGTCCTTAAGTCGCCATTGTCCCTTTTGTATTCAATCCCGATGCGATTTCTGTGTTTCTTGGTCAATGTGGAGGTCAAAGGGATACAGTAAACCCGCACTGGTGCAATGGAATCTAATACTGGTCTCCCATGAGCCGCTCAAAGCACAAACTCTTAGAAGATTCAATCTTCTTGTCATTATGTCAGCATTGTCCCATTTGTATTCAATCCCGATGCAATATCTGTGTTTCATGGTCAATGTGAAGATCCAAGGGATACAGTAAACGTGCACTGGTGGATCTGAATCTAGTACTGGTATCCCAGGAGCCGCTCAAACACAAACTCTGAAGAGATTCATTTTTCTTGTACTTAATTCGTCATTGTCCCTTTTGTATTCAATCCCCATGCAATATCTGTGTTTCGTGGTCAATGTGAAGGACCAAGGGATACAGTAAACCATCACTGGTGCGTCGGAGCCTAATACTGGTCTCCCAGAAGCCGCTCAAACCACAAACTCTTAGAAGATTCACGCTTCTTGAACTTAAGTCGGCATTGTGCTTTTTGTATTCAATCCCGATGCAATTTCTGTGTTTCATGGTCAATGTGATGGTGCAAGGGCTACAGTAAACCTGCACTGGTGCATCGTTATCGAATACTGGTCTCCCAAGAGCCGCTCAAAGCACAAACCCTTAGAGGATTCACTCTTCTTGTACTTAAGATGGCATTGTGCCTTATGTATTCAATCCCGATGCAATTTCTCTGTTTCATGGGCAATGTGAAGGGCCAAGGGTTACAGTAAACCTGCACAGGTGCATAGGAATCTAATACTGGTCTCCCAGGAGCCGCTCAAAGCTCATACTCCGAGAAGATTCACTCTTCTTGTACATAAGTCGGCAATGTCCGATTTATATTCAATCCCGATGAAATTTCTGTGTTTCATGGTCAATGTGAAGGTCCAAGGGAAACAGTTAACCTGCAATGGTGCTTAGGAATCTATACCGGTATCCCAGGAGCCGCTCAATGCACAAATTCTTAGAAGATTCACTCTTCTTGTATTTAACTCGGCATTGTCCCTTTTGTATTCAATCCCGATGCAATTTCTGTGTTTCATGGTCAATGCGAAAGTCCAAATGATACAGTCGACCTGCACTGGTGCATTGGATTCTAATACTGGTCTCCCAGGAGCCGCTCAAAGCACAATCTCTTAGAAGATTCACTCTTCTTGTACTTAATCGGCATTGTGCCTTTTGTATTCAATCCCAATGAGATATCTGTGTTTCGTGTTCAATGTGAAGGTCCAAGGGATACAGTAAACGTGCACTGGTGCATCGGAATCTAATACTGGTCTCTCAGGAGCCACGCAAACCACAAATTCTTAGAAAAGTCACCTTCTTGTTCTTAACTCGGCATTTTCCCTTTTGTATTCAATCCCGATGCAATTTCTGTGTTTCATGGTCAATGTGAAGGTCCAAGGGATACAGTAAACCTGTACTGGTGCATCGGAATCTAATACTGGTCTCTCAGGAGCCACTCAAACCACAAACTCATAGAAAATTCACCTTCTTATACTTAAGTCGGCATTGTCCCTTTAGTATTCAATTCCGATGCAAGTTCTGTGTTTCATGGTCAATGTGAAGGTCCAGGGGATACAGTTAACCTGCACTGGTGCATCGGAATCTAATACTGGTCTCCCAGAAGCCGCTCAAGCACAAACCCTTAGAAGATTCGCTCTTCTTGTACTTAAGTCGGCACTGTGCATTTAGTATTCAATCCTGATACAATTTCTGTGTTTCATAGTCAATGTAAAGGTCCAAATGATACAGTAAACCTGCACTGGTGCATCGGAATCTAATACTGGTCTCCCAGGAGCCGCTCAAACCACAAACTCTTAGAAGGGTCACTCTACTTGTACTTAAGTCGGCATTGTGCCTTTTGTATTAAATCCCGATGCGATTTCTGGGTTTCATGGTCAATGTGAAGGTCCAAGGGACACAGTAAACCTGCACTGGTGCATCGTAATATAAAATTGGTCTGCCAGGAGCCGCTCAAAAAACAAACACTTAGAAGATTCACTCTTCTTGTACTTAGGTCGGCATTGTGCTTTTGTATTCAATCCCAATGCAAGATGTGTTTTTCATGGTCAATGTGAGGGTACAAGGGATACAGTAAACCTGCACTGGTGCATTGGAATCTAATACTGGTCTCCCAGGAGCCGCTAAAATCACAAATTCCTAGCGGATTCATTCTTCTTGTACTTAATTCGGCATTGTCCCATTTGTATTCAATCCCGATGCAAATTCTGTGTTTCATGGTCAATGTGAAGGTCCAAATGATACAGTCGACCTGCACTGGTGCATCGGATTCTAATACTGGTCTCCCAGGAGCGCTCAAAGCAGAAACTCTTAGAAGATTCACTCCTCTTGTACTTAAGTCGGCATTGTGCCTTTTGTATTCAATCCCAATGAGATATCTGTGTTTCATGGTCAAAGTGTTGGTCCAAGGAATACAGTAAACGTGAACTGGTGCATCGGAATCTAATACTGGTCTGTCAGGAGCCACTCAAACCACAATTTCTTAGAAAAGTCACCTTCTTGTACTTAACTCGGCATTCTCCCTTTTGTATTCAATCCCAATGCAATGTCTGTGTTTCATGGTCAATGTGAAGGTCCAAGGGATACAGTAAACGGGAACTGGTGCATCGTAAGCTAATACAGATCTCCCAGGAGACGCTTAAACCACAAACTGTTCGAAGATTCACACTTCCTGTGCTTAAGTTCTCATTGTGAGTTTTGTATTCAATCCTGATGCAATTTCTGTGTTTCAGGGGCAATGTGAAGGTCCAAGGGATACAGTAAACCCGCACTGGTGCATCAGAATCTAATACTGGTCTCCCAGGAGCCGCTGGAAGCACAAACTCCTAGAAGATTCATTCTTCTTGTACTTAACTTGGCATTGTGCCTTTTGTATTCAATCCCGATGCGATTTTTGTGTTTCATGGTCAATATGAAGGTCCAAGGGGTACAGTAATCCTGCACTGGTTCATCGGAATCTAATACTGGTCTAACCACAAATCCCTTAGAAAATTCACCTTCTTGTACTTAAGTCGGCATTGTGCATTTTTTATTCAATCCCGATGCTATTTCAGTGTTTGATAGTCAATGTGAAGGTTCAAATGACACAGTCAACCTGCACTGGTGCATCGCAATCTTATACTGGTCTCCCAGGAGCCGTTCAAAGCACAAACCCTTATAAGATTCACTCTTCTTGTACTTAAGTCGGCATTGTGCTTTTGTATTCAATCCCGATGCAATTTCTGTGTTTCATGGGCAATGTGAAGGTCCAAGGGATACAGTTAACCTGCACTGGTGCATCGGAATCTAATACTTGTCTGCCAGGAGCCGCTCAAACCACAAACTCTTAGAAGATTCGTTCTTCATTTACTTAAGTCGGTATTGTGCCTTTTGTATTCAATCCCGATGCGAGTTCTGTGATTCATGGTCAATATGAAGATCAAAGGGATACAAAAACGTGCACTGGTGCACCGGAATCTAATACCGGACTCCGAAAAGACGCTCAAAGCACAAGCTCTTCGAAGATCCACACTTCTTGTGCTTAAATTGGCATTGTGAGTTTTGTATTCAATCCCGATGCAATTTCTGTGTTTCATGGTCAATGTGAAAGTCCAGGGGATACAGTTAACCTGCACTGGTGCATCGGACTCTAATACTGGTCTCCCAGAAGCCACTCAAAGCACAAACCCTTAGAAGATTCACTCCTCTTGTACTCAAGTCGGCATTGTTCCTATTGTATTCAATCCCGATGCAATTTCTGTGTTTCATGGTCAATGTGAAGGTCAAAGGGATACAGTAAACGTGCACTGGTGCATCGGAATATAATACATGTCCCCCAGGAGACGCTCAAATCACAAACTCTTCGATGATTCACACCTCGTGTGCTTTAGTTGGCATCGTGAGTTTTGTATTCAATCCCAATGCATTTTCTGTTTTTCATGGTCAATGTGAGGGTACAAGTGATACAGTAAACCTGCACTGGTGCATCGGAATCCAATACTGGTCTCCCAGGAGCCGCTCAAACCACAAATCCTTAGAAAATTCACCCCCTTGTACTTAAGTCGGCATTTTGCCTTTTGTATTCAATCTCGATGCGATTTCTGTGCTTCATGGTCAATGTGAAGGTCCAAGGGACACAGTAAACCTGCACTGGTGCATCGGAATCTAATACTGGTCTGCGAGGAGCCGCTCAAAAATCAAACTCTTAGAAGATTCACACTTCTTGTGCATAAGTTGGCATTGTGAGTTTTGTATTCTATCCTGATGCAATTTCTGTGTTTCATGGTCAATGTGAAGGTCCAAGGGATACAGTAAAGAGGCACTGGTGCATCGGAATCTAATACTGGTCTGCCAGGAGCCGGCCAAACCACAAATCCTTATTAGATTCACTCTTCTTGTACTTAAGTCGACATTGTGCTTTTGTATTCAATCCCGATGCAATTTCTGTGTTTCATGGGCAATGTGAAGGTCCAAGGGATACAGTAAACCTGCACTGGTGCATCGGAATCTAATACTGGTCTCTCAGGAGCCACTCAAACCACAAACTCTTGGAAAATTCACCTTCTTGTACTTATGTCGTCATTGTCCCTTTAGTATTCAATCCCGATGCAATTTCTGTGTTTCATGGGCAATGTGAAGGTCCAAGGGATACAGTAAACCTGCACTGGTGCATCGGAATCTAATACTGGTCTCTCAGGAGCCACTCAAACCACAAATTCTTAGAAAAGTCACCTTCTTGTACTTAACTCGGCATTCTCCCTTTTGTATTCAATCCCGATGCAATTTCTGTGTTTCATGGTCAATGTGAAGGTCCAAGGGATACAGTAAAGAAGCACTGGTACATCGGAATCTAATACTGGTCTGCCAGGAGCCGCCCAAACGACAAACTATTAGAAGATTCACTCTTCTTGTACTTAAGTCGGCATTGTGCCTTTTGTATTCAATCCCGAGTCAATTTCAGTGTTTGATAGTCAATTTGAAGGTTCAAATGATACAGTCAACCTGCACTGGTGCATCGCAATCTTATACTGGTCTCCCAGGAGCCGCTCAAAACACAAACCCTTATAAGATTCACTCTTCTTGTACTTAAGTCGACATTGTGCTTTTGTATTCAATCCCGATGCAATTTCTGTATTTCATGCTCAATGTGATGGTCCGAGGGATACAGTAAACGTGAACTGGTGCGTCGGAATCTAATACAGGTCTCCCAGGAGACGCTCAAAGCACAAATTCTTCGAAGATTCACACTTCTTGTGCTTAAGTTGGCATTGTGAGTTTTGTAATCAACCCGAAGCAATTTCAGTGTTTGATAGTGAATGTGAAGGTTGAAATGACACAAACAACCTGAACTGGTGCATCGCAATCTTATACTGGTCTCCCAGGAGCCGCTCAAAGCACAAACTCCTAGAGGATTAATTCTTCTTGTACTTAACTCGGCATTGTCCTTTTGTATTCAATCCCGATGCAGTTTCTGTGTTTCATGGGCAATGTGAAGGTCCAAGGGATACAGTAAACCAGCACTGGTGCATCGGAATCTAATACCGGTCTCCCAGGAGCCCCTGAAAGCACAAACTCCGAGAGGATTCATTCTTCTTGTACTTAAGTCGGTATTGTGCCTTTTGTATTCAATCCCGATGCGATTTCTGTGTTTCATGGTCAATGTGAAGGTCCAAGGGATACGGTAAACGTGCACTGGTGTATCATAATCTAATACTGGTCTCTCAGGAGCCACTCAAACCACAAATTCTTAGAAAAGTCACCTTCTTGTACTTAACTCGGCATTCTCCCTTTTGTATTCAATCCTGATGCAATGTCTGTGTTTCATGGTCAATGTGAAGGTCCAAGGGATACAGTTAACTTGCACTGGTGCATCGGAATCTAATACTTGTCTGCCAGAAGCCGCTCAAATGACAAACTCTTAGAAGATTCACTCCTCTAATACTTAAGTCGGCATTGTGCCTTTTGTATTCAATCCCAATGAGATATCTGTGTTTCATGGTCAATGTGAAGGTCCAAGGGATACAGTAAACCTGCACTGGTGCATCGGAATCTAATACTGGTCTCCCATGAGCCGCTCAAACTACAAATTCTTAGAAGATTCACTCTTCTTGTACTTAAGTTGGCATTGTGGCATTTGTATTCAATCCCGATGAGATATCTGTGTTTCATGGTCAATGTGTTGGTCCAAGGGATACAGTAAACGTGCACTGGTGCATCGGAATCTAATACTGGTCTCTCAGGAGCCACTCAAACCACAAATTCTTAGAAAAGTCACCTTCTAGTACTTAACTCGGCATTCTCCCTTTTGTATTCAATCCCGATGCAATATCTGTGTTTCATGGTCAATGTGAAGGTCCGAGGGATACAGTAAACGTGAACTGGTGCATCGGAATCTAATACAGGTCTCCCAGGAGCCGCTCAAAGCAGAAACTCTTCGAAGATTCACTCTTTTTGTGCTGAAGTTGGCATTGTGAGTTTTGTATTCTATCCCGATGCAATTTCTGTGTTTCATGGTCAATGTGAAGGTCCAAGGGATACAGTAAAGAAGCACTGGTGCATCGGAATCTAATACGGCTCTGCCAGTAGCCGCCCAAACCACAAACTCTTAGAAGATTCACTCCCCTTGTACTTAAGTCGGCGTTGTGCATTTTGTATTCAATCCCGAAGCCATTTCAGTGTTTGATAGTCAAGGTGAAGGTTCAAATGATACAGTCAACCTGCACTGGTGCATCGGAATCTAATACTTGTCTGCCAGGAGCCGCTCCAACCACAAACTCTTAGAAGATTCACTCTTCATGTACTTAAGTCGGTATTGTGCCTTTTGTATTCAATCCCTGCACGATTTCTGTGTTTCATGGTCAATGTGAAGGTTCAAGGGATACAGTAAACCTGCACTGGTTCATTGGAATCTAATTCTGGTCTCCCAGGAGCCGTTGAAAGCACAAACTCATAGAGGATACATTCTTCTTGTACTTATGTCGGCATTTTCCCTTTTGTATTCAATACCGATGCAATATCTGTGTTTCATGGTCAATGTGAAGGTCCAAGGGATACAGTGAACCTGCACTGGTGCATCAGAATCTAATACTGGTCTCTCAGGAGCCACTCAAACCACAAACTCTTGGAAAATTCACTTTCTTGTACTTATGTCGTCATTGTCCCTTTAGTATTCAATTCCGATGCAAGTTCTGTGTTTCATGGTAAATGTGAACGTCCAAGGG
The DNA here is from genome assembly GCF_021461385.2 of Schistocerca piceifrons. Classification (NCBI taxonomy): domain Eukaryota; kingdom Metazoa; phylum Arthropoda; class Insecta; order Orthoptera; family Acrididae; genus Schistocerca; species Schistocerca piceifrons. Next base: position 959,247,633 of record NC_060149.1, read on the forward strand.
ATATAGTTAACCTGCACTGGTGAATCGGAATCTAATACTGGTCTCCCTGGAGGCGTTCAAAGTACAAAATCTTAGAAGATTCACTCTTCTTGTACTTAAGTCGGCATTGTGCCGTTTGTATTCAATCCCAATGCAATTTCTGTTTTCCATGGTCAATATGAGGGTACAAGTTATACAGTAAACCTGCACTGGTGCATCGGAGTCTAATACTGGTCTCCCTGGAGCCGCTAAAACACAAACTCCTAGAAGATTCATTCTTCTTGTACTTAACTCGGCATTGTCCCTTTTGTATTCAATCCCGATGCAATTTCAGTGTTTGATAGTCAATGTGAAGGTTGAAATGATACAGTCAACCTGCACTTGTGCATCGGAATCTTACACTGGTCTCCCAGGAATCGCTCAAAGCACAAACCCTTGTAAGATTTACTCTTCTTGTACTTAAGTCGGCATTGTGCTTTTGTATTCAATCCCGATGCAATTTCGGTGTTTCAGAGGCAATGTGAAGGTCCAGGGGATACTGTAATCCTGCTCTGGTGCATCGGAATCTAATACTGGTCTCTCAGGAGCCACTCAAACCACAAACTCTTAGAAAATTCACCTTCTTGTACATAAGTCGGCATTGTCCCTTTAGTATTCAATTCCGATGCAAGTTCTGTGTTTCATGGTCAATGTGAAGATCGAAGGGATACAAAATCGTGCACTGGTGCATCGGAATCTAATACCGGACACCGAGGAGACCATCAAAGCACAAGCTCTTCGAAGATCCACACTTCTTGTGCTTAAATTGGCATTGTGAGAGTTGTATTCAATCCTGATGCAATTTCTGTGTTTCATGGTCAATGTGAAGGTCCAGGGGATACAGTTAACCTGCACTGGTGCATCGGAATCTAATACTGGTCTCCCAGAAGCCGCTCAAAGCACAAACCCTTAGTAGTTTCACTTTTCTTGTACTTAAGTCCGCATTGTACCTATTGTATTCAATCCCGATGCAATTTCTGTGGTTCATGGTCAATGTGAAGGTCAAGGGGATACAGTAAACGTGCACTGGTGCATCGGAATATAATACTGGTCCCCCAAGAGACACTCAAATCACAAACTCTTCGATGATTCACACCTCGTGTGCTTTAGTTGGCATTGTGAGTTATGTATTCAATGTCGATGCAATTTCTGTGTTTCGTGGGGAATGTGAAGGTCCAAGGGATACAGTAAACCTGCACTGGTTCATCGGAATCTAATACTGGTCTCCCAGAAGCCGCTCAAAGCACAAACCCTTAGAAGATTCACTCTTCTTGTACTTAAGTCGGCATTGTGCCTTTTCTATTCAATCCCGATGCGAGTTATGTGTTTCAATGTCAATGTGAAGGTACAAGGGATACAGTAAACGTGCACTGGTGCATCGGAATCCAATACTGGTCTCCCAGGAGCCTCTCAAACCACAAACCCTTAGAAAATTCACCTTCTAGTACTTAAGTCGGCTTTGTCCCTTTTGTATTCAATCACGATGCAATTTCTGCGATTCATGGTCAATGTGAAGGTCCAAGGGATACAGTAATCCTACACTGGTGCATCGGAATCTTATACTGGTCTCCCAGGAGCCGCTGTAGGCACAAACTCTAAGAAGATTCACTCTTCTTGCACTTAAGTCGGCACTGTGCATTTAGTATTCAATCCCGATGCAATTTCTGTGTTTCATAGTCAATGTGAAGGTCCCAATGATACAGTCAACCTGCACTGGTGCCACGGAATCTAATACTGGTCTCCCAGGAGCCGCTCAAACCACAAACTCTTAGAAGGTTCACTCTACTTGTACTTAAGTCGGCATTGTGCCTTTTGTATTGAATCCCGATGCGATATCTGTGTTTCATGGTCAATGTGAAGGTCCAAGGGACACAGTAAACCTGCACTGGTGCATCGGAATCTAATACTGGTCTGTCAGGAGCCGCTCAAACCACAGCCTCTTTGAAGATTCACTCTTCTTGTACTTAGGTCGGCATTGTGCCTTTTGTATTCAATTCCAATGCAATATCTGTTTTTCATGGTCAATGTGAGGGTACAAGGGATACAGTAATCCTACACTGGTGCATCGGAAACTTATACTGGTCCCCCATGAGCCGCTCAAACTACAAACTCTTAGAAGATTCACTCTTCTTGTACTTAAGTTGGCATTGCGCCATTTGTATTCAATCCCGATGCGATATCTGTGTTTCACGGCCAAGGGATACAGTAATACTACACTGGTGCATCGGAATCGAATATTGGTCTCCCAGGAGCCGCTAAAGCACTAACTCCTGGAGGATTCATTCTTCTTGTACGTAACTCGGCATTGTCCCTTTTGTATTCAATCCCGATGCAATTTCAGTGTTTGATAGCCAATATGAAGGTTGAAATGATACAATCAACCTGAACTGGTGCATCGCAATGTTATACTGGTCTCCCAGGAGCCGCTCAAAGCACAAACTCCTAGAGGATTCATTCTTCTTGTACTTAACACGGCATTGTCACTTTTGTATTCAATCCCAATGCAATTTCTGTGGTTCATTTGCAATGCGAAGGTCCAAGGGATACAGTAAACTAGCACTGGTGCATTGGAATCTAATACCGGTCTCCCAGGAGCCCCTGAATGCACAAACTCCTAGAAGAAACATTCTTCTTGTACTTAAGTCGGCATTGTGCATTTTGTATTCAATCCCGATGCGATTTCTGTGTTTCGTGGTCAATGTGAAGGTCCAAGGGATACAGTTAACCTGCACTGGTGCATCGGAATCTAATACTGGTCTGCCAGGAGCCGCCCAAACCACAAACTCTTAGAAGATTCACTCCTCTTGTACTTAAGTCGGCATTGTGCATTTTGTATTCAATCGCGAAGCAATTTCAGTGTTTGATAGTCAATGTGGTGGTTCAAATGATACAGTCAACCTGCACTGGTGCATCGGAATCTAATACTTGTCTGCCAGGAGCCGCTCAAACCACAAACTCGTAGAAGATTTACTCTTCATGTACTTAAGTCGGTATTGTGCCTTTTGTATTCAATCCCGATGCAATTTCTGTGTTTCATGGTCAATTTGAAGGTCCAAGGGATACAGTAAACCTGCACTGGTTCATCGGAATCTAATACTGGACTCCCAGGAGCCGCTGAAAGCACAAACTCTTAGAGGATTCATTCTTCTTGTACTTATGTCGGCATTTTCCCTTTTGTATTCAATCCCGATGCAATAACTGTGTTTCATGGTCAATGTGAAGGTCCAAGGGATACAGTGAACCTGCACTGGTGCATCGGAATCTAATACTGGTCTCTCAGGAGCCACTCAAACCACAAACTCTTGGAAAATTCACCTTGTTGTACATAAGTCGGCATTGTCCCTTTAGTATTCAATTCCGATGCAAATTCTGTGTTTCATGGTCAATGTGAAGGTCCAGGGGATACAGTAAACGTGCACTGGTGCATCGGAATATAATACTGGTCCCCCAGGAGACGCTCAAATCACAAACTCTTCGATGATTCACACCCCGTGTGCTTTAGTTGCTATTGTGAGTTATGTATTCAATCTCGATGCAATATCTGTGTTTCATGGGGAATGTGAAGGTCCAAGGGATACAGTAAACCTACCATGGTGCATCGGAATCTAATACTGGTCTCGCAGAAGCCGCTCAAAGCACAAACCCGTAGAAGATTCACTCTTCTTGTACTTAAGTCAGCATTGTGCCTTTTCTATTCAATCCCGATGCGAGTTATGTGTTTCAATGTCAATGTGAAGGTACAAGGAATACAGTAATACTACACTGGTGCATCGGAATCCAATACTGGTCTCCCAGGAGCCGGTCAAACCACAAACCCTTAGAAAATTCACCTTTTTGTACTTAAGTCTGCTTTGTCCCTTTTGTATTCAATCACGATGCAATTTCTGCGATTCATGGTCAATGTGAAGGTCCAAGGGATACAGTAATCCTACACTGGTGCATCGGAATCTTATACTGGTCTCCCATGAGCCGCTCAAACCACAAACCCTTAGAAGATTCATTCTTCCTGTATTAATGTCGCCATTGTGCCTTTTGTATTCAATCCCGATGCGATGTCTGTGTTTCTTGGTCAATGTGAAGGTCCAAGGGATACAGTAAACCTGCAATGGTGCATCGGAATCTAAAACTTGTCTCTCAGGAGCCGCTCAAACCACAAACTCTTAGTAAATTCTCCTTCTTGCACTTAATTCGGCATTGTCCCTTTTGTATTGAATCCCGATGCAATTACTGTGTTTAATGGTGAATCAGAAGGACAAAGGGATACTGTAAACGTGCTCAGGTGCATCGGAATCCAATACAGGTCTCCCAGGAGACGCTCAAAGCACATACTCTTCGAAGATTTACATTACTTGTGCTTAAGTTGGCATTGTGAGTTTTGTATTCAATCCCGATGCAATTTCTGTGTTTCGTGGTCAATGTGAACGTCCACGGGATACAGTAAACCTGCACCGGTGCATCGGAATCTAATACTGGTCTGCGAGGAGCCGCTCCAACCACAAACTCTTAGAAGATTCACTTTCTTGTACTTAAGTCGGCATTGTGCCTTTTGTATTCAATTCCGATGCGATTTCTGTTTTTCATGGTCAATGTGAAGGTCCAAGCGATACAGTTAAGCTGCACTGGTGCATCGGAATCTAAAACTGGTATCTCAGGAGCCGCTCAATCCACAAAGTCTTAGAGAATTCACCTTATTGTACTTAAGTCGGCATTATTACTTTTGTATTCAATCCCGATGCAATTTCTGTGATTCATGGTAAATGTGAACGTCGAAAGGATACAGTTATCCGGCACTGGTGCATCGGAATCTAATACTGGACTCCCAGGAGCCGCACAAAGCACAAACTCTTAGAGGATTCAGTCTTTTTGTAGTTAAGCCGGTATTGTGCATTTTGTATTCAATCCCGGTGCAATTTCTATGTTTCATGGTCAATGAGAATGTCCAAGGGATACAGTAAACCTGCACTGGTTCATCGGAATCTGATACTGGTCTCCCATGAGCCGCTAAAACCATGAACTCTTAGAAGATTCACTCTTCTTGTACTTAAGTCGTCTTTGTGCCTTTTGTATTCAATCCCGATGCGATTTCTGTGTTTCATGGTCAATGTGAAGGTGCAAGGGATACAGTAAACCTACACTGGTTCATCGAAATCTTATACTGGTCTCCCATGAGCCGCTCAAACCACAAACTCTTAGAAGACTCACCCTTCTTGTATTTAAGTCGCCATTGTGCCTTTTGTATTCAATCCCGATCCGATGTCTGTGTTTCATGGTCAATGTGAAGGTCCAAGGGATATAGTAAACCTGCACTGGTACATCGGAATCTAAAACTAGTCTCTCAGGAGCCGCTTAAACCACAAACTCTTAGAAAATTCTCCTTCTTGTACTTACGTCGGCATTTTCCCTTTAGTGTTTAATCCCGATGCAATTTCTGTGTTTAATGGTCAATGTGAAGGTCAAAAGGATACAGTAAACGTGCTCTGGTGCTTCGCATTCTAATACAGGTCTCCCAGGAGACACTCAAAACACATACTCTTCGAAGATTTACATTACTTGTGCTTAAGTTGGCATTGTGAGTTTTGTATTCAATCCCGATGCAATTTCTGTGTTTCTTGGTAAATGTGAAGGTCCAAGGGATATAGTAAACCTGCACTGGTTCATCGAAACCTAATACTGCTCTCCCATGAGCCGCTCAAACGACAAACTCTTAGAAGATTCACTCTTCTTGTATTGAGGTCGCCATTGTGCCTTTTGTATTCAATCCCGATGCGATGTCTGTGTTTCGTGCTCAATGTGAAGGTCCAAGGGATGTAGTAAACCTGCACTGGTGCATCGTAATCTAATACTGCTCAGCCAGGAGCCACTCAAACCACAAACTCTTAGAAGATTCACTCTTCTTGTACTTAAGTCGGCATTGTGCTTTTTGTATTCAATCCCGATGCAATTTCGGTGTTTCATGGTCAATATGAAGGTCCAAGGGCTACAGTAAACCCGCACTGGTGCATCGGAATCTAATACTGGTCCCCCAGGAGCCGCTCAAACCACAAACTCTTAGAAGGTTAACTCTTCTTGTACCTAAGTCGGCATTGTCATTTTTGTATTCATTCCCGATGCAATTTCTGTGTTTCCTGCTCAATGTGAAGGTCCAAGGGATACAGTAAACCTGGACTGGTGAACCGGAATCTAATACTGGTCTCCGTGGAGCCGTTCAAAGTACAAACTCTTAGAAGATTCATTCTTCTTGTACTTAAGTCTGCATTGTGCATTTTGTATTCAATCCCGATGCAATTTCGATGTCTCATGGTCAATGAGAATGTCCAAGGGATACAGCAAACCTGCACTGGTTCATCGGAATCTAATACTGGTCACCCATGAGCCGCTCAAACGACAAACTCTTAGAAGCTTCACTCTTTTTGTGTCTAAGTCGCCATTGTGCCTCTTGTATTCAATCCCGATGCACTGTCTGTGTTTCATGGTCAATGTGAAGGTCCAAGGGATACAGTAAACCTGCACTGGTGCTTCGGAATCTAAAACTGGTCTCTCAGGAGCCGCTCAAACCACAAACTCTTAGAAAATTCACCTTCTTGTACTTAAGTCGGCATTGTGAGTTTTGTATTCAATCCCGATGCAATTTCTGTGTTACATGGTCAATGTGAAGGTCCAAGGGATACAGTAAACCTGCACTGGTTCATCGAAATCTTATACTGGTCTCCCATGAGCCGCTCAAACCACAAACTCTTAGAAGATTCACCCATCCTGTATTAAAGTCGCCATTGTGCCTTTTGTATTCAATCCCAATGCGATGTCTGTGTTTCATGGTCAATGTGAAGGTCGAAGGGATACAGTAAACCTGCACTGGTGCATCGGAATCTAAAACTGGTCTCTCAGGAGCCGCTCAAACCACAAACTCTTAGAAAATTCTCCTTCTTGTACTTAATTCAGCATTGACCCTTTTGTATTCAATCCCGATGCATTTACTGTGTTTAATGGTGAATTAGAAGGTCAAAGGGATACTGTAAACGTGCACTGGTGCATGGGAATCTAATACAGGTCTCCCAGGAGACGCTCAAAGCACATAATCTTCGAAGATTTACATTACCTGTGCTTAAGTTGGCATTGTGAGTTTTGTATTCAATCCCGATGCAATATCTGTGTTTCGTGGTCAATGTGAAGGTCCACGGGATACAGTAAATTTGCACAGGTGCATCGGAATCTAAAATTGGTATTTCACGACATTATCACTTTTGTATTCAATCCCGATGCAATTTCTGTGATTCATGGTAAATATGAAGGTCGAAGGGAGACAGTAATCCGGCACTGGTGCATCGGAATCTAATACTGGACTCCCAGGAGCCGTTTAAAGCACAAACTCTTAGAGGATTCGGTCTTTTTGTAGTTAAGCCGGTATTGTGCATTTTGTATTCAATCCCGGTGCCATTTCTATGTTTCATGGTCAATGAGAATGTCCAAGGGATACAGTAAACCTGCACTGGTTCATCGGAATCTAATACTGGTCTCACATGAGCCGCTAAAACCACGAACTCCTTGAAGATTCACTCTTCTTGTACTTAAGTCGTCTTTGTGTCTTTTGTATTCAATCCCGATGCCATTTCTGTGTTTCATGGTCAATGTGAAGCTGCAAGCGATACAGTAAACCTGCACTGGTTCATCGAAATCTTATACTGGTCACCCATGAGCCACTCAAACCACAAACTCTTAGAAGATTCACCCTTCTTGTATTTAAGTCGCCATTGTGCCTTTTGTATTCAATCCCGATCCGATGTTTGTGTTTCTTGGTCAATGTGAATGTCCAAGGGATATAATAAACCTGCACTGGTGCATCGGAATCTAAAACTAGTCTCTCAGGAGCCGCTTAGACCACAAACTCTTAAAAAATTCTCCTTCTTGTACTTAAGTCGGCATTTTCCCTTTTGTGTTTAATCCCGATGTAATTTCTGTGTTTAATGGTCAATGTGAAGCTCAAAGGGATACAGTAAACGTGCTCTGGTGCTTCGGATTCTAATACAGGTCTCCCAGGAGACGCTCAAACCACATACTCTTCGAAGATTTACATTACTTGTGCTTAAGTTGGCATTGTGAGTTTTGTATTCAATTCCGATGCAATTTCTGTGTTTCATGGTAAATGTGGAGGTCCAAGGGATACAGTAAACATGCACTGGTGCATCGGAATCTAATACTGGTATCTCAGGAGCCGCTCAAACCACAAACTCTTAGAAAATTCACCTTCTTGTACTTAAGTCTGCATTGTGCCTTTCGTATTCAATCCCGATGCAATTTCTGTGATTCGCGGTCAATTGGAAGGTCCAAGGGATACAGTAATCCTGCACTGGTGCATCGGAAACTAATGTTGGTCTCCCAGGAGCCGCTGAAGTCAAACTCTTAGAAGATTCACTCTTCTTGTATTGAGGTCGCGATTGTGCCTTTTGTATTCAATCCCGATGCGATGTCTGTGTTTCGTGCTCAATGTGAAGGTCCAAGGGATATAGTAAACCTGCACTGGTGCATCGGAATCTGATACTGCTCAGCCGGGAGCCACTCAAACCACAAACTCTTAGAATATTCACTCTTCTTGTACTTAAGTCGGCATTGTGCCTTTTGTATTCAATCCCGATGCAATTTCTGTGTTTCATGGTCAAAGTGAAAGTCCAAGGGATACAGTAAACCCGCACTGGTGCATCGGAATCTAATACTGGTCTCCCAGGAGCCGCTCAAACCACAAACTCTTAGATGATTCACTCTTCTTGAAGCAAAGTCGGCATTGTCCTTTTTGTATTCATTCCCGATGCAATTTCTGTGTTTCCTGCTCAATGTGAATGCCCAAGGGATACAGTAAACCTGCACTGGTGCATCGGAATATAATACTGGTCTCCCAGAAGCCGCTGAAAGCACAAACTCCTAGATGATTCATTGTTCTTGTACTTAAGTCGGCATTGTCCATTTTGTATTCAACCCCGATGCAATTTCTGAGTATCATGGTCAATGTGAAGTTCCAAATGATACAGTCTACCTGCACAGGTGCATCGCAATCTAATACTGGTCTCCCAGGAGCCGCTCAGAACACAAACTCTTAGAAGATTCAGTCTTCTTGTACATAAGTCGGCATTGTCCCTTTTGTATTCAATCCCGATGCAATTTCTGTGTGTCATGCTCAATGTGAAGGCCTAAGGGATACAGTAAACTTGCACAGGTGAATTGGAATCTAATACTGGTCTCCCTGTAGCCGTTCAAATTACAAACTCTTAGAAGGTTCACTCTTCTTGTACTTAAGTCGGCATTGTGCCTTTTGTATCCAATCTCGATGCAATTTCTGTGTGTCATGGTCAATGTGAAGGTCGTAGAGATGCAGTTAACCAGCACTGGTGCATCGGAATCTAATACTGGCCTCCCAGGAGCATCTGAAAGCACAAACTCCTAGAGGATTAATTCTTCTTGTATTTAAGTTGGCATTGTCCCTTTTGTATTCAATCCGGATGCAATTTCTGTATTTCATGGTCAATGTGAAGATCCAAGGGTTACAGTAAACCTGCTCTGGTGCATCGGAATCTAATACTGGTCTCTCAGGAGCCGCTCAAACCACAAACTCTTAGATAACTAACCTGCTTGTACTTAAGTCGGCATTGTGCCTTTTGTATTCAATCCCGATGCAATTTCTGCGATTCGTGGTCAATGTGAAGGTCCAAGGGATACAGTAATCCTGCACTGGTGCATCGGAAACTAATACTGGTGTCCCAGGAGCCGCTGAAGTCACAAACTCTTAGAAGATTCACTCTTCTTGTACATAAATAGGCATTGTCCATTTTGTATTCAACCCCGACACAATTTCTGTGTTTCATAGTCAATGTGAAGGCCCAAATGATACAGTTAACCTGCACTGGTTCATCGGAATCTAATACTGCTCTCCCATGAGCGGCTCCAACCACAAACTCTTAGAAGAATCACTCTTCTTGTACTTAAGTCGGCATTGTGCCTTTTGTATTCAATCCCGATGAAATTTCTGTGTTTCTTACACAATGAGAAAGTCCAAGGGATACAGTAAACCTGCACAGGTGCATCGCAATCTAATACTGGTCTCACAGGAGCCGCTCAAACCACAAACTTTTAGAAAATTCACCTTCTTGTACTTAAGTCGGCATTGTCCGTTTTGTATTCAATCCCGATGCAAAATCTGTGTTTCATGGTCATTGTGAAGGTGCAAGGGATACAGTAATCCTGCACTGGTGAATCGCAATCTCATACTCGTCTCCCAGGAGCCGCTGAAGTCACAAACTCTTACAAGATTCACTCTTCTTGTACTTAAGTCGGCATTGTCCCTTTTGTATTCAATCGCGATGCAATTTCTGTGTTTAATGGTGAATCTGAAGGTCAAAGGGATACTGTAAACGTGCTCTGGTGCATCGGAATCTAATACAGGTCTCCCAGGAGACGCTTAAAGCACATACTCTTCGAAGATTTACATTACTTGTGCTTAAGTTGGCATTATGAGTTTTGTTTTCAATCCCGATGCAATTTCTGTGATTCATGGTCAATGTGAAGTTCCAAGGGATACAGTAAACCTGCACTGGTGCATCGGAATCAAATACTGGTCTCCCAGGAGCCGCTGAAAGCACTAATTTCTAGAGGATTCATTCTTCTTGTACTTTAGTCGGCATTGTCCATTTTGTATTCAATCCCTATGCAATTTCTGTGTTTCATGGTCAATGTGAAGGTCCAAGCGATACAGTAAACCTGCACAGGTGCATCGGAATCTAAAACTGGTATCTCAGGAGCCGCTCAAACCACAATGTCTTAGAGAATTCACCTAATTGTACTTATGTCGGCATTACCACTTTTGTATTCAATCCCGATGCAATTTCTGTGATTCATGGTAAATGTGAAGGTCGAAGGGATACAGTAATCCGGTACTGGTGCATCGGAATCTAATACTGGACTCCCAGGAGACGTTCAAAGCACAAACTCTTAGAGGATTCAGTCTTTTTGTAGTTAAGCCGGTATTGTGCATTTTGTATTCAATCCTGGTGCCATTTCTATGTATCATGGTCAATGAGAATGTCCAAGGGATACAGTAAACCTGCACTGGTTCATCGGAATCTAATACTGGTCTCACATGAGCCGCTAAAACCACGAACTCTTAGAAGATTCACTCTTCTTGTACTTAAGTCGTCTTTGTGTTTTTTACATTCAATCCCGATGCGATTTCTGTGTTTCATGGTCAATGTGAAGGTGCAAGCGATACAGTAAACCTGCACTGGTTCATCGAAATCTTATACTGGTCTCCCATGAGCCGCTCAAACCACAAACTCCTAGAAGATTCACCCTTCTTGTATTTAAGTCGCCATTGTGCCTTTTGTATTCAATCCCGATCCGATGTCTGTGTTTCATGGTCAATGTGAAGGTCCAAGGGATATAGTAAACCTGCACTGGTGCATCGGAATCTAAAACTAGTCTCTCAGGAGCCGCTTAAACCACAAACTCTTAAAAAATTCTCCTTCTTGTATTTAAGTCGGCATTTTCCCTTTTGTGTTCAATCCCGATGTAATTTCTGTGTTTAATGGTCAATGTGAAGGTCAAAGGGATACAGTAAACGTGCTCTGGTGCTTCAAATTCTAATACAGGTCTCCCAGGAGACGCTCAAATCACATACTCTTCGAAGATTTACATTGCTTGTGCTTAAGTTGGCATTGTGAGTTTTGTATTCAATCCCGATGCAATTTCTGTGTTTCATGGTAAATGTGGAGGTCCAAGGGATACAGTAAACATGCACTGGTGCATCGGAATCTAATACTGGTATCTCAGGAGCCGCTCAAACCACAAACTCTTAGAAAATTCACCTTCTTGTACTTAAGTCTGCATTGTGCCTTTCGTATTCAATCCCGATGCCATTTCTGTGATTCGCGGTCAATTGGAAGGTCCAAGGGATACAGTAATCCTGCACTGGTGCATCGGAAATTAATGTTGGTCTCCCAGGAGCCGCTGAAGTCAAACTCTTAGAAGATTCACTCTTCTTGTATTGAGGTCGCCATTGTGCCTTTTGTATTCAATTCCGATGCGATGTCTGTGTTTCGTGCTCAATGTGAAGGTCCAAGGGATATAGTAAACCTGCACTGGTGCATCGGAATCTAATACTGCTCAGCCAGGAGCCACTCAAACCACAAACTCTTAGAGGATTCACACTTCTTGTACTTAAGTCGGCATTGTGGCTTTTGAATTCAATCCCGATGCAATTTCTGTGTTTCATGGTCAAAGTGAAAGTCCAAGGGATACAGTAAACCCGCACTGGTGCATCGGAATCTAATACTGGTCTCCCAGGAGCCGCTCAAACCACAAACTCTTAGATGATTCACTCTTCTTGAAGCAAAGTCGGCATTGTCCTTTTTGTATTCATTCTCGATGCAATTTCTGTGTTTCCTGCTCAATGTGAATGCCCAAGAGATACAGTAAACCTGGACTGGTGAACCGGAATCTAATACTGGTCTCCGTGGAGCCGTTCAAAGTACAAACTCTTAGAAGATTCATTCTTCTTGTACTTACGTCTGCATTGTGCTTTTTGTATTCAATCCCGATGCAATTTTTGTGTATCATGGTCAATGTGAAGATCCAAGGGATACAGTAAACCTGCACTGGTGCATCGGAATCTAATACTGGTCTCCCAGAAGCCGCTGAAAGCACAAACTCCTAGATGATTCATTGTTCTTGTACTTAAGTCGGCATTGTCCATTTTGTATTCAACCCCGATGCAATATCAGTGTTTCATGGTCAATGTGAAGTTCCAAATGATACAGTCTACATGCACAGGTGCATAGCAATCTAATACTGGTCTCCCAGGAGCCGCTCAAAGCACAAACTCTTAGAAGATTCAGTCTTCTTGTACATAAGTCGGCATTGTGCCTTATGTATTTAATCCCGATGCAATATCTGTGTTTCATGGTCAATGTGAAGGTACAAGGGATACAGTAAACCTGCACTGGTGCATCGGAACCTATTACTGGTCTCCCAGGAGCCGCCCAAACCACAAACTCTTAGAAGATTCACTCTTCTTGTACTTAAGTCGGCATTGTCCCTTTTGTATTCAATCCCGATGCAATTTCTGTGTGTCATGCTCAATGTGAAAGCCTAAGGGATACAGTAAACCTGCACAGGTGAATTGGAATCTAATACTGGTCTCCCTGTAGCCGTTCAAATTACAAACTCTTAGAAGGTTCACTCTTCTTGTACTTAAATCGGCATTGTGCCTTTTGTATTCAATCCCGATGCAATTTCTGTGTGTCATGGTCAATGTAAAGGTCGTAGAGATACAGTTAACCAGCACTGCTGCATCGGAATCTAATACTGGCCTCCCAGGAGCATCTGAAAGCACAAACTCCTAGAGGATTAATTCTTCTTGTACTTAAGTTGGCATTGTCCCTTTTGTATCGAATCCGGATGCAATTTCTGTATTTCATGGTCAATGTGAAGATCCAAGGGTTACAGTAAACCTGCTCTGGTGCATCGGAATCTAATACTGGTCTCTCAGGAGCCGCTCAAACCACAAACTCTTAGATAACTAACCTGCTTGTACTTAAGTCGGCATTGTGCCTTTTGTATTCAATCCCGATGCGATTTCTGCGATTCGTGGTCAATGTGAAGGTCCAAGGGTTACAGTAATCCTGCACCGGTGCATCGGAAACTAATACTGGTCTCCCAGGAGCCGCTGAAGTCACAAACTCTTAGAAGATTCACTCTTCTTGTACTTAAATAGGCATTGTGCATTTTGTATTCAATCCCGACACAATTTCTGTGTTTCATAGTCAATGTGAAGGCCCAAATGATACAGTTAACCTACACTGGTTCATCGGAATCTAATACTGCTCTCCCATGAGCGGCTCAAACCACAAACTCTTAGAAGATTCACTCTTCTTGTATTTAAGTCGCCATTGTGCCTTTTGTATTCAATCCCGATAGGATGTCAGTGTTTCGTGGTCAATGTGAAAGTCCAAGGGATATAGTAAACCTGCACTGGTGCATCGGAATCTAAAACTGGTCTCTCAGGAGCCGCCCAAACCACAAACTCTTACAAAATTCACCATCTTGTACTTAAGTTGGCATTGTCCTCTTTGTATTCAATCCCGTTGCAATAACTGTGTTTAATGGTCAATGTGAAGGTCAGAGGGATACAGTAAACCTGCACTGGTGCATCGCAATCTAATACTGGTCTCACAGGAGCCGCTCAAACCACAAACTTTTAGAAAATTCACCTTCTTGTACTTAAGTCGGCATTGTCCGTTTTGTACTCAATCCCGATGCAATATCTGTGTTTCATGGTCAATGTGAATGTCCAAGGGATACAGTAAATCTCCACTGGTTCTTCGGAATCTTTTACTGGTCTCCCATGAGCCGCTCAAACCACAAACCCTTAGGGGATTAACCCTTCCTGTATTTAAGTCGCCATTGTGCCTTTAGTATACAATCCCGATGCGATGTCTGTGTTTCAACACCAATGAGGATGTCCAAGGGATACAGTTAACCTGCACTGGTTCATCGTAATCTAATACTGGTCTCCCATGAGCCGCTAAAACCACGAACTCTTAGAAGATTCACTCTTCTCGTACTTAAGTCGTCTTTGTGCCTTTTGTATTCAATCCCGATGCGATGTCTGTGTTTCATGGTCAATGTCAAGGTCCAAGGGATATAGTAAACCTGCACTGGTACATCGGAATCTAAAACTAGTCTTTCAGGAGCCACTTAAACCACAAACTCTTAGAAAATTCTCCTTCTTGTACTTAAGTCGGCATTTTCCCTTTTGTGTTTAATCCCGATCCAATTTCTGTGTTTAATGCTCAATGTGAAGTTCCAAATGATACAGTCTACCTGCACAGGTGCATCGCAATCTAATACTGGTCTCCCAGGAGCCGCTCAAAGCACAAACTCTTAGAAGATTCAGTCTTCTTGTACTTAAGTCGGCATTGTGCCTTATGTATTCAATTCCGATGCAATTTCTGTGTTTCATGGTCAAAGTGAAAGTCCAAGGGATACAGTAAACCCCCACTGGTGCATCGGAATCTAATACTGGTCTCCCAGGAGCCGCTCAAACCACAAACTCTTAGATGATTCACTCTTCTTGAACCAAAGTCGGCATTGTCCTTTTTGTATTCATTCCCGATGCAATGTCTGTGTTTCCTGCTCAATGTGAATGCCCAAGGGATACAGTAAACCTCGACTGGTGAACCGGAATCTAATACTGGTCTCCGTGGAGCCGCTCAAACCACAAACTCTTAGAAGATTCATTCTTCTTGTACTTAAGTCTGCATTGTGCTTTTTGTATTTAATCCCGATGCAATTTTTGTGTATCATGGTGAATGTGAAGATCCAAGGGATACAGTAAACCTGCACTGGTGCATCGGAATCTAATACTGGTCTCCCAGAAGTCGCTGAAAGCACAAACTCCTAGATGATTCATTGTTCTTGTACTTAAGTCGGCATTGTCCATTTTGTATTCAACCCCGATGCAATTTCTGTGTTTCATGGTCAATGTGAAGGTCCAAATGATACAGTCTACCTGCACAGGTGCATCGCAATCTAATACTGGTCTCCCAGGAGCCGCTCAAAGTACAAACTCTTAGAAGATTCAGTCTTCTTGTACATAAGTCGGCATTGTGCCTTATGTATTCAATCCCGATGCAATTTCTGTGTTTCATGGTCAATGTGAAGGTACAAGGGATACAGTAAACCTGCACAGGTGCATCGGAACCTATTACTGGTCTCCCAGGAGCCGCCCAAACCACAAACTCTTAGAAGATGCACTCTTCTTGTACTTAAGTCGGCATTGTCCCTTTTGTATTCAATCCCGATGTAATTTCTGTGTGTCATGCTCAATGTGAAGGCCTAAGGGATACAGTAGACCTGCACAGGTGAATCGGAATCAAATACTGGTCTCCCTGTAGTCGTTCAAATTACAAACTCTTAGAAGGTTCACTCTTCTTGTACATAAGTCGGCATTGTGCCTTTTGTATTCAATCCCGATGCAATTTCTGTGTGTCATGGTCAATGTAAAGGTCGTAGAGATACAGTTAACCAGCACTGGTGCATCGGAATCTAATACTGGCCTCCCAGGAGCATCTGAAAGCACAAACTCCTAGAGGATTAATTCTTCTTGTACTTAAGTTGGCATTGTCCCTTTTGTATTCAATCCGGATGCAATTTCTGTATTTCATGGTCAATGTGAAGATCCAAGGGTTACAGTAAACCTGCTCTGGTGCATCGGAATCTAATACTGGTCTCTCAGGAGCCGCTCAAACCACAAACTCTTAGATAACTAACCTGCTTGTACTTAAGTCGGCATTGTGCCTTTTGTATTCAATCCCGATGCAATTTCTGCGATTCGTGGTCAATGTGAAGGTCCAAGGGATACAGTAATCCGGCACTGGTGCATCGGAAACTAATACTGGTCTCCCAGGAGCCGCTGAAGTCACAAACTCTTAGAAGATTCACTCTTGTTGTACTTAAATAGGCATTGTGCATTTTGTATTCAATCCCGACACAATTTCTGTGTTTCATAGTCGATGTGAAGGCCCAAATGATACAGTTAACCTGCACTGGTTCATCGGAATCTAATACTGCTCTCCCATGAGCGGCTCAAACCACAAACTCTTAGAAGATTCACTCTTCTTGTATTTAAGTCGCCATTGTGCCTTTTGTATTCAATCCCGATGCGATGTCAGTGTTTCGTGGTCAATGTGAAGGTCCAAGGGATATAGTAAACCTGCACTGGTGCATCGGAATCTAAAACTGGTCTCTCAGGAGCCGCTCAAACCACAAACTCTTAGAAAATTCACCTTCTTATACTTAAGCTGGCATTGTCCTCTTTGTATTCAATCCCGTTGCAATAATTGTGTTTAATGGTCAATGTGAAGGTCAGAGGGCTACAGTAAACCTGCACTGGTGCATCGGAATCTAATACTGGTCTGCCAGGAGCCGCTCCAACCACAAACTCTTAGAAGATTCACTCTTCTTGTACTTAAGTCGGCATTATGCCTTTTGTATTCAATCCCGATGAAATTTCTGTGTTTCTTACACAATGTGAAAGTCCAAGGGATACAGTAAACCCGCACTGGTGGATCGCAATCTAATACTGGTCTCACAGGAGCCGCTCAAACCACAAACTTTTAGAAAATTCACCTTCTTGTACTTAAGTCGGCATTGTCCGTTTTGTATTCAATCCCGATGCAATATCTGTGTTTCATGGTCAATGTGAAGGTGCAAGGGATACAGTAATCCTGCACTGGTGAATCGGAATCTCATACTCGTCTCCCAGGAGACGCTGAAGTCACAAACTCTTACAAGATTCACTCTTCTTGTACTTAAGTCGACATTGTCCCTTTTGTATTCAATCCCGATGCAATTTCTGTGTTTAATGGTGAATCGGAAGGTCAAAGGGATACTGTAAACGTGCTCTGGTGCATCGGAATCTAATACAGGTCTCCCAGGAGACGCTCAAAACACATACTCTTCGAATATTTACATTACTTGTGCTTAAGTTGGCATTATGAATTTTGTATTCAATCCCGATGCAATTTCTGTGTTTCATGGTCAATGTGAAGTTCCAAGGGATACAGTAAAACTGAACTGGTGCATCGGAATCTAATACTGGTCAGCCAGGAGCCGCTCCATCCACAAACTTAGAAGATTCACTTTCTTGTACTTAAGTCGGCATTGTGCCTTTTGTATTCAATCGCGATACAATTTCTGTGATTCGTGGTCAATGTGAAGGTCCATGGATACAGTAATCCTGCACTGGTGCAGCGGAGTCCAATGCTGGTCTCCCAGGAGCCGCTGAAGTCACAAACTCTTAGAAGATTCACTCTTCTTGTGCTTAAGCCAGCATTGTGCATTTTGTATTCAATCCCGATGCAATTTCGATGGTTCATGGTCAATGTGAATGTCCAAGGGATACAGTAAATCTGCACCGGTTCATCGGAATCTAATACTGGTCCCCCATGAGCCGTTCAAACGACAAACTCTTAGAAGTTTCACTCTTCTTGTATTTAAGTCGCCATTGTGCCTCTTGTATTCAATCCCGATGCACTGTCTGTGTTTCATGGTCAATGTGAAGGTCCAAGGGATACAGTAAACCTGCGCTGGTGCTTCAGAATCTAAAACTGGTCTCTCAGGAGCCGCTCAAACCACAAACACTTAGAAAATTCACCTTCTTCTACTTAAGTCGGCATTGTGAGTTTTGAATTCAATCCCGATGCAATTTCTGTGTTTCATGGTCAATGTGAATGTCCAAGGGATACAGTAAATCTCCACTGGTTCATCGGAATCTAATACTGGTCTCCCATGAGCCGCTCAAACCACAAACCCTTAGGGGATTCACCCTTCCTGTATTTAAGTCGCCATTGTGCCTTTAGTATTCAATCCCGATGCGATGTCTGTGTTTCATGGTCAATGTGAAGGTCCAAGGGATACAGTAGACCTGCACTGGTGCATCGGAATCTAAAACTGGTCTCTCAGGAGCCGCTCAAACCACAAACTCTTAGAGAATTCACCTTATTGCACTTAAGTCGGCATTATCACTTTTGTATTCAATCCCGATGCAATTTTTGTGATTCATGGTAAATGTGAAGGTCGAAGGGATACAGTAATCATGCACTGCTACATCGGAATCTAATACTGGACTCCCAGGAGCCGCTCAAAGCACAAACTCTTAGTGGATTCAGTCTTCTTGTAGTTAAGCCGGTATTGTGCGTTTTGTATTCAATCCCGGTGCCATTTCTATGTTTCATCACCAATGAGAATGTCCAAGGGATACAGTTTACCTGCACTGGTTCATCGGAATCTAATACTGGTCTCCCATGAGCCGCTAAAACCACGAACTCTTAGAAGATTCACTCTTCTCGTACTTAAGTCGTCTTTGTGCCTTTTGTATTCAATCCCGATTCGATTTCTGTGTTTCATGGTCACTGTGAAGGTGCAAGGGATACAGTAAACCTGCACTGGTTCATCGAAATCTTATACTGGTCTCCCATGAGCCGCTCAAACCACAAACTCTTAGAAGATTCACCCTTCTTGTATTTAAGTGGCCATTGTGCCTTTTGTATTCAATCCCGATGCGATGTCTGTGTTTCATGGTCAATGTCAAGGTCCAAGGTCAAGGTACCTGCACTGGTACATCGGAATCCAAAACTAGTCTCTCAGGAGCCGCTTAAACCACAAACTCTTAGAAAATTCTCCTTCTTGTACTTAAGTCGGCATTTTCCCTTTTGTGTTTAATCCCGATCCAATTTCTGTGTTTAATGGGCAATGTGAAGTTCCAAATGATACAGTCTACCTGCACAGTGCATCGCAATCTAATACTGGTCTCCCAGGAGCCGCTCAAAGCACAAACTCTTAGAAGATTCAGTCTTCTTGTACTTAAGTCGGCATTGTGCCGTATGTATTTAATTCCGATGCAATTTCTGTGTTTAATGGTCAATGTGAAGGTCAAAGGGATACAGTAAACGTGCTCTGGTGCTTCGGATTCTAATAGAGGTCTCCCAGGAGACGCTCAAACACATACTCTTCGAAGATTTACATTACTTGTGCTTAAGTTGGCATTGTGAGTTTTGTATTCAATCCTGATGCAATTTCTGAGTTTCATGGTCAATGTGATGGTCCAAGGGATACAGTAAACCTGCGCTGGTGCATCGGAATCTAATACTGGTATCTCAGGAGCCGCTCAAACCACAAACTCTTAGAAAATTCACCTTCTTGTACTTAAGTCGGGATTGTGCCTTTTCTATTCAATCCTGTTGCAATTTCTGTGATTCGCGGTCAATTGGAAGGTCCAAGGGATACAGTAATAGTGCACTGGTGCATCCGAAACTAATACTGGTCTCCCAGGAGCCGCTGAAGTCAAACTCTTAGAAGATTCACTCTTCTTGTACTTAAGTCGGCCTTGTGGGTTTTGTAATCAATCCCGATGCAATTTCTGTGTTTCATAGTCAATGTGAAGGCCCAAATGATACAGTCAACCTGCACTGGTGCATCGGAATCTAATATTGGTCTCCCAGGAGCCGCTCAAAGCACAAACCCTTTGGAGATTCACTCTTCTTTTACATAAGTGGGTAGTGTGCATTTTGTATTCAATACCGATGCAATATCTACGTTTCATGCTCAATGAGAATGTCCAAGGGATACAGTAAACTTGCACTGGTTCATCGAAATCTAATACTGCTCTCCCATGAGCCGGTCAAACCACAATCTCTTAGAAGATTCACTCCTCTTGTATTGAAGTCGCCATTGTGCCTTTTGTATTCAATCCCGATGCGATGTCTGTGTTTCGTGCTCAATGTGATGGTCAGAGGGATACAGTAAACCTGCACTGGTGCATCGGAATCTAATACTGGTCTCCCAGAAGCCGCTGAAAGCACAAACTCCTAGATGATTCATTGTTCTTGTACTTAAGTCGGCATTACCCATTTTGTATTCAACCCCGATGCAATTTCTGTGTTTCATGGTCAATATGAAGTTCCAAATGATACAGTCTACCTGCACAGGTGCACCGCAATCTAATACTGGTCTCCCAGGAGCCGCTCAAAGCAGAAACTCTTAGAAGATTCAGTCTTCTTGTACTTAAGTCGGCATTGTCCCTTATGTATTCAATCCCGATGCAATTTCTGTGTTTCATGGTCAATGTGAAGGTGCAAGGGATACAGTAAACCTGCACTGGTGCATCGGAACCTATTACTGGTCTCCCAGGAGCCGCCCAAACCACAAACTCTTAGAAGATTTACTCTTCTTGTACTTAAGTCGGCATTGTCCCTTTTGTAATCAATCCCGATGCAATTTCTGTTTTTCATGCTCAATGTGAAGGTCCAAGGGATACAGTAAACCTGCACAGGTGAATAGGAATCTAATACTGGTCTGCCTGTAGCCGTTCGAATTACAAACTCTTAGAAGATTCACTCTTCTTGTACTTAAGGCGGCATTGTGCCTTTTGTATTCAATCCCGGTGCAATAACTGTGTGTCATGGTCAATGTGAAGGTCGTAGGGATACAGTAAACCTGCACTGGTGCATCGGAATCTAATAGTAGTCTCCCAGGAGGAACTGAAAGCACAAACTCCTAGAGGATTAATTCTTCTTGTACTTAAGTTGGCATTGTCCCTTTTGTATTCAATCCGGATGCAATTTCTGTCATTCATGGTCAATGTGAAGATCCAAGGGTTACAGTAAACCTGCACTGGTGCATCGGAATCTAATACTGGTCTCTCAGGAGCCGCTCAAACCACAAACTCATAGAAAATTAACCTGCTTGTACTTAAGTCGACATTGTGCCTTTTGTATTCAATCCTGTTGCAATTTCTGCGATTCGTGGTCAATGTGAAGGTCCAAGGGATACAGTAATCCTGCACTGGTGCAAAGGAAACTAATACTGGTCTCCCAGGAGCCCCCGAAGTCACAAACTCTTAGAAGATTCACTCTTCTTGTACTTAAGTAGGCATTGTGCATTTTGTATTCAATCCCGACGCAATTTCTGTGTTTCATAGTCAATGAGAAGGCCCAAATGATACAGTCAACCTGCACTGGTGCATCGGAAACAAATACTGGTCTCCTAGGAGCCGCTCAAAGCACAAACCCTTCGGAGATTCACTCTTCTTTTACATAAGTCGGTATTGTGCATTTTGTATTCAATACCGATGCAATATCTATGTTTCATCCTCAATGAGAATGCCCAAGGGGTACAGTAAACCTGCACTGGTTCATCGGAATCTAATACTGCTCTCCCATGAGCGGCTCAAACCACAAACTCTTAGAAGATTCACTCTTCTTGTATTTAAGTCGCCATTGTGCCTTTTGTACTCAATCCCGATGCGATGTCTGTGTTTCGTGGTCAATGTGAAGGTCCAAGGGATATAGTAAACCTGCACTGGTGCATCGGAATCTACAACTGGTCTCTCAGGAGCCGCTCAAACCACAAACTCTTAGAAAATTCACCTTCTTGTACTTAAGCTGGCATTGTCGTCTTTGTATTCAATCCCGTTGCAATAACTGTGTTTATTGGTCAATATGAAGGTCACAGGGATACAGTAAACGTGCTCTGGTGCATCGGAATCTAATACAGGTCTCCCAGGAGACGCTCCAAGCACAAACTCTTCGAAGATTCACATTAGTTGTGCTTAAGTTGGCATTGTGAGTTTTGCATTCGATCCCGATGCAATTTCTGTGTTTCATAGTTAATGTGAAGGCCCAAATGATACAGTCAACCTGCACTGGTGCATCGGAAACTAATACAGGTCTCCCAGGAGACGCTCCAAGCACAAACTCTTCGAAGATTCACATTAGTTGTGCTTAAGTTGGCATTGTGAGTTTTGCATTCAATCCCGATGCAATTTCTGTGCTTCATAGTTAATGTGAAGGCCCAAATGATACAGTGACCCTGCACTGGTGCATCGGAATCTAATACTGGTCTCCCAGGAGCCGTTAAAAAGCACAAACCCTTCGAAGATTCACTATTCTTTTACATGAGTCGGTAGTGTGCATTTTGTATTCAATCCTGATGCAATTTCAATGTTTCATGGTCAATGAGAATGTCCAAGGGATACAGTAAATCTGCACTGGTTCATCGGAATCTTATACTGGTCTCCCATGAGCCACTCAAACCACAAACTCTTAGAAGATTCACCCTTTCTGTATTTAAGTCGCCATTGTGCCTTTTGTATTCAATACCGATGTGGTGTCTGTGTTTCATGGTCAATGTGAAGGTCCAAGGGATACAGTAAATGAGCACTGGTGCATAGGAATCTAAAATTGGTCTCTCAGGAGCCGCTCAAACCACATACTCTTAGAAAATTCTCCTTCTTGTACTTAAGTCGGCATTGTCCCTTTTGTATTCAATCCCGATGCAATTTCTGTGTTTAATGGTGAATCTGAAGGTCAAAGGGATACTGTAAACGTGCTCTGGTGCATCGGAATCTAATACAGGTCTCCCAGGAGACGCTCAAAACACATACTCTTCGAAGATTTACATTACTTGTGCTTAAGTTGGCATTATGAGTTTTGTATTCAATCCCGATGCAATTTCTGTGTTTCATGGTCAATGTGAAGTTCCAAGGGATACAGTAAACCTGAACTGGTGCATCGGAATCTAATACTGGTCAGCCAGGAGCCGCTCCATCCACAAACTTAGCAGATTCACTTTCTTGTACTTAAGTCGGCATTGTGCCTTTTGTATTCAATCGCGATACAATTTCTGTGATTCGTGGTCAATGTGAAGGTCCATGGATACAGTAATCCTGCACTGGTGCAGCGGAGTCCAATGCTGGTCTCCCAGGAGCCGCTGAAGTCACAAACTCTTAGAAGATTCACTCTTCTTGTGCTTAAGCCAGCATTGTGCATTTTGTATTCAATCCCGATGCAATTTGGATGGTTCATGGTCAATGAGAATGTCCAAGGGATACAGTAAATCTGCACCGGTTCATCGGAATCTAATACTGGTCCCCCATGAGCCGTTCAAACGACAAACTCTTAGAAGTTTCACTCTTCTTGTATTTAAGTCGCCATTGTGCCTCTTGTATTCAATCCCGATGCACTGTCTGTGTTTCATGGTCAATGTGAAGGTCCAAGGGATACAGTAAACCTGCACTGGTGCTTCAGAATCTAAAACTGGTCTCTCAGGAGCCGCTCAAACCACAAACACTTAGAAAATTCACCTTCTTCTACTTAAGTCGGCATTGTGAGTTTTGTATTGAATCCCGATGCAATTTTTGCGATTCATGGTAAATGTGAAGGTCGAAGGGATACAGTAATCATGCACTGGTGCATCGGAATCTAATACTGGACTCCCAGGAGCCGCTCAAAGCACAAACTCTTAGTGGATTCAGTCTTCTTGTAGTTAAGCCGGTATTGTGCGTTTTGTATTCAATCCCGGTGCCATTTCTATGTTTCCTCACCAATGAGAATGTCCAAGGGATACAGTTTACCTGCACTGGTTCATCGGAATCTAATACTGGTCTCCCATGAGCCGCTAAAACCACGAACACTTAGAAGATTCACTCTTCTCGTACTTAAGTCGTCTTTGTGCCTTTTGTATTCAATCCTGATGCGATTTCTGTGTTTCATGGTCAATGTGAAGGTGCAAGGGATACAGTAAACCTGCACTGGTTCATCGAAATCTTATACTGGTCTCCCATGAGCCGCTCAAACCACAAACTCTTAGAAGATTCACTCTTCTTGTATTTAAGTGGCCATTGTGCCTTTTGTATTCAATCCCGATGCGATGTCTGTGTTTCATGGTCAATGTCAAGGTCCAAGGGATATAGTAAACCTGCACTGGTACATCGGAATCTAAAACTAGTCTCTCAGGAGCCGCTTAAACCACAAACTCTTAGAAAATTCTCCTTCTTGTACTTAAGTCGGCATTTTCCCTTTTGTGTTTAATCCCGATCCAATTTCTGTGTTTAATGGTCAATGTTAAGTTCCAAATGATACAGTCTACCTGCACAGGTGCATCGCAATCTAATACTGGTCTCCCAGGAGCCGCTCAAAGCACAAACTCTTAGAAGATTCAGTCTTCTTGTACTCAAGTCGGCATTGTGCCTTATGTATTCAATTCCGATGCAATTTCTGTGTTTAATGGTCAATGTGAAGGTCAAAGGGATACAGTAAACGTGCTCTGGTGCTTCGTCTCCCAGGAGACGCTTAAACACATACTCTTCGAAGATTTACATTACTTGTGCTTAAGTTGGCATTGTGAGTTTTGTATTCAATCCTGATGCAATTTCTGAGTTTCATGGTCAATGTGATGGTCCAAGGGATACAGTAAACCTGCGCTGGTGCATCGGAATCTAATACTGGTATCTCAGGAGCCGCTCAAACCACAAACTCTTAGAAAATTCACCTTCTTGTACTTAAGTCGGGATTGTGCTTTTTGTATTCAATCCCGATGCAATTTCTGTGATTCGCGGTCAATTGGAAGGTCCAAGGGATACAGTAATAGTGCACTGGTGCATCGGAAACTAATACTGGTCTCCCAGGAGCCGCTGAAGTCAAACTCTTAGAAGATTCACTCTTCTTGTACTTAAGTCGGCCTTGTGGGTTTTGTATTCAATCCCGATGCGATTTCTGTCTCTCATGGTCAATGGGAAGGTCGAAGGGATACAGTAAGCCTGCACCGGTGCATCGGAATCTAATACTGCTCAGCCAGGAGCCACTCAAACCACAAACTCTTAGAAGATTCACTCTTCTTGTACTTAAGTCGGCATTGTGCCTTTTGTATTCACTCCCGATGCAATTTCTGTGTTCATGGTCAATGTGAAGGTCCAAGGGATACAGTAAACCCGCACTGGTGCATCGGAATCGAATACTCGTCTCCCAGGAGCCGCTCAAACCACAAACTCTTAGAAGATTCACTCTTCTTGTACCTAAGTCGGCATTGTCCGTTTTGTATTCATTCCCGACGCAATTTCTGTGTTTCCTGCTCAATGTGAAGGTCCAAGGGATACAGTAAACCTGGACTGGTGAATCGGAAACTAATGCTGGTCTCATCGGAGCCGTTCAAAGTACAAACTCTTAGAAGATTCACTCTTCTTGTACTTAAGTCTCCATTGTGCTTTTTGTATTCAATCCCGATGCAATTTTTGTGTATCATGGTCAATGTGAAGATCCAAGGGATACAGTAAACCTGCACTGGTGCATCGGAATCTAATACTGGTCTCCCAGAAGCCGCTGAAAGCACAAACTCCTAGATGATTCATTGTTCTTGTACTTAAGTCGGCATTGTCCATTTTGTATTCAACTCCGATGCAATTTCTGTGTTTCATGGTCAATATGAAGTTCCAAATGATACAGTCTACCTGCACAGGTGCATCGCAATCTAATACTGGTCTCCCAGGAGCCGCTCAAAGCACAAACTCTTAGAAGATTCAGTCTTCTTGTACTTAAGTCGGCATTGTGCCTTATGTATTCAATCCCGATGCAATTTCTGTGTTTCATGGTCAATGTGAAGGTGCACGGGATACAGTAAACCTGCACTGGTGCATCGGAACCTATTACTGGTCTCCCAGGAGCCGCCCAAACCACAAACTCTTAGAAGATTGACTCTTCTTGTACTTAAGTCGGCATTGTCCCTTTTGTAATCAATCCCGATGCAATTTCTGTTTTTCATGCTCAATGTGAAGGTCCAAGGGATACAGTAAACCTGCACAGGTGAATAGGAATCTAATACTGGTCTGCCTGTAGCCGTTCAAATTACAAACTCTTAGAAGATTCACTCTTCTTGTACTTAAGGCGGCATTGTGCCTTTTGTATTCAATCCCGATGCAATATCTGTGTGTCATGGTCAATGTGAAGGTCGTAGGGATACAGTAAACCTGCACTGGTGCATCGGAAACTAATAGTAGTCTCCCAGGAGCAACTGAAAGCACAAACTCCTAGAGGATTAATTCTTCTTGTACTTAAGTTGGCATTGTCCCTTTTGTATTCAATCCGGATGCAATTTCTGTCATTCATGGTCAATGTGAAGATCCAAGGGTTACAGTAAACCTGCACTGGTGCATCGGAATCTAATACTGGTCTCTCAGGAGCCGCTCAAACCACAAACTCTTAGAAAATTAACCTGCTTGTACTTAAGTCGGCATTGTGCCTTTTGTATTCAATCCTGTTGCAACTTCTGCGATTCGTGGTCAATGTGAAGGTCCAAGGGATACAGTAATCCTGCACTGGTGCATCGGAAACTAATACTGGTCTCCCAGGAGCCGCCGAAGTCACAAACTCTTAGAAGATTCACTCTTCTTGTACTTAAGTAGGCATTGTGCATTTTGTATTCAATCCCGACGCAATTTCTGTGTTTCATAGTCAATGAGAAGGCCCAAATGATACAGTCAACCTGCACTGGTGCATCGGAAACTAATACTGGTCTCCTAGGAGCCGCTCAAAGCACAAACCCTTCGGAGATTCACTCTTCTTTACATAAGTCGGTATTGTGCATTTTGTATTCAATACCGATGCAATATCTATGTTTTTATGCTCAATGAGAATGTCCAAGGGGTACAGTAAACTTGCACTGGTTCATCGGAATCTAATACTGCTCTCCCATGAGCGGCTCAAACCACAAACTCTTAGAAGATTCACTCTTCTTGTATTTAAGTCGCCATTGTGCCTTTTGTACTCAATCCCGATGCGATGTCTGTGTTTCGTGGTCAATGTGAAGGTCCAAGGGATATAGTAAACCTGCACTGGTGCATCGGAATCTTATACTGGTTTCCCATGTGCCGCTCAATCCAGAAACTCTTAGAAGATTCACCCTTCTTGTATTTAAGTCGCCATTGTGCCTTTTGTGTTCAATCCCGATGCGATGTCTGTGTTTCATGGTCAGTGTGAAGGTCCAAGGGATATAGTAAACCTGCACTGGTGCATCGGAATCTAAACCTAGTCTCTCAGGAACCGCCTAAACCAGAAACTCTTCGAATATTTACAATACTTGTGCCTAAGTTGGCATTGTGAGTTTTGTATTCAATCCCTATGCAATTTCTGTGTTTAATGGTCAATGTGAAGGTCAAAGGGATACAGTAAACGTGCTCTGGTGCTTCGGATTCTAATACAGGTCTCCCAGGAGACGCTCAAAGCACATACTCTTCGAGGATTTACATTACTTGTGCTTAGGTTGGCATTGTGAGTTTTGTATTCAATCCCTATGCCATTTCTGTGTTTCATGGTCAATGTGAAGGTCCAAGTGATACAGTAAACCTGCACTGGTGCATCGGAATAAAATACTGGTCTCCCAGGAGCCGCTCATAGCACAAACTCTTAGAAGATTCACTGTTCTTGTACTTAAGTCGGCATTGTCCCTCTTGAATTCAATCCTGATGCAATTTCTGTGTTTCATGGTCAATGTGAAGTTCCAAGGGTTACAGTAAACCTGCACTGGTGCATCGGAATCTAATACTGGTCTGCCAGGAGCCGCTCAAACCACAAAGTCTTAGAAGATTAACTCTTCTTGTACTTTAATCGTCATTGTGCCTTTTGTATTCAATCCCGATGCGATTTCTGTGTTTCATGGTCAATGTGAAGGTCCAAGGTGTGGGGCGGCGGATGAGTTTGTAAAATTTATTTTACTGTATAAACACTTCCCCGGCCGATGCACCATAGGTGGGGCGGCGGATGTGAGAGTTTGTAATAAGTAATTAAATCTATTGCTGTATAAACGCTTGCGTGTTGAATCAGTTTCTAGCTTTTAGAATGTTGTTATTGCTGTCTTTTGCCGTTCTCAACACTGGCTCTCTATTTACTCCGTGACCCCCAGAAAGTGATTTAATAAAACTTGGAGCCAGTAAATAGATATCCTAGTGCCCATTTTACCTGAGAATGTTCTTATAGCTGCAGTTTATAGCTCTGAGGAATTAGGAGATTGTCCGGGATTTCTAATCAAAAACGGTTTTCCAAAATAGTTGAGTATATTCTGAAATTCACTAATAAAAACCACAAGTATCCCTACAACCTAACTAACAGAACAGTTCAGAGTCTAATGCGCTGATGCAACTATAAATGTCCGAATCAAATGTTAAAAAGAATGCTCGCCATAATTTGATGAAAATACTTCATCAAACGCCACGCTAAATATTTGGTAGAATGTCTGTCCCGCGACGGCACGTGAAAATACAACAATATGCAAACTGAAGCTAGATAATAAAAAATCATTCCAGAATTAACACTTCACATGAAATGTTCTCATGGTTCCGCGTATCTCTAGTAACTTAATACGGCACCCGAGGCTGTTTGTAGCAGATACACTGATGCGACGCGACTACCGACACAGATGGCGTGTCATTCAGCGTCTGGAGAGAACTGGGGCCTTGCTTCCTCACGCAGTGTTCTTATATATAAAGCCGCAGTGCGGACGGCTGAGGGAACGCCTGATTAAATCCGCTCTCCCGACTAGCCGCTGGGCTAGTAACGCACCACTTCAAGTTACATAATAATTTATAGCTTCTTTGGCTGATGGCCGAAGAATCTCTTAATTTAAACGTGCATTCAGCACGCAGGTAAGTATTGATAATAAAATTTTCACGTGGCTAAGTTAAATACTTTAGGCGAGAGAATTAATTTAATTGCCCTGCACGCAGCAGATGAGCTCTGAACTGTCCCTTTTGAGATCCGCTATCGCTATAATTTTATAGGTATTAAAAAGAAACTTTACACATCTTCATAATCATAGCGGATCTCCAACCTATTTAAATCTAAACATCCTAGCCTTATTTACTAGCCTACTTAATCTATCTTGCTTCCTTCAGTTTTGAGATGAAAACCAGAAAATCATGAATTTCCACTAAAGCCTTAATTTGTAAAATCCAAAGTACTGTTTTTATTAAATCATTATGAAAGATGAATCTAAATATAAATTTTGAAGTCTCTAGCTCGGTTCTGTTGCGCCAATGATTTTTCCAGAAAAACGTCCAAATCTCGGAAATGGCTGAAGTTATCGAACTGATATTTAACACACATTAATTTAGTATTATTTCTGACATGCTAGAAAAGTTTTAGTTCATTCGCTTGATTTTTAAGGTATTGCGCAACATTTATGACGTCAGAGCTAGTTACAGCAGACTGGCTGGCACACAATGGAAACTAATGTGAATTTACTACAGCGTGAGTAGGCTGCTTCCCTACATCACCCTCTACTTAAATTTTTTGTTTATGAATGTTAATGAATGAAAAAAAAATTTAATTACAAAAAGGGAAGCAAGAGTACAGTTTAACTCCCTATGAAAAATCAAAATTGAAATATAAACATGTAGAAACATTAAAGAAAACTAATTACCTACATTAATTATTTAAATTGTAGGCATATTCGCTGCCTTTTAAACATTGTCATTACTCAAAATTTTAAGCAAAGTCATGAAATATTTTGGCATACATATTGCCTTAGACAAACAAACACATAGAAATTGAAAAATTATAAAAATCTTAACTACATTAAATACATTTTTACATACACAAATTCAAAGAAAATAACATGACACATAAACAGATGAATATCTCTTAGCAGTCTTTTCTAAACCTGAAAGAAAAAGTTCACAAATAATTTTTTACACACTTGGTTGTAGCCGCTTTGGCTGGCGTCCTACACTTCCATTCACAAGGGTAGAGGAGGGGAAGTTGCTATGGTGTGCGTCCTTCACGTTCTCTCTAAATTACATGGGGGAAAGGGGAGGGGTCACTGTGAGTTGTGTCCAAGTCACTCCACGCTTTCACACAGCTACCAGGTTGCCATTATCTGGTTTGTCCTGTAGAACAAACAAAAAGAGTGCCTCAGACTCTGTTCACTTAATATCTAAGGGAGGGTCACAATGAAATGGGGATATATACATTTTATCCTTCAGTATGTTGCTGGAACAAAGTTAACAGAACCTTTCTCAATTTTACTCTTATGGTTACTTAACTGTCATAAAATCGGTCAACAATTGGCTCAAAACGCCGTTAGTCACGTACTGGAGAAAATTTATGCTCCTAAGGCATACAATCATAAATCATATTTAATCTGAATTTCTTATTTCTGGGCCGGAACACTGAACCAATGCTCGGTACATTCCTAACAAATCTGCATCCTATTTACATAACTGACTCATCTTTGATTACTTTATTCTTAGAGATAGTATAAGTATGATTAGTGGTTGTTTTCTCAGCTTCCATGTACATGTGAGTAACTTTTGGTAATAGTACAGTTGTGAGTGTTCAAAACACACTACGTTTAGTTGACTACAAAATCCACTTATTGGTCCTCTGCTGTTGCCAGTTCCACATCTGCAATTACGTACTTACTTACTTTGAAGTGTATTTATGCTGAGCTAAAATAATGTTTCACGTCTGTCATTATGTACTTACTTACTTTGCTAGTGTATGAACTTAAGTAATACTCACTCCATTTAAATTTAAAGCATAGGAAACCACATTTACCTCATATTCATAGTGTATTGCAGCTGATTAGTTTGCTGACGTGGCAATCCATTTCCACTCGATCGGACGCTGAAACCTCAGGTAGTCTCTCTCAGACCTACCACTAAACTGCATCAAATAATTATGGACGAGCGTAATGCTAAATTCCTTAAACCTATAGGACACCATGAGCTGCTCTGTCTCATCTAACATAAGGGTACCTATGGTCGCATTCACGCATCCAACTCATAACCTCAATACGTGTAGGTGTATCCTGTCACACACTACACTAAAATAATGGCCAACTCCAACCTTATAAATACTTCAGGGACGTGTCCTTCACGTCTCAACCACAAACACTGCTCAATTCTATTACATTGCCTTTCCTTGCTACACCAGGTGAGTTTCATCTTACAACTTATCTGCATATTTTTCCTAACACTAAGCAATCTCTTTTATTATTAATTAGTTAGCTCTAATGCATACACTAGGTTTCACTACCATTTCAGATCCTGCTTGTACATGAATTCATATATCTTTTTAAATTACTGTTGGTGGACCATTTCCAATAAAACAACACTTTGTACTTATTATATTACCAGGGTACTATACATAATTGTTACTCAAATACATTTTATATCTTAATTACGTCATACTTCTCTATTGTTTGTCACTATTAGGTTTGTCACATTAGGTATTTTTTTTTTGTCACTAATCGGTAGATAGAATGGTTACATAACTCATGGCTTGATAGCCATGACAGAAAATTTTCATGTCTGGAAAGAAGAGGTCGAAATTTTTGTGGATAGGAAAGATGGAGATTGAGTGAGACCTGAAATGGGAAAGAAGATCTCACACAGCTGGGACTGCACAGCTGCCACCCTGTGTAGAGGTTACAGAACAATGCTGTAAAGAACAGTTAGTGAACAGTATGTGTTGTAAGAAGATGTCGAAATTTTGTAGATAGGAAAGATGAAGAGTGAGTGAGACCTGAAATGGGAAAGAAGATCTCACACAGCTGGGACTGCACAGCTGCCACACTGTGTGGAGGTTAAAGAACAACCTCCTCCCTACAGCATTCAGTGGCTACCTATGAATCTGGCAGGTCGATCTGAAAATACTTTGTGATGCCTTTTTAGAACCTGTCTCAGTTCTTCCTTTTGATTGGCTGAAATCCTATCGATTTCCTGCCATTTAGTTTCTATTTTGTCTAAAATAATTGCTTCTTCTTCTTCTTCTGTATTCAGCTTATTGTTATTAAGATTAACATCCTCGTCCCAATACCTCATGTTTTTCAGAACTCGTATAGGCAGCTCCCAAGTTCCATCATCAGTCACTACATGCTTATCACTAAAAGGGACTATAATTACTCCGGTTATTGGCAAGACCATTTTTAACTGGCTTCTTTCAAAGTCAACAACACTCTGATATTTTGACAAGAAATCTATGCCAATTAAAACCTCAATACTGAGATTGTTTACAATTAAACATGGATGATCAATTAAATTACCATTAATGTTAAAGGGTAGTAAAGCTTCTTGCTTTACCGTTTTTGACACCTTGCCAGTAGCACCAATTATTCTTAGTCCTGATACCCTCATTACAGTAAGTTTGTCTTTACCAGGTAATGCATCAAAGAAGGATTGAGATATTGCACTCACCTCACTTCCACTGTCTAAGAGACAACGTACATTGATACCCAACATATTCACTATTATTATAGGGTGGCTTATTCTAGGTTGTACAGGTGGTTCCTCAGATTCATCTAGTAGTTCCT
This sequence comes from Schistocerca piceifrons, assembly GCF_021461385.2. NCBI lineage: Eukaryota > Metazoa > Arthropoda > Insecta > Orthoptera > Acrididae > Schistocerca > Schistocerca piceifrons. The sequence goes on from NC_060149.1 coordinate 959,280,330, forward strand.
TTTGGATTTGTCTCCAACTAAAGTGATCGACATCTGTCTTCATTACATTTAGGTCACAGTGTGTAGGGGTTTCCTGAATTACATTTTCAGCTGCCTTTTCCAGTCGGTCTATTAATTTTAAATCGAAACACCGCACGACTTCATTACATTTAGTTTGCTGAACATAACCCAAATTACTGTAGTCTGAGCGATTCTGCGCCTACAGACAGGGCATAATACTAGTTACAGCTAAACCACTTTTACCATTATCGTCGTTTTCCTTCTCAAGTGACAACTGGTCACAGCTACTAGGTTCATCGACCCCCAACAGCCTACCCTCTACATTCTCACTTATCTCCTGTCCTAAATCTATTAGTACATTATCAACATCCTGCACAGGCACTTTAGATAAGAGCACATCATCCTCATCGTAAATATAAGCATGAATTTCTTCTGCTTCTTCACCTGACAATTCAGTATTTTGTAGCTCATCCCTACTATTACACTGCTGCGTCTTCTCTTTCTCTTCCCACTTAGAAAGCGTTTCTAACACGGTATCTATCAAATACTGTGAGTGATCTAATATTTCTGTTGTATCCTTAGGTGCTACCGACATTTCATCCATCTGTTCAGTTTGAGTATTCTGATCTGTCTTACCAATTCCCTTAACTACTGGCTTAGGAAAAGTAACCGCCTGGTGAGCGCCAGTGTCCTCATAGACGGGAACTAGTTTTCCTGCCTAGGTCTACTACTGTTTCCTTTATTTTCATTATAGTTAGCTGGCATAGCCTTACTTTCCGTACTGTTGTTTACATGCATATTTCTGTTTGGAACAAAATTATTATCCCTTGGACGCCATTGTTGGTTCTGATAATTATTTCCCCAATTCCTATCTCTCTTAGGATGACGAACACCTACTGTTCTGATGTTTACATTGCCATTTTGCTCGTTCCTAAAATTACTATTATTATTATTGGCATTACGGTTATTACGTGCTTGCTCCTCATTGGCAGCAACACGTTCTACACGTTCCAAATATTCAATGAAACGATCCAGATTGTCTCTAGGGGCTGATATAATTCTAGTTTGCCAGTACCATGGCAGTTTGGCTTCCAGACCTAGTATAATCATTTCTGGTTTTAGCTTTTCCGCCAAATGTGACAAACGTGAAATCCATGACCTAGCAAACTCTTTAATAGATTCCTTGCCTGCATTGAAGCGTTTTCCACTCCAAAATTCTCTCAACACTTCATTTTGCTTATTGCTAGACCAATATTCATTAATAAAAGCTGTTTTAAATTCCGCTAATGTTTTACATTTCAACATAACATCAGCTGACCAACGCATGGCGTCACCTGCTAAATGGCTTCTAATAAATGAGATTTTCTCTCGCTCAGACCAAGTTGGTGGAATCACATCTTCAAAATCGTTCCAGAAATCTAGCGGGTGGATATTTTTATCTGGATCGAACCGCAAGAACTGCCGACACCCGATAAAAGCGGCGTTTGCAGCTACAACTTGTTGTACATTACCATTACCAGAAGTTACTGAAGCTACTTTACTCTCAATGTTAGCAATGTTAGTACTTATATTTTCTTCTTTCATTTCAACATTATCTACTCTTTGCACAATATGAGTAGTGTCAGTTTTGATTGCTTCTACTTCTGCTTGACATATGTTTACTTTTATATTAACATCTTTAAATCTATCTGAGCACAGTTCAGACTCCGCCTCGATCTTTTCTGTTAACTTGTGCTCCAGCTTCACATCTTCCATTTGGAAGTCTTTGCGAACCTCAGCGACTTCGGATTTTATTGTCTTATACATTTCAGAAAATTGTTGAGCAACCTTTTTCTTAATATCCTCATGATTGCAATCAATTTTATAATTCAAACTGTCTAGATCCTCTTTCAACTTATTGCAACCAGCCTTGAAAGTATCGTCCATTACCTCCAATCGTTTATTAAAATTTGTTTGGCTGGCCACAATCTCAGACTTTAATTCAGCATTACTGCTTTTGACCTGTTCACTTATTTCAGACTTTAATTCAGCATTATTGGATTCTAATTTATTGTCCATTGCCTCAAACCGTTTATTAAAATTGGTTTGGCTGGCCACAATTTCAGACTTTAACTCAGCTGTCATTTGTGCATTACTGGCAGCTATTGCTTGTAATATAACATTTAGATCAACAGCCCCAGCATCTTTGGGTTGCTCACGAGCTGGCTTTTTATCACACTCAGGTGACGAAAAACTAGCTCCAATACCAGAATCATCAAAACTACATGAAACTTCTGATTGATTAGTCATATCTAACTGCTCCTTCTTAAACTCTACCATCTCTGATGACTGTTTCATTTTTAATTCATCAGAGAAACTATCATCCAATAAATTTACAATTTCTACTTTCCGCTTTACTACAGGAGTCTCTATTATTGAATCATTGCCCCTTCCCACACTACTGTCAGGAGACAATACTTCATATTTCACCTTAACATTACTACTTTCAAGCGTATTTACACTTGAACCGTTGTCTGTATTTACAGTTCCCTCAACAGACATAGGTTCTGATTTAAGTTTAACGTCAGTTTCTTTTGGCGGTTCCATCGCCGACAGTCTTTTAGTGCAGGTTAGTAAAATTTTTAACAGCTTTTCACTTAACTTAGTTCCTTCTGCACGACGTATGGCGTTGCCGGCGCGGCGTACCAGGATACCTGATGCGACGTGGCACGTTGAACTGCAGACGGCTCTCCGACGGCTGTTGTGTGTTTGCGTGGCCCGCAATTGCAGGCTCTGCGCCGGCTGCTCCAGGGGACGACTGCGGTGCGGCGAGACTGGCTTCTCGCGATGCCGGCAGCACCGCTAGACTCAGTGCCAGCTCCGTCAATCCAGATGCGTTGTTAATCCAATTGCGTCGTCCACATGCACACGTAACACATTCACTGTTCTATACTCAGTTGCGTGTCGCATTTCACTCGCGAATTCGAATAGTTAAAATCACTTTCACTTAGTTGATTTCCCGGCCGATGCACCATATGTGGGGCGGCGGATGTTTAAGTTTGTAAAAATAATTGTAGACTGTATAAACACTTTCCCGGCCGATGCACCATATGTGGGGCGGCGAATGTGAGAGTTTGTAATAAGTAATTAAATCTATTGCTGTATAAACGCTTGCGTGTTGAATCAGTTTCTAGCTTTTAGAATGTTGTTATTGCTGTCTTTTGCCGTTCTCAACACTGGCTCTCTATTTACTCCGTGACCCCCAGAAAGTGATTTAATAAAACTTGGAGCCAGTAAATAGATATCCTAGTGCCCACTTTACCTGAGAATGTTCTTATAGCTGCAGCTTATAGCTCTGAGGAATTAGGAGATTGTCCGGGATTTCTAATCAAAAACGGTTTTCCAAAATAGTTGAGTATATTCTGAAATTCACTAATAAAAACCACAAGTATCCCTACAACCTAACTAACAGAACAGTTCAGAGTGTAATGCGCTGATGCAACTATAAATGTCCGAATCAAATGTTAAAAAGAATGCTCGCCATAATTTGATGAAAATACTTCATCAAACGCCACGCTAAATATTTGGTAGAATGTCTGTCCCGCGACGGCACGTGAAAATACGACAATACGCAAACTGAAGCTAGATAATGAAAATCATTCCAGAATTAACACTTCACATGAAATGTTCTCATGGTTCCGCGTATCTCTAGTAACTTAATACGGCACCCGAGGCTGTCTGTAGCAGATACACTGATGCGAGGCGACTACCGACACAGATGGCGTGTCATTCAGCGTCTGGAGAGAACTGGGGCCTTGCTTTCTCGCGCAGTGTTCTTATATATAAAGCCGCGGTGCGGACGGCTGAGGGAACGCCTGATTAAATCCGCTCTCCCGACTAGCCGCTGGGCTAGTAACGCACCACTTCAAGTTACATAATAATTTATAGCTTCTTTGGCTGATGGCCGAAGAATCTCTTAATTTAAACGTGCATTCAGCACGCAGGTAAGTATTGATAATAAAATTTTCACGTGGCTAAGTTAAATACTTTAGGCGAGAGAATTAATTTAATTGCCCTGCACGCAGCAGATGAGCTCTGAACTGTCCCTTTTGAGATCCGCTATCGCTATAATTTTATAGGTATTAAAAAGAAACTTTACACATCTTCATAATCATAGCGGATCTCCAACCTATTTAAATCTAAACATCCTAGCCTTATTTACTAGCCTACTTAATCTATCTTGCTTCCTTCAGTTTTGAGATGAAAACCAGAAAATCATGAATTTCCACTAAAGTCTTAATTTGTAAAATCCAAAGTACTGTTTTTATTAAATCATTATGAAAGATGAATCTAAATATAAATTTTGAAGTCTCTAGCTCGGTTCTGTTGCGCCAATGATTTTTCCAGAAAAACGTCCAAATCTCGGAAATGGCTGAAGTTATCGAACTGATATTTAACACACATTAATTTAGTATTATTTCTGACATGCTAGAAAAGTTTTAGTTCATTCGCTTGATTTTTAAGGTATTGCGCAACATTTATGACGTCAGAGCTAGTTACAGCAGACTGGCTGGCACACAATGGAAACTAATGTGAATTTACTACAGCGTGAGTAGGCTGCTTCCTTACAAAGGGATACAGTAAACCTGCACTGGTGCATCGGAATCTAATACTGGTCTCCCAGGAGCCGCTCATAGCACAAACTCTTAGACGATTTACTCTACTTGTACTTAAGTTGGCATTGTCCTTTATGTATTCAATCCCGATGTAATTTCTGTGTTTCATGGTCAATGTGAAGGTCCAAGGGATACAGTTAATCAGCACTGGTGCATCGTAATCTAATACTGGTCCCCCAAGAGCCGCTCAAAATACAAACTCTTAGATGATTAACTTTTCTTGTACTTAAGTCGGCAGTCCCTTTTGTATTCAATCCCGATGCAATTTCTGTGTTTCATGGTCAATGTGAAGGTCCAATGGATACAGTAAACCTGCACTGGTGCATCGGAACCTAATACTGGTCTTCCAGGAGCCGCTCAAAGCACAAACTCTTAGAAGATTCAGTCTTCTTGTACTTAAGTCGCCATTTTCTCATTTGTAATCAATCCCGATGCATATTCTGTATTTCATGGTCAATGTGACGGTCCAAGGGATACCGTTAACCAGCACTGGTGCATCGGAATCTAATACTGGTCTCCCAGGAGCCGCTCAAAGCACGAATTCGGAAGAGATTCACTCTTCTTGAACTGAAGTCGGCATTGTCCCTTTTCTATTCAATCCCGATGCAATTTCTGTGTTTCATGGCCAATGTGAAGGTCCAAGGGATACAGTACACTTGCACTGGTGCATCGGAATCTAACACTTTTCTCCCAGGAGTCGCTCAAACCACAAACTCGTAGAAAATTCACTCTTCTTCTACTTAAGTCGGCATTGTCCCTTTTGTATTAAATCCCGATGCAAGTTCTGTGTATCATGGTCAATGTGAAGTTCCAAGGGATACAGTAAACCTGCACTGGTGCATCGGAATCTAATACTGGTCTCCCAGGAGCCGCTCAAACCACAAGCTCTTAGGAAAATTCACTTTTCTTGTACTTAGGTCGGCATTGTCCCTCTTGTATTCAATCCCGATGCAATTTCTGTGTTTCATGGTCAATGTGAAGGGCCAAGGGATACAGTAAACCTGCACTGGTGCATCGGAATCTATTACTGGTCTCCCATGCGCCACTCAAAGCACAAACTCTTAGAAGACTCACTCTTCTTGTTCTTAAGTCGGCATTGTCCCTTTTGTATTCAATCCCGATGAATTTCTGTGTTTCATGGTCAATGTGAAGGTCAAAGGGATACAGTAAACGTGCACTGGAGCATCGGAATCTTATACAGGTCTCCCAGGAGACGCTCAAATCACAATCTCATCGATGATTAACACTTCTTGTGCTTTAGTTGGCATTGAGAGTTTTGTATTCAATCCTGATGCAATATCTGTGTATCATAGTCAATGTGAAGGTCCAAAGGATACATAAAGCTGCACTGGTCCATCGGTATCTAATACCGGTCTGCCAGGAGCCCCTCAAACCACAAAATCTTAGAACAATTACTCTTCTTGTACTTAAGTCGGCATTGTGCCTTTTGAATTCAATCCCGATGCAATTTCTATGTCTCATAGTCAATGTTAAGGTCGAAACAATACAGTCAACCTGCACTGGTGCATCGGTATCTAATACAGGGCTCCCATGAGCCGCTCAAAGCACAAACTCTTAGAAGACTCACTCTTCTGGTTCTTAAGTCGGCAGTGTCCCTTTTGTATTAAATCCCGATGCGATTTCTGTGTTTCTAGGTCAATGTGAAGTTCAAAAGGATACAGTAAAGCTGCACTGGTGCATCGAAATCTAATACTGGTCTCCCAGGAGCCGCGCAAAGCACAAACACTTACAAAATTCATTCTTCATGTACCTGAGTCGGCATTGTCCCTTATGTATTCCATCCCGATGCGATATCTGTGTTTCATTGTCAATGTGAAGGTCCAAGGGATACAGTAAACCTGCAGAGGTGCATCGGAATCTAATAGTGGACACCCAGGAGCCGCTCAAAGCTCAAACTCTTAGAAGATTCACTCCTCTTGTACTTAAGTCAGCATTGTGCCTTATGAATTCCATTCCAATGCAATTTCTGTGTTTCATGGTCAACTTCAAGTTCCAAGGGATATAGTAAACCTGCACTGGTGCATCGGAATCTAATACTGGTCTCCCAGGAGCCGCTCAAAGCACAAACCCTTAGAAGATTCACTCTTCTTGTACTGAGTCGGCAATGTCCCATTTGTATTGGTTCCCGATGCAATTTCTGTGTTTCATGGTCAATTTGAAGGTCCAAATGATATAGTCAACCTGCAATGGTGCATCGGAATCTTATACTAGTCTTACAGGAGACGCTCAAAAGACAAGCTCTTAGAAGATTCACTCTTCTTGTACTTAAGTCGGTATTGTGCATTTTGTATTCAATCCCGACGCAATTTCTATGTTTCATGGTCAATGAGAATGTCCAAGGGATACAGTAAACATGCACTGGTTCATCGGAATCTAAAACTGGTCTCCCAAGAGCCGGCCAAAACACAAACTCTTAGAAGATTCACCCTTCTTCTACTTAAGAGGGCATTGTGCCTTTTGTATTCAATCCCGATGCAATTTCTGTGTTTCATGGTCAATGTGAAGGTACAAGGGATACAGTAACCCTGCACTGGTACATCGGAATCTAATACTGGTCTCCCAGGAGCCACCGAAAGCACAAACTCCTAGAAGATTCATTCTTCTTGTACTTAAGTCGGCATTGACCATGTTTTATTCAATCCCAATGCAATTTCGATGTCTCATAGTCAAAGTTAAGTCCCAACTGATACAGTAAACCTGCACTGGTTCATCGGAATCTAAAACTGGTCTCCCATGAACCGGTCAAACCACATACTCTTTGAAGATTCACTCATCTTGTACTTAAGTCGGCATTTTGCCTTTTCTATTCAATCCTGATGCGAACTATGTGTTTCATGGTCAATGTGAAGGTACACGGGATACAGTTAACCTGCACTGGTGCATCGGAATCCAATACTGGTCTCCCAGGAGCCGCTCAAACCACAGACTCTTAGAAAATTCACCTTCATGTACTTAAGTCGGCATTGTCCCTTTTTTATTCAATCCCGATACAATTTCTGTGTTTCATTGTCAATGTGAAGGTCAATGGGATACAATAAGGGTACACTGTGGCATCGGAATCTAATACATGTCTCCGAGGAGACGCTCAAAGCACAAACTCTTCGAAGACTCACACTACTTGTGCTTAAGTTGGCCATGTGAGTTTTGTACTCAATCGCGATGCGATTTCTATGTTTCATGGTCAATGTGAAAGTCCAAGGGACACAGTAAACTTGCACTGGTGCATCGGAATCTAATACTGGTCTGCCAGGAGCCGCTCAAACAGCAAACTCTTAGAGGATTCACTCTTCTTAGAGTTAAGTCGGCATTGTGCCTTTTGTATTTAATCCCGATGCAATTTCTGTGTTTCATGCTCAATGTGAAGGTCCAGGGGATACAGTAAACCTGCACTGGTGAATCTAAATCTAGTACTGGTCTCCCTGGAGCCTTTCAAAGTACAAGCAGTTAGAAGATTCACTCTTCTTGTACTTAAGTCGGCATTGTGCATTTTGTATTCTATTCCAATGCAATTTCTGTTTTTCATGGTCAATGTGAGGGTACAAGGGATACAGTCAACCTGCACTGGTGCATCGCAATATAATACTGGTCTCTCAGGAGCCGCTATAAGCACAAACTCTTAGAAGATTCACTTTTATTGTACTTAAAACGGCATTGTGCCTTATGTATTTAATCCCGATGCAATTTCTGTGTTTCATGGTCAATGTGAAGGTCCAAGGGATACAGTAAACCTGCACTGGTGCATCGGAATCTAATACTGGTCTTCCATGAGCCGCTCAAAGCACAAACTCATAGAAGACTCACTCTTCTAGTACTAATGTCGGCATTGTGCCTTATGTATTCAATCCCGATGCAATTTCTGTGCTTCATGGTCAATGTGAAGGTCCAAGGGATACAGTAAACCAGCACTGCTGCATCGGAATCAAATAGTGGTCTCCCATGAGCCGCTCAAATCACAAACCCTTAGAAGATTCACTGTTCTTGTACTTAAGGCAGCATTGTGTATTTTGCATTGAATCCCGATGCGATCACTGTGTTTCATGGTCAATGTGAAGGTCCAAGGGATACAGTAAACCTGCACTGGTACATCGGAATCTAATACTGGTCTCCCATGAGCCGCTCAAAGCACAAACTCTTAGAAGACTCACTCTTCTTGTTCTTAAGTTGGCATTGTAACTTTTGTATTCAATGCCGATGCGATTTCTGTGTTTCTTGGTCAATGTGAAGGTAAAAGGGATACAGTAAACCTGCACTGGTGCATCGGAATCTAATACTGGTCTCCCATGAGCCGCTCAAACCACAAAATCTTACAAAATTCACACTTGTTGTACTTGAGTCGGCATTGCCCCTTTTGTATTCAATCCCGAAGCAATTTCTGTGTTTCATAGTCAATGTGAAAGTCGAAGGGATACAGTAAACCGGCACTGGTGCATCGGAATCTAATACTGGTATCCCAGGAGCCGCTCAATGCACAAACTCTGAAGAGATTCACTCGTCTTGTACTTAATATGGCATTGTCCCTTTTGTATTCAATCCCGATGCAAAAACTGTGTTTCTTGTTCAATGTGAAGGACCAGGGGATACAGTAAACTTACACTGGTGCGTCGGAACCAAATACTTTTGTCCCAGGTGCCGCTCAAAGGACAAACTTATAGAAGATTCAGCGTTCTTGAACTGAAGTCGGCATTGTCTGTTTTGTATTCAATCCCGATGCATATTCTGTGTATCATGGTCAATGTGAAGGTCCAAGGGATACCGTTATCCAGCACTGGTGCATCGGAATCTAATACTGGTCTCCCAGGAGCCGCTCAAAGGACAAAATCTTATAACATTCACCCCTCTTGTACTTAAGTCGGCATTGTCCCTTTTGTAATCAATATCGATGCAATTTCTGTGTTTCATGGTCAATGTGAAGGTCCAAGGGATACAGTAAACTTGCACTGGTGCATCGGAATTTAACACTTTTCTCCCAGGAGCGGCTCAAACCACAAACTCTTAGGAAATTCACTCTTCTTGTACTTCAGTCGGCATTGTCCCTTTTGTATTCAATCCCGATGCAATTTCTGTGTTTCATGGTCAATGTGAAGGTCCAAGGGATACAGTAAACCTGCACTGGTGCAACGGAATCTAATACTGGTCTCCCAGAAGCCGCTCAAAGCACAAACCCTTAGAAGTTTCACACTTCTTGTACTTAATTCGGCATTGTCCCTTTTGTATTCAAACCCGATGCAATTTCTGTGTTTCATGGTCAATGTGAAGGTCAAAGGGATACAGTAAACGTGCACTGGTGCATCGGAATCTAATACAGGTCTCCCAGGACGCGCTCAAAACTCAAACTTTTAGAAGATTCACTCTTCTTGTACTTAAGTTAGCATTGTGCCTTATGAATTCCATTCCGTTGCAATTTCTGTGTTTCATGGTCAATTTGAAGTTCCAAGGGATACAGTAAACCTGCACTGGTGCATCGGAATCTAATACAGGTCTCCCAGGGGCTGCTCACAGAACAAACCCTTAGAAGATTCACTCTTCTTGTACTTATGTGGGCATTGTGCATTTTGTATTCAATCCCGATGCATGTTCTGTGTTTCATGGTCAATGTGAAGGTCAGAAGGATACAGTAAAGCTGCACTGGTTCATCGGAATCTAATACCGGTCTGCCAGGAGCCGCTCAAACCGCAAACTCTTAGAACATTCACTCTTCTTGTACTTAAGTCGGCATTGTCCCTTTTGTAATCAATATCGATGCAATTTCTGTGTTTCATGGTCAATGTGAAGGTCCAAGGGATACAGTAAACTTGCACTGGTGCATCGGAATTTAACACTTTTCTCCCAGGAGCGGCTCAAACCACAAACTCTTAGGAAATTCACTCTTCTTGTACTTCTGTCGGCATTGTCCCTTTTGTATTCAATCCCGATGCAATTTCTGTGTTTCATGGTCAATGTGAAGGTCCAAGGGATACAGTAAACCTGCACTGGTGCAACGGAATCTAATACTGGTCTCCCAGAAGCCGCTCAAAGCACAAACCCTTAGAAGTTTCACTCTTCTTGTACTTAATTCGGCATTGTCCCTTTTGTATTCAAACCCGATGCAATTTCTGTGTTTCATGGTCAATGTGAAGGTCAAAGGGATACAGTAAACGTGCACTGGTGCATCGGAATCTAATACAGGTCTCCCAGGACGCGCTCAAAACTCAAACTTTTAGAAGATTCACTCTTCTTGTACTTAAGTTAGCATTGTGCCTTATGAATTCCATTCCGTTGCAATTTCTGTGTTTCATGGTCAATGTGAAGGTCCAAGGGATATAGTAACCCTGCACTGGTGCATCGGAATCTAATACTGGTCTCCCAGGAGCCGCTCGAAACACAACCTCTTAGATGATCACTTTTCTTGTACTTAAGTCGGCATTGTGCCCATTGTATTCAATCCCGATGCAATTTCTGTGTTTCATGGTCAATGAGGAGGTCCAATTGATACGGTATACCTGCACTGGTTCACTGGAATCTAATACTGGTCTCCCAGGAGACGCTCAAATCACAAACTCTTCGATGATTAACACTTCTTGTGCTTTAGTTGGCATTGTGAGTTTTGTATTCAATCCCGATGCAATTTCTGTGTTTCATGGTCAATGTGAAGGTCAGAAGGATACAGTAAAGCTGCACTGGTTCATCGGAATCTAATACCGGTCTGCCAGGAGCCGCTCAAACCGCAAACTCTTAGGAAATTCACTCTTCTTGTACTTCAGTCGGCATTGTCCCTTTTGTATTCAATCTCGATGCAATTTCTGTGTTTCATGGTCAATGTGAAGGTCCAAGGGATACAGTCAACCTGCACTGGTGCATCGCAATCTAATACTGGTCTCTCAGGAGCCGCTATAAGCACAAACTCTTAGAAGATTCACTTTTATTGTACTTAAAACGGCATTGTGCCTTATGTATTTAATCCCGATGCAATTTCTGTGTTTCATGGTCAATGTGAAGGTCCAAGGGATACAGTAAACCTGCACTGGTGCATCGGAATCTAATACTGGTCTTCCATGAGCCGCTCAAAGCACAAACTCATAGAAGACTCACTCTTCTAGTACTAATGTCGGCATTGTGCCTTATGTATTCAATCCCGATGCAATTTCTGTGCTTCATGGTCAATGTGAAGGTCCAAGGGATACAGTAAACCAGCACTGCTGCATCGGAATCAAATAGTGGTCTCCCATGAGCCGCTCAAATCACAAACCCTTAGAAGATTCACTGTTCTTGTACTTAAGGCAGCATTGTGTATTTTGCATTGAATCCTGATGCGATCACTGTGTTTCATGGTCAATGTGAAGGTCCAAGGGATGCAGTAAACCTGCACTGGTACATCGGAATCTAATACTGGTCTCCCATGAGCCGCTCAAAGCACAAACTCTTAGAAGACTCACTCTTCTTGTTCTGAAGTTGGCATTGTAACTTTTGTATTCAATGCCGATGCGATTTCTGTGTTTCTTGGTCAATGTGAAGGTAAAAGGGATACAGTAAACCTGCACTGGTGCATCGGAATCTAATACTGGTCTCCCATGAGCCGCTCAAACCACAAAATCTTACAAAATTCACACTTGTTGTACTTGAGTCGGCATTGCCCCTTTTGTATTCAATCCCGAAGCAATTTCTGTGATTCATGGTCAATGTGAAAGTCGAAGGGATACAGTAAACCGGCACTGGTGCATCGGAATCTAATACTGGTATCCCAGGAGCCGCTCAAAGCACAAACTCTGAAGAGATTCACTCGTCTTGTACTTAATATGGCATTGTCCCTTTTGTATTCAATCCCGATGCAAAAACTGTGTTTCTTGTTCAATGTGAAGGACCAGGGGATACAGTAAACTTGCACTGGTGCGTCGGAACCAAATACTTTTGTCCCAGGTGCCGCTCAAAGGACAAACTTATAGAAGATTCAGCGTTCTTGAACTGAAGTCGGCATTGTCTGTTTTGTATTCAATCCCGATGCATATTCTGTGTATCATGGTCAATGTGAAGGTCCAAGGGATACCGTTATCCAGCACTGGTGCATCGGAATCTAATACTGGTCTCCCAGGAGCCGCTCAAAGGACAAAATCTTATAACATTCACCCCTCTTGTACTTAAGTCGGCATTGTCCCTTTTGTAATCAATATCGATGCAATTTCTGTGTTTCATGGTCAATGTGAAGGTCCAAGGGATACAGTAAACTTGCACTGGTGCATCGGAATTTAACACTTTTCTCCCAGGAGCGGCTCAAACCACAAACTCTTAGGAAATTCACTCTTCTTGTACTTCAGTCGGCATTGTCCCTTTTGTATTCAATCCCGATGCAATTTCTGTGTTTCATGGTCAATGTGAAGGTCCAAGGGATACAGTAAACCTGCACTGGTGCAACGGAATCTAATACTGGTCTCCCAGAAGCCGCTCAAAGCACAAACCCTTAGAAGTTTCACTCTTCTTGTACTTAATTCGGCATTGTCCCTTTTGTATTCAAACCCGATGCAATTTCTGTGTTTCATGGTCAATGTGAAGGTCAAAGGGATACAGTAAACGTGCACTGGTGCATCGGAATCTAATACAGGTCTCCCAGGACGCGCTCAAAACTCAAACTTTTAGAAGATTCACTCTTCTTGTACTTAAGTTAGCATTGTGCCTTATGAATTCCATTCCGTTGCAATTTCTGTGTTTCATGGTCAATTTGAAGTTCCAAGGGATACAGTAAACCTGCACTGGTGCATCGGAATCTAATACAGGTCTCCCAGGGGCTGCTCACAGAACAAACCCTTAGAAGATTCACTCTTCTTGTACTTATGTGGGCATTGTGCATTTTGTATTCAATCCCGATGCATGTTCTGTGTTTCATGGTCAATGTGAAGGTCCAAGGGATATAGTAACCCTGCACTGGTGCATCGGAATCTAATACTGGTCTCCCAGGAGCCACTGAAATCACAAACTTCTAGAAGATTCATTCATCTTGTACTTAAATCGGCATTGTCCATTTTTTATTTAATACCGATGCAATTTCTGTGATTCATGGTCAATGTGAAGGTCCAACTGATACAGTCAACCTGCACAGGTGCATCCGAATGTAATTCTGGCCTCCCAGGAGCCGCTCGAAACACAACCTCTTAGATGATCACTTTTCTTGTACTTAAGTCGGCATTGTGCCCATTGTATTCAATCCCGATGCAATTTCTGTGTTTCATGGTCAATGAGGAGGTCCAATTGATACGGTATACCTGCACTGGTTCACTGGAATCTAATACTGGTCTCCCAGGAGACGCTCAAATCACAAACTCTTCGATGATTAACACTTCTTGTGCTTTAGTTGGCATTGTGAGTTTTGTATTCAATCCCGATGCAATTTCTGTGTTTCATGGTCAATGTGAAGGTCAGAAGGATACAGTAAAGCTGCACTGGTTCATCGGAATCTAATACCGGTCTGCCAGGAGCCGCTCAAACCGCAAACTCTTAGAACATTCACTCTTCTTGTACTTAAGTCGGCATTGTGCTTTTTGAATTCAATCCCGATGCAACTTCTATGTCTCATAGTCAATGTTAAGGTCCAAATGATACACTCAACCTGCACTGGTGCATCGGAATCTAATACTGGTCTCCCATGAGCCGCTCAAAGCACAAACTCTTAGAAGACTCACTCTTCTTGTTCTTAAGTCGGCATTCTCCATTTTGTATTCAATGCCGATGCGATTTCTGTGTTTCTAGGTCAAAGTGAAGGTCAAAAGAATACGGTAAACCTGCACTGGTGCATCGGAATCTAATACTGGTCTCCCAGGAGCCGCGCAAACACAATCTCTTACAAAATTCACTCTTCTTGTACTTAAGTCAGCATTGTGCCTTATGAATTCCATTCCGTTGCAATTTCTGTGTTTCATGGTCAATGTGAAGGTCGGAAGGATACAGTAAAGCTGCACTGGTTATTCGGAATCTAATACCGGTCTGCCAGGAGCCGTTCAAACCGCAAACTCTTAGAACATTCACTCTTCTTGTACTTAAGTCGGCATTGTGCTTTTTGAATTCAATCCCGATGCAATTTCTATGTCTCTTAGTCAATGTTAAGGTCCAAATGATACAGTAAACCTGCACTGGTGCATCGGAATCTAATACTGGTCTCCCAGGAGCCGCGCAAAGCACAATCTCTTACAAAATTCACTCTTCATGTATTTGAGTCGGCATTGTCCCTTATGTATTCCATCCCGATGCAATATCTGTGTTTCATGGTCAATGTGAAGGTCCAAGGGATACAGTAAACCTGCACTGGTGTATCGGAATCTAATACTGGTCTCCCAGGGGCCGCTCAAAGCACAAACCCTTAGAAGATTCACTCTTCTTGTACTTAAGTGGGCATTGTGCCTTTTGTATTCAATCCCGATGCATGTTCTGTGTTTCATGGTCAATGTGAAGGTCCAAGGGATATAGTAACCCTGCACTGGTGCATCGGAATGTAATACTGGTCTCCCAGGAGCCACTGAAAGCACAAACTCCTAGAAGATCCATTCTTCTTGTACTTAAGTCGGCAATGTCCATTTTTTATTTAATACCGATGCAATTTCTGTGGTTCATGGTCAATGTGAAGGTCCAACTGATACAGTCAACCTGCACTGGTGCATCCGAATGTAATACTGGCCTCCCAGGAGCCGCTCAAAACACAAACTCTTAGATGATCACTCTTCTTGTACTTAAGTCGGCATTGTGCCCTTTGTATTCAATCCCGATGCGATTTCTGTGTGTCATGATTAATGAGGAGGTCCAATTGATACGGTAAACCTGCACTGGTTCATGGGAATCTAATACTGGTCTCCCATGAGCCGCTCAAACCACAAATTCTCTAAAGATTCACTCTTCTTGTACTTAAGTCGGCATTGTGCATTTTCTATTCAATCCCGATGCGAATTATGTGTTTCATGGTCAATGTGAAGGTACAAGGGATACAGTAAACCTGCACTGGTGCATCGGAATCCAATACTGGTCTTCCAGGAGCTGCTCAAACGACAAACCCTTAGAAAATTCACCTTCTTGTACTTAAGTCGCCATTGTCCCTTTTGTATTCAATCCCGATGCAATTTCTGCGATTCATGGTCAATGTGAAGGTCCAAGGGATACAGTAATCCTACACTGGTGCATCGGAATCGTATACTGGTCTCCCAGGAGCAGCTGAAGGTACAAACTCTAAGAAGATTCACACTTCTTGTACTTAAGTCGGCACTGTGCATTTTGTATTCAATCCCAATGCAATTTCTGTGTTTCATAGTCAATATGAAGGTCCAAATGATACAGTGAACCTGCATTGGTAAATCGTAATCTAATACTGGTCTCCCAGCAGCCGCTCAAATCACAAACACTTAGAAGAATCACTCTTCTTGTAGTTAAGTCGGTATTGTGCATTTTGTATTCAATCGCGATGCAATTCCTATGTTTCATGGTCAATGAGAATGTCCAAGGGATACAGTAAACGTTCACTGGTGCATCGGAATCTAATACTGGGCTCCCATGAGGAGCTCAAACCACAAACTCTTAGAAGGTTCACTCTTCTTGTACTTAAGTCGGCATTGTCCCTTTTGCATTCAATCTCGATGCAATTTCTGTTTTTCATGCTCAATGTGAAGGTCCAAGGGATACAGTAAACCTGCACTGGTGAATCGGAATCTAATACTGGTCTCCCCGGAGCCGTTCAAAGTACAAACACTTAGAAGATTCAATCTTCTTGTACTTAAGTTGGCATTGTGCCTTTTGTATTCTATCCTAATGCAATATCTGTTTCTCATGGTCAATGTGAGTGTACAAGGGATACAGAAAACCTGCACTGGTGCATCGGAATCTAATACTGGTCTCCCAGGAACCGCTAAAAGCACAAACTCTTCGAAGATTCACACTTCTTGTGCTTAAATTGGCATTGTGAGTTTTGTATTCAATCCCGATGCAATTTCTGGGTTTCATGGTCAATGTGAAATTGCAAGGGATACAGTAAACCTGCACTGGTGAATCGGAATCTAATACTGGTCTCCCCGGAGCCGTTCAAAGTACAAACACTTAGAAGATTCAATCGTCTTGTACTTAAGTCGGTATTGTGCCTTTTGTATTCAATCCCAATGCAATTTCCGTGTTTGATAATCAATGTGAAGGTTCAAATGATACAGTCAACCTGCACTGGTGCATCGCAATGTAATACTGGTCTCTCAGGAGCCGCTGAAAGCACAAACTCCTAGAGGATTCATTCATCTTGTACTTAAGTCGGCATTGTCCCTTTTGTATTCAATCCCGATGTAATTTCTGTGTTTCATGGTCAATGTGAAGGTCCAAGAGATACAGTAAACATGCACTGGAGCATCGGAATCTAATACAGGTCTCCGAGGAGCCGCTCAGAGCACAAACTCTTAGAAAATTCACTCTTCTTGTACTTAAGTTGGCATTGTGCATTTTGTATTTAATCCCGACGCAATTTCTGTGTTTCATGGTCAATGTGATGGTCCAAGGCATACAGTATACCTGCACTGGTGCATCGGAATCTAATGCGGGTCTCTCAGGAGCCGCTCAAACCACAAACTGTTAGAAAATCCCTTTGTTTCATGGTCAATGTGAAGGGCCGAATGACACAGTCAACCTGCACTGGTGCATCGGAATGTAATACTGGTCTCCCAGGAGCCGCTCAAAGCACAAACTCTTAGAAGATACACTCTTCTTGCACTTAAGTCGGCACTGTTCCTTTTGTATTGAATCCCGATGCTAATTCTGTGTTTCATGGTCAATGAGAAAGTTTAAGGGATGCAGTAAACCTGCACTGTTGAATCGGAATCTAAAACTGATCTCTCAGGAGCCGCTTAAAACACCAACTCCCAGAAGATTCATTCTTCTTGTACTTAAGTTGGCATTGTGCCTTTTCTATTCAATCCCGATGCAATTTCTGTGTTTCATGGTTTATGTGAAGGTGCAAGGGATACAGTAAACCTGCACTGGTTCATCAGAATGTAATACTGGTCTATCAGGAGCCGCTGAAAGCACAAACTCCTAGAGGATTCATACTTCTTGCACTTAAGTCAGCATTGTCCATTTTGTATTCAATCCCTATGCAATTTCTATGATTCATGGTCAATGTGAAGGTCCAAGGGATACAGTAAAGCTGCACTAGTGCATCGGAATCTAATACTGGTCTCCCAGGAGCCGCTCAAAGCACAAAATCTTAGAAGATTCACTCTTCTTGTAGTTAAGTCGGCATTGTTCCTTTTGTATTCAATCCCGATGCTATTTCTGTGCTTCATGATCAATGAGAAGGTCCAAGGGATACAGTAAACCTGCACTAGTTCATAGGAATCTAATATTGGGCTCCCAAGAGCCGCTCAAACCACAAACTCTTTGAAGATTCACTCTTCTTGTACTTAATTCGGCATTGTGCCTCTTGTGTTCAATCCCGATGCGATTTCTGTGTTTCATGCTCAATGTGAAGGTCCAAGGGATGCAGTAATCCTGCACTGGTGCATCGGATTCTAATACTGGTCTCCCAGGAGCCGCTCAAACCACAAACTCTTAGAAAATTAGCTCTTCTTATACTTAAGTCCGCGTTGCCCCTTTTGTATTCAATCCCGATGCAATTTCTGTGTTTCATGGTCAATGTGAAGGTCAAAGGGATACAGTAAACGAGAACTGGTGCATCGGAATCTAATACAGGTCTCCCAGGAGATGCTCGAAACACTAACTCTTCTAAGATTCACCCTTCTTGTACTTAAGTTGGCATTGTGCCTTTTGTATGTAATCCCGATGCAATTTCTGTGT
Source organism: Schistocerca piceifrons (assembly GCF_021461385.2). Classification (NCBI taxonomy): domain Eukaryota; kingdom Metazoa; phylum Arthropoda; class Insecta; order Orthoptera; family Acrididae; genus Schistocerca; species Schistocerca piceifrons. The sequence goes on from NC_060149.1 coordinate 959,298,782, forward strand.
TTCATAGTCAATGTGAAGGTCCAAATGATACAGTCAACCTGCACTAGTGCATCGCAATCTAATTCTGGTCCCCCAGGAGCCGCTCAAAGCACAAATCTTAGAAGATTAACTCTTCTTGTACTTAAGTCGGCATTGTGCCTAATGTATTCAATCCCGAAGCAATTTCTGTGTATCATGGCAATGTGAAGGTCCAAATGATACAGTCAACCTGCACTGGTGCATCGGAATGTAATACTGGCCTCCCAACAGCCGCTCAAAGCACAAAATCTTAGAAGATTCACTCTTCTTGTACTTAAGTCGGCATTGTGCCTTATGTATTCAATCCCAATGCAATTTCTGTGTATCATGGTCAATGTGAAGGTCCAAATGATACAGGCAACCTGCACTGGTGCATCGGAATTTAATACTGGTCTCCCATGAGGCGCTCAATCCACATATTCTTAGAAGATTCACTCTTCTTGTACTTAAGTCGGCATTGTGCCTTTTCTATTCAGTCCCGATGCGATTTCTATGTTTCATGGTCAATGTGAATGTCCAAAAGATACATTAAACCTGCACTGGTGGATCGGAATCTAATACTTGTCACCCAGGAGCCGCTGAAAGCACAAACTCCTAGAGGATATATTCTTCTTGTACTTAAGTCGGCATTGTCCCTTTTGTATTCAATCCTAATGCAATTTCTGTGTTTCATTGTCAATGTGAAAGTCCAAGGGTTACAGTAGACCTGCACTTGTGCATCGGAATCTAATACTGGTCTCCCAGGAGCCGCTCAAAGCACAAACTCTTAGAAGATTCACTCATCTTGTACTTAAGTCGGCGTTGTATCTTTTGTATTGAATCCCGATGCAATTTCTGTATTTCATGGTCAATGTGAATTTCGATGGGATACAGTAAACCTGCACTGGTGCATCGGGATCTAATACTGGTCTGCCAGGAGCCGCTCCAACCACAAACTTTTAGAAGATTCACTCTTCTTGTACCTAAATCGGCATTGTGCCCTTTGTATTCAATCCCGATGCGATCTCTGTGTTTCATGGCCAATGTGAAGGTCCAAGGGATACAGTATACCTGCACAGGTGCATCGGAATCTAATACTGGTCTCCCAGGACCCGCTGAAAACACCAACTCCTAGAGGATTCATTCTTCTTGTACTTAAGTCGGCATTTTCCCTTTTGTTTCCATTACCGATGCAATTTCCGTGTTTCATGGTCAATGTGAAGGTCCAAGGAATACAGTAAACCTGCACTGGTGCATCGGAATCTAATACTGGTCTCTCAGGAGCCGCTCAAACCACAAACTGTTAGAAAATTCACCTTCTTGTACTTAAGTCTGCATTGTGCCTTTTGTATTCAATCCCGATGCAATTTCTGTGATTCGTGGTCAATGTGAATGTCCAAGGGATACAGTAATCCTGCATTGGTGCAGCGGAATCTAATACTGGTCTCCCAGGAGCCGCTGAAGTCACAAACACTTAGAAGATTCATCCTTCTTGTACTTAAGTCGGCATTGTGCATTTTGTATTCAATCCCGATGCAATTTCTGTCTTTCATAGTCAATGTGAAGGTCCAAATGATACAGTAAACCAGCACTGGTGCTTCGGAATCTAAAACTGGTCTCTCAGGAGCCGCTCTAACCACAAACTCTTAGAAAATTCCCCTTCTTGTACTTAAGTTGGCATTGTCCATTTTGTATTCAATCCCGATGCAATTTCTGTGTTTAATGGTCAATGTGAAGGTCAGAGGGATACAGTAAACGTGCTTTGGTGCATCGGAATCTAATATAGGTCTCCCAGGAGCCGCTCAAAGCACAATTTCTTCGAAGATTCTTTCTTCTTTTACATAAGTCGGTATTGTGCATTTTGTATTCAATCCCGATGCAATTTCTATGTTTCATCTTGAATGAGAATGTCCAAGCGATACAGTAAACCTGCACTGGTTCATCGGAATCTAATACTGGTCCCCCATGAGCCGCTCAAACCACAAACTCTTAGAAGATTCAATCCTCTTGTATTTAAGTTGCCATTGTGGCTTTTGTATTCAATCCCGATTCGATGTTTGTGTTTCATGGTCAATGTGAAGGTCCAAGGGATACAGTAAACCTGCAATAGTGCTTCGGAATCCAAAACTGGTCTCTCAGGAGCCGCTCAAACCACAAATTCTTAGAAAATTCACCTTCTTGTTCTTAAGTCGGCATTGTCCAATTTGTATTCAATCCCGATGCAATTTCTGTGTTTCACGGTCAATGTGAAGTTCCAAGGGATACAGTAAACCAGCACTGGTGCATCAGAATCTAATACTGGTCTGCCAGGGGCCGCTCCAACCACAAACCTTTAGAAGATTCACTCTTCTTGTACTTAAGTCGCCATTGTCCCTTTTGTGTTCAATCCCGATGCAATTTCTGTGTTTCATGGTCAATGTGAAGGTCCAAATGATACAGTCAACCTGCACTGGTTCATCGCAGTCTAATACTGGTCTCCCATGAGCCGCACAAACCACAAAATCTTAGAATATTCACCGTTCTTGTACTTAAGTCGGCATTGTGCACTTTGTATTCAATCCCGATGCAAATTCTCTGTTTCATGGTCAATGAGAATGTCCAAGGGATTCAGTAAACCTGCACTGGTTCATCGGAATCTAATACTGGTCTCCCAGTAGCCGCTCAAAGCACAAAATCTTAGAAGATTCACTCTTCTTGTAATTATGTCGGCATTGTGCCTTATGTATTCAATCCCGATGCAAATTCTATGTTTCATGGTCAGTGAGAATGTCCAAGGGATTCAGTAAACCTGCACTGGTTCATCGGAATCTAATACTGGTCTCCCATGAGCCGCACAAACCACAAATTCTTAGAATATTCACTGTTCTTGTACTTAAGTCGGCATTGTGCACTTTGAATTCAATCCCGATGCGATTTCCGTGTTTCATGGTCAATGTGAAGGTGAAAGGGATACAGTAAAGGTGCACTGGTGCATCGGAATCTAATACTGGTCTCCCAGGAGCCGCTGAAGTCACAATTACTTAGAAGATTCACCCTTCTTGTACTTAAGTCGGCATTGTGCATTTTGTATTCAATCCCGATGCAATTTCTGTCTTTCATAGTCAATGTGAAGGTCCAAAAGATACAGTAAACCTGCACTGGTGCTGCGTCATGTAAAACTGGTCTCTCAGGAGCCGCTCAAACCACAAACTCTTAGAAAATTCACATTCTCGTACTTAAGTCGGCATTGTCCATTTTGCATTCAATCTCGATGCAATTTCTGTGTTTAATGGTCAATGTGAAGGTCAGAGGGATACAGTAAACGTGCTCTGGTGCATCGGAATCTAATACAGGTATCCCAGGAGCCGCTCAAAGCACAAACTCTTCGAAGATTCACTCTTCTTTTACATAAGTCGGTATTGTGCACTTTGTATTCAATCCCGATGCAATTTCTATGTTTCATGGTCAATGAGAATGTCCAAGGGATTCAGTAAACCTGCACTGGTTCATCGGAATCTAATACTGGTCTCCCATGAGCCGCACAAACCACAAATTCTTAGAATATTCACTGTTCTTGTGCTTAAGTCGGCATTGTGCACTTTTTATTCAATCCCGATGCGATTTCCGTGTTTCATGGTCAATGTGAAGGTGAAAGGGATACAGTAAATGTGCACTGGTGCATCAGAATCTAATGCTGGACTCTCAGGAGCCGCTCCAACAGCAAACCCTTAGAAAATTCATCTTTTTGTATTTAAGACGGCATTGTCCCTATTTTATCCAATCCCGATGCAATTTCTGTGTTTCGTGGTCAATGTGAAGGTCCAAGGGATACAGTAATCGTGCACAGGTGCATCGGAATGTAATACTGGGTTTCCAGGAGCCGCTCAAAGCACAAAATCTTAGAAGATTCACTCTTCTTGTACTCAAGTCGGCATTGTTCATTTTGTATTGAATCCCGATGTAATTTCTGTGTTTCAAGGTCAATGTGAAGGTCCAAGGGATACAGTTAACCTGCACAGGTGCATCGGAATCTAATACTGGTCTGCCAGGAGCCGCTCCAACCACAAACTCTTAGATGATACACTCTTCTTGTACTTAAGTCGGCATTGTGCCTTTTGTTTTCAATCCCAATGCAATTTCTGTGTTTCATGGGCAATGTGAAGGTCCAAATGATACAGTAAACCTGCCTGGTTCATCGGAATGTAATACAGGCCTCCCATGAGCCGCTCAAACCACAAACTCCTAGAAGATTCACTCATCTTGTATTTATTTCGCCATTGTGCCTTTTGTATTTAATCCCGATGCGATGTCTGTGTTTCATGGTCAATGTGAAGGTCCAAGGGATACAGTAAACCTGCACTGGTGCTGCGGAATCTAAAACTGGTCTCTCAGGAGCCGCTGAAACCACAAACTCTTCGAAGATTCACATTACTTGTGCTTAAGTTGGCATTGTGAGTTTTGTATTCAATCCCGATGTAATTTCTGTGTTTCTTACACAATGTGAAGATCCAATGGATACAGTAAACCTCCACTGGTGCACCGGGATTTAATACTGGTCTCCCAGGGGCGGCTCAAACCACAAACTCTTAGAAGATTCACTCTTCTTGTACGTAAGTCGGCATTGTGCGTTTAGTATACAATCCCGATGCAATTTCTGTCTTTCATGGTCAATGTGAAGGTCAAAGGGATACAGTTGGCATGCACTGGTGCATTTGGATCTAATACTGGTCTCTCATGAGCCGCTCAAACCACAATTTCTTAGAAGATTCACTCTTCCTGTACTTAAGTCGGCATTGCCCTATTGTGTATTCAATCCCGATGCAATATCTAAGTTTCATGGTCTACGGGAAGGTTCAAGGGATACAGAAAACTTGGACTGGTGCATCGGAATCTAATATTGGTCTCCCAGGAGCAGCTGAAAACACAAACTCCAAGAGGATTCATTCTTCTTGTACTTTAGTCGGCATTGTCCCTTTTGTATTCAATCCCGATGCACATTCTGTGTTTCATGGTCAATGTGAAAGTCCAAGGGATACAGTAATCCTGCACTGGTGCATCGAAATCTAATACTGGTCTCCCAGGAGCCGCTGAAGTCACAAACTCTTAGAAGATTCACTCTTCTTGTACTTAAGTCAGCATTGTCCCTTTTGTGTTCAATCCCGATGCAGTTTCTGTGTTTCATGGTCAATGTGAAGGTCCAAATGATACAGTCAACCTGCACTGGTGCATCGGAATCTAATACTGGACTCCCAGGAGCCGCTCAAAGCACAAACTCTTAGAAGATTCACTCTTCTTGTAGTTAAGTCGGTATTGTGCACTTTGTATTCAATCACGATGCAATTTCTATGTTTCATGGTCAATGAGAATGTCCAAGGGATTCAGTAAACCTGCACTGGTTCATCGGAATCTAATACTGGTCTCCCATGAGCCGCACAAACCACAAATTCTTGGAATATTCACTGTTCTTGTGCTTAAGTCGGCATTGTGCACTTTTTATTCAATCCCGATGCGATTTCCGTGTTTCATGGTCAATATGAAGGTGAAAGGGATACAGTAAAGGTGCACTGGTGCATCAGAATCTAATCCTGGACTCTCAGGAACCGCTCCAACAGCAAACTCTTAGAAAATTCATCTTTTTGTACTTAAGACGGCATTGTCCCTATTTTATTCAATCCCGATGCAATTTCTGTGTTTCGTGGTCAATGTGAAGGTCAAAGGGATACAGCAAACGTGCACTGGTGCATAGGAATCTAATACAGGTCTCCCAGGAGACGCTCAAAGCACAAGCCCTTCGAAGATTCACACTTCTTGTGCTTAAGTTGACATTGTGAGTTTTGTATTCAATCCCGATGCAAGTTCTGTGTATCATGGTCAATGTGAAGGTCCAAGGGATACAGTAATCGTGCACAGGTGCATCGGAATGTAAAACTGGATTTCCAGGAGCCGCTCAAAGCACAAAATCTTAGAAGATTCACTCTTCTTGTACTCAAGTCGTCATTGTTCATTTTGTATTGAATCCCGATGCAATTTCTGTGTTTCAAGGTCAATGTGAAGGTCCAAGGGATACAGTTAACCTGCACAGGTGCATCGGAATCTGATACTGGTCTGCCAGGAGCCGCTCCAACCACAAACTCCTAGAAGATTCACTCATCTTGTATTTATTTCGCCATTGTGCCAAATGTATTTAATCCCGATGCGATGTCTGTGTTTCATGGTCAATGTGAAGGTCCAAGGGATACAGTAAACCTGCACTGGTGCTTCGGAATCTAAAACTGGTCTCTCAGGAGCCGCTCAAACCACAAACTCTCCGAAGATTCACATTACTTGTGCTTAAGTTGGCATTGTGAGTTTTGTATTCAATCCCGATGTAATTTCTGTGTTTCTTACACAATGTGAAGATCCAAGGAATACAGTAAACCTGTACTGGTGCATCAGAATCTAATACTGGTCTGCCAGGAGCCGCTCCAGCCACAAACTTTTAAAAAATTCAGCTTCTTGTACTTAAGTCGGCATTGTCCCTTTTTTATTCAATCCCGATGCAATTTCTGTGATTAATGGTCAATGTGAAAGTCCAAGGTATACAGTAATCCTGCACTGGTGCATCGAAATCTAATACTGGTCTCCCAGGAGCCGCTGAAGTCACAAACTCTTAGAAGATTCACTCTTCTTGTACTTAAGTCAGCATTGTCCCTTTTGTGTTCAATCCCGATGCAGTTTCTGTGTTTCATGGGAATTGTGAAGGTCCAAATGATACAGTCAACCTGCACTGGTGCATCGGAATCTAATACTGGACTCCCAGGAGCCGCTCAAGCAACAAAATCTTAGAAGGTTCACTCTTCTTGTACGTAAGTCGTCATTGTGACATGTGTATTCAATCCCTATGCGATTTCAGTGTTTCATGGTCAATGTGAAGGTCCAAGAGATACAGTAAACCTGCTCTGGTGCATCGGAATCTAATACTGGCCTGTCAGTAGCCGCTCAAACCACAAATTCTTAGAAAATTCACCTTCTTGTACTTAAGTCGGCATTGTGCCTTTTGTATTCAATCCCGATGCAACTTCTGTGATTCGTGGTCAATGTGAAGGTCCAAGGGATACAGTAATCTTGCACTGGTGCATCGGAATCTAATACTGGTCTCCCAGGAGCCGCTGAAGTCACAATTACTTAGAAGATTCACCCTTCTTGTACTTAAGTCGGCATTGTGCATTTTGTATTCAATCCCGATGCAATTTCTGTCTTTCATAGTCAATGTGAAGGTCCAAAAGATACAGTAAACCTGCACTGGTACTTCGGAATCTAAAACTGGTCTCTCAGGAGCCGCTCAATCCACAAACTCTTAGAAAATTCACATTCTCGTACTTAAATCGGCATTGTCCATTTTGCATTCAATCTCGATGCAATTTCTGTGTTTAATGGTCAATGTGAAAGTCAGAGGGATACAGTAAACGTGCTCTGGTGCATCGGAATCTAATACAGGTATCCCAGGAGCCGCTCAAAGCACAAACTCTTCGAAGATTCACTCTTCTTTTACATAAGTCGGTATTGTGCATTTTGTATTCAATCCCGATGCAATTTCTATGTTTCATCACGAATGAGAATGTCTTAGGGATACAGTAAACCTGCAGTGGTTCATCGGAATCTAATACTGGTCCCCCATGAGCCGCTCAAACCACAAACTCTTAGAAGATTCAATCTTCTTGTATTTAAGTCGCCATTGTGCCTTTTGTATTCAATCCCGATGCGATGTCTGTGTTTCATGGTCAATGTGAAGGTCCGAGGGATACAGTAAACCTACACTGGTGCTTCGGAATCTAAAACTCTTCTCTCAGGAGCCGCTCAAACCACAAATTCTTAGAAAATTCCCCTTCTTGTTCTTAAGTCGGCATTGTCCATTTTGTATTCAATCCCGATGCAATTTCTGTGTTTAATGGTCAATGTGAAGGTCAGAGGGATACAGTAAACGTGCTCTGGTGCATCGGAATCTACTACAGGTCTCCCAGGAGACGCTCAAAGCACAAACTCTTCGAAGAATCTCATTACTTGTGCTTAAATTGGCATTGTGAGTTTTGTATTCATTCCCGATGCAATATCTGTGTATCATGGTCAATGTGAAGGTCCAAGGGATACAGTAAACCTGCACTGGTGCATCGGAATCTAATACTGGTCTGCCAGGAGCCGCTCCAACCACAAACTCTTAGAAGATTCACTCTTCTTGTCCTTAATTCGGCATTGTGCCTTTTGTATTCAATCCCAAAGCAATTTCTGTATTTCATACACAATGTGAAGGTCCAAGGGATACAGTGAACCTGCACTGGTGCATTGGAAACTAATACTGGTCCGCCAGGGGCCGCACCAACCACAAAGTTTTAGAAAATTCACTCTTCTTGTTTTTAAATCGGCATTGTGGCTTTTGTATTCAATCAGGATGCGATTTCTGTGTTTCAAGGTCAATGTGAAGGTCCAAGGGATACAGTAAACCTGCACTGGTGCATCGGAGTCTAATACTGGTCTCCCAGGAGCCGCTGAAAGCACAAACTCCAAGAGGATTCATTCTTTTTGTACTTTTGTCGGCATTGTCCCTTTTAAATTCAATTCAGATGCAATTTCTGTGTTTCATGGTCAATGTGAAGGTCAGAGGGATACAGTTGACCTGCACTGGTGCATTTGGATCTAATACTGGTCTCTCATGAGCCGCTCAAACCACAAATTCTTAGAAGATTCACTCTTCCTGTACTTAAGTCGGCATTGCCCTATTGTGTATTCAATCCCGATGCAATATCTAAGTTTCATGGTCCACGGGAAGGTTCAAGGAATACAGAAAACTTGCACTGGTGCATCGGAATCTAATATTGGTCTCCCAGGAGCCGCTGGAAACACAAACTCCAAGAGGATTCATTCTTCTTGTACTTTAGTCGGCATTGTCCCTTTTGTATTCAATCCCGATGCACATTCTGTGTTTCATGGTCAATGTGAAGTTCCAAATGATACAGTCAACCTGCACTGGTGCATCGGAATCTAAAAGTGGTCTCCCAGGAGCCGCTCAAAGCACAAACTCTTAGAAGATTCACTCTTCTTGTACTTAAGTCGGTATTGTGCCCTTTGTATTCAATCCCGATGCAATTTCTATGTTTCATGGTCAATGAGAATGTCCAAGGGATTCAGTAAACCTGCACTGGTTCATCGGAATCTAATACTGGTCTCCCATGAGCCGCACAAACCACAAATTCTTAGAATATTCACTGTTCTTGTGCTTAAGTCGGCATTGTGCACTTTTTATTCAATCCCGATGCGATTTCCGTGTCTCATGGTCAATGTGAAGGTGAAAGGGATACAGTAAAGGTGCACTGGTGCATCAGAATCTAATCCTGGACTCTCAGGAGCCGCTCCAACAACAAACTCTTAGAAAATTCATCTTTTTGTACTTAAGACGGCATTGTCCTTATTTTATTCAATCCCGATGCAATTTCTGTGTTTCGTGGTCAATGTGAAGGTCAAAGGGATACAGCAAACGTGCACTGGTGCATAGGAATCTAATACAGGTCTCCCAGGAGACGCTCAAAGCACAAGCCCTTCGAAGATTCACACTTCTTGTGCTTAAGTTGGCATTGTGAGTTTTGTATTCAATCCCGATGCAAGGTCTGTGTATCATGGTCAATGTGGAGGTCCAAGGGATACAGTAATCGTGCACAGGTGCATCGGAATGTAAAAGTGGGTTTCCAGGAGCCGCTCAAAGCACAAAATCTTAGAAGATTCACTCTTCTTGTACTCAAGTCGGCATTGTTCATTTTGTATTGAATCCCGATGCAATTTCTGTGTTTCAAGGTCAATGCGAAGGTCCAAGGGATACAGTTAACCTGCACAGGTGCATCGGAATCTAATACTGGTCTGCCAGGAGCCGCTCCAACCACAAACTCTTAGATGATACACTCTTCTTGTACTTAAATCGGCATTGTGCCTTTTGTTTTCAATCCCAATGCAATTTCTGTGTTTCATGGGCAACGTGAAGGTCCAAATGATACAGTAAACCTGCCTGGTTCATCGGAATCTAATACAGGCCTCCAATGAGCCGCTCAAACCACAAACTCCTAGAAGATTCACTCATCTTGTATTTACTTCGCCATTGTGCCTTTTGTATTTAATCCCGATGCGATGTCTGTGTTTCATGGTCAATGTGAAGGTCCAAGGGATACAGTAAACCTGCACTTTTGCCTCGGAATCTAAAACTGGTCTCTCAGGAGCCGCTCAAACCATAAACTCTTCGAAGATTCACATTACTTGTGCTTAAGTTGGCATTGTGAGATTTGTATTCAATCCCGATGTAATTTCTGTGTTTCTTACACAATGTGAAGATCCAAGGAATACAGTAAACCTGCACTGGTGCATCGGAATCTAATACTGGTCTGCCAGGAGCCGCTCCAACCACAAACTTTTAGAAAATTCAGCTTCTTGTACTTAAGTCGGCATTGTCCTTTTTTATTCAATCCCGATGCAATTTCTGTGATTCATGGTCAATGTGAAAGTCCAAGGGATACAGTAATCCTGCACTGGTGCATCGAAATGTAATACTGGTCTCCCAGGAGCCGCTGAAGTCACAAACTCTTAGAAGATTCACTCTTCTTGTACTTAAGTCGGAATTGTCCCTTTTGTATTCAATCCCGATGCAATTTCTGTGTTTGATGGTCAATGTGAAGTTCCAAGGTATACAGTAAACCTGCACTGGTGCATCGGAATCTAATACTGGTCTGCCAGGAGCCGCTCCCACCACAAACTATTAGAAGATTCACTCTTCTTGTACTTAAATCGGTGTTGTGCATTTTGATTTCAATCCCGATGCAATTTCTGTGTTTCATGGTCAATGTGAAAGTCCAAATGATACAGTCAACCCCCACTGTTCCATCGGAATCTAATACTTGTCTCCCAGGAGCCGCTCAAAGCACAAACTCTTAGAAGAATCACTGATCTTGTATTTAAGTCGGCATTGTGCCTTTTGTATTCAATCCCGATGCAATTTCTATGTTTCATGGTCAATGAGAATGTCCAAGGTACACAGTAAATTTGCACTGGTTCATCGAAATCTAATACTGGTCTCCCATGAGCCGCTCAAACCACAAACTCTTAGAAGATTCACTCTTCTTGTACTTAAGTCGTTATTGTGGCTTTTGTATTCAATCCCGATGCGATTTCTGTGTTTCATCGTCGATGTGAAGGTCCAAGGGATACAGTTAATCTGCACTGGTGCATCGGAATCTAATACTTGTCTGCCAGGAGCCGCTCAAACCACAAAGTCTTAGAAGATTCACTCCTCTTGTACTTAAGTCGGCATTGTGCCTTTTGTATTCAATCCCAATGAGATATCTGTGTTTCATGGTCAATGGGAAGGTCCAAGGGCTACAGTAAACCTGCACTGGTGCATCGGAATCTAATACTGGTCTCCCATGAGCCGCTCAAACTACAAATTCTTAAAAGATTCACTCTTCTTGCACTTAATTCGTCATTCTGGCTTTTGTATTCAATCCCAATGCGATTTCTGTGTTTCATCGTCGATGTGAAGGTCCAAAGGATACAGTAAACCTGCACTGGTGCATCGGAATCTAATACTGGTGTCTCAGGAGCCGCTCAAACCACAAACTCTTAGGAGACTCACTCTTCTTGTACTTAAGTCGGCATTGTGCCTTTTGTATTTAATCCCAATGAGATAACTGTGTTTCATGGTCAATGTGAAGGTCCAAGAGATACAGTAAACCTGCTCTGGTGCATCGGAATCTAATACTGGCATCTCAGGAGCCGCTCAAACCACAATCTCATAGAAAATTCACCTTCTTGTACTTAAGTCGGCATTGTGCGCTTTGTATTCAATCCCGATGCAACTTCTGTGATTCGTGGTCAATGTGAAGGTCCAAGGGATACAGTAATCCTGCACTGGTGCATCGGAATTTAATACTGGTCTCCCAGGAGCCGCTGAAGTCACAATTACTTAGAAGATTCACCCTTCTTGTACTTAAGTCGGGATTGTGCATTTTGTATTAGATCCCCATGCAATTTCTGTCTTTCATAGTCGATGTGAAGGTCCAAAAGATTCAGTAAACCTGCACTGGTACTTCGGAATCTATAACTGGTCTCTGAGGAGCCGCTCAAACCACAAACTCTTAGAAAATTCACCTTCTTGTACTTAAGTCGGCATTGTCCATTTTGTGTTCAATCCCGATGCAATATCTGTGTTTAATGGTCAATGTGAAGGTCAGAGGGATACAGTAAACGTGCTCTGGTGCATCGGAATCTAATACGGGTCTCCCAGGAGCCGCTCAAAACACAAACTCTTCGAAGAATCACATTACTTGTGCTTAAGTTGGCATTGTGAGTTTTGTATTCATTCCCGATGCAATATCTGTGTATCATGGTCAATGTGAAGGTCCAAGGGATACATTAAACCAGCACTGGTGCATCGGAATCTAATACTGGTCTGCCAGGAGCCGCTCCAACCACAAACTCTCAGAAGATTCACTCTTCTTATCCTTAATTCGGCATTGTGCCTTTTGTATTCAATCCCGAAGCAATTTCTGTGTTTCATACACAATGTGAAGGTCCAAGGGATACAGTAAACCTGCACTGGTGCATTGGAAACTAATACTGGTCCGCCAGGGGCCGCTCCAACCACAAACTTTTAGAAGATTCAGTCTTCTTGTACTTATGTCGGCATTGTGCCTTATGTATTCAATCCCGATGCAAATTCTATGTTTCATGGTCAGTGAGAATGTCCAAGGGATTCAGTAAACCTGCACTGGTTCATCGGAATCTAATACTGGTCTCCCATGAGCCGCACAAACCACAAATTCTTAGAATATTCACTGTTCTTGTACTTAAGTCGGCATTGTGCACTTTGAATTCAATCCCGATGCGATTTCCGTGTTTCATGGTCAATGTGAAGGTGAAAGGGATACAGTAAAGGTGCACTGGTGCATCGGAATCTAATACTGGTCTCCCAGGAGCCGCTGAAGTCACAATTACTTAGAAGATTCACCCTTCTTGTACTTAAGTCGGCATTGTGCATTTTGTATTCAATCCCGATGCAATTTCTGTCTTTCATAGTCAATGTGAAGGTCCAAAAGATACAGTAAACCTGCACTGGTGCTGCGTCATGTAAAACTGGTCTCTCAGGAGCCGCTCAAACCACAAACTCTTAGAAAATTCACATTCTCGTACTTAAGTCGGCATTGTCCATTTTGCATTCAATCTCGATGCAATTTCTGTGTTTAATGGTCAATGTGAAGGTCAGTGGGATACAGTAAACGTGCTCTGGTGCATCGGAATCTAATACAGGTATCCCAGGAGCCGCTCAAAGCACAAACTCTTCGAAGATTCACTGTTCTTTTATATAAGTCGGTATTGTGCACTTTGTATTCAATCCCGATGCAATTTCTATGTTTCATGGTCAATGAGAATGTCCAAGGGATTCAGTAAACCTGCACTGGTTCATCGGAATCTAATACTGGTCTCCCATGAGCCGCACAAACCACAAATTCTTAGAATATTCACTGTTCTTGTGCTTAAGTCGGCATTGTGCACTTTTTATTCAATCCCGATGCGATTTCCGTGTTTCATGGTCAATGTGAAGGTGAAAGGGATACAGTAAATGTGCACTGGTGCATCAGAATCTAATGCTGGACTCTCAGGAGCCGCTCCAACAGCAAACCCTTAGAAAATTCATCTTTTTGTATTTAAGACGGTATTGTCCCTATTTTATTCAATCCCGATGCAATTTCTGTGTTTCGTGGTCAATGTGAAGGTCCAAGGGATACAGTAATCGTGCACAGGTGCATCGGAATGTAATACTGGGTTTCCAGGAGCCGCTCAAAGCACAAAACCTGCACTCTTCTTGTACTCAAGTCGGCATTGTTCATTTTGTATTGAATCCCGATGTAATTTCTGTGTTTCAAGGTCAATGTGAAGGTCCAAGGGATACAGTTAACCTGCACAGGTGCATCGGAATCTAATACTGGTCTGCCAGGAGCCGCTCCAACCACAAACTCTTAGATGATACACTCTTCTTGTACTTAAGTCGGCATTGTGCCTTTTGTTTTCAATCCCAATGCAATTTCTGTGTTTCATGGGCAATGTGAAGGTCCAAATGATACAGTAAACCTGCCTGGTTCATCGGAATGTAATACAGGCCTCCCATGAGCCGCTCAAACCACAAACTCCTAGAAGATTCACTCATCTTGTATTTATTTCGCCATTGTGCCTTTTGTATTTAATCCCGATGCGATGTCTGTGTTTCATGGTCAATGTGAAGGTCCAAGGGATACAGTAAACCTGCACTGGTGCTGCGGAATCTAAAACTGGTCTCTCAGGAGCCGCTCAAACCACAAACTCTTCGAAGATTCACATTACTTGTGCTTAAGTTGGCATTGTGAGTTTTGTATTCAATCCCGATGTAATTTCTGTGTTTCTTACACAATGTGAAGATCCAATGGATACAGTAAACCTCCACTGGTGCACCGGAATTTAATACTGGTCTCCCAGGGGCGGCTCAAACCACAAACTCTTAGAAGATTCACTCTTCTTGTACGTAAGTCGGCATTGTGCGTTTAGTATACAATCCCGATGCAATTTCTGTCTTTCATGGTCAATGTGAAGGTCAAAGGGATACAGTTGGCCTGCACTGGTGCATTTGGATCTAATACTGGTCTCTCATGAGCCGCTCAAACCACAATTTCTTAGAAGATTCACTCTTCCTGTACTTAAGTCGGCATTGCCCTATTGTGTATTCAATCCCGATGCAATATCTAAGTTTGATGGTCTACGGGAAGGTTCAAGGGATACAGAAAACTTGGACTGGTGCATCGGAATCTAATATTGGTCTCCCAGGAGCAGCTGAAAACACAAACTCCAAGAGGATTCATTCTTCTTGTACTTTAGTCGGCATTGTCCCTTTTGTATTCAATCCCGATGCACATTCTGTTATTCATGGTCAATGTGAAAGTCCAAGGGATACAGTAATCCTGCACTGGTGCATCGAAATCTAATACTGGTCTCCCAGGAGCCGCTGAAGTCACAAACTCTTAGAAGATTCACTCTTCTTGTACTTAAGTCAGCATTGTCCCTTTTGTGTTCAATCCCGATGCAGTTTCTGTGTTTCATGGTCAATGTGAAGGTCCAAATGATACAGTCAACCTGCACTGGTGCATCGGAATCTAATACTGGACTCCCAGGAGCCGCTCAAAGCACAAACTCTTAGAAGATTCACTCTTCTTGTACTTAAGTCGGTATTGTGCACTTTGTATTCAATCACGATGCAATTTCTATGTTTCATGGTCAATGAGAATGTCCAAGGGATTCAGTAAACCTGCACTGGTTCATCGGAATCTAACACTGGTCTCCCATGAGCCGCACAAACCACAAATTCTTGGAATATTCACTGTTCTTGTGCTTAAGTCGGCATTGTGCACTTTTTATTCAATCCCGATGCGATTTCCGTGTTTCATGGTCAATATGAAGGTGAAAGGGATACAGTAAAGGTGCACTGGTGCATCAGAATCTAATCCTGGACTCTCAGGAACCGCTCCAACAGCAAACTCTTAGAAAACTCATCTTTTTGTACTTAAGACGGCATTGTCCCTATTTTATTCAATCCCGATGCAATTTCTGTGTTTCGTGGTCAATGTGAAGGTCAAAGGGATACAGCAAACGTGCACTGGTGCATAGGAATCTAATACAGGTCTCCCAGGAGACGCTCAAAGCACAAGCCCTTCGAAGATTCACACTTCTTGTGCTTAAGTTGGCATTGTGAGTTTTGTATTCAATCCCGATGCAAGTTCTGTGTATCATGGTCAATGTGAAGGTCCAAGGGATACAGTAATCGTGCACAGGTGCATCGGAATGTAAAACTGGATTTCCAGGAGCCGCTCAAAGCAAAAAATCTTAGAAGATTCACTCTTCTTGTACTCAAGTCGTCATTGTTCATTTTGTATTGAATCCCGATGCAATTTCTGTGTTTCAAGGTCAATGTGAAGGTCCAAGGGATACAGTTAACCTGCACAGGTGCATCGGAATCTGATACTGGTCTGCCAGGAGCCGCTCCAACCACAAACTCCTAGAAGATTCACTCATCTTGTATTTATTTCGCCATTGTGCCAAATGTATTTAATCCCGATGCGATGTCTGTGTTTCATGGTCAATGTGAAGGTCCAAGGGATACAGTAAACCTGCACTGGTGCTTCGGAATCTAAAACTGGTCTCTCAGGAGCCGCTCAAACCACAAACTCTCCGAAGATTCACATTACTTGTGCTTAAGTTGGCATTGTGAGTTTTGTATTCAATCCCGATGTAATTTCTGTGTTTCTTACACAATGTGAAGATCCAAGGAATACAGTAAACCTGTACTGGTGCATCAGAATCTAATACTGGTCTGCCAGGAGCCGCTCCAGCCACAAACTTTTAAAAAATTCAGCTTCTTGTACTTAAGTCGGCATTGTCCCTTTTTTATTCAATCCCGATGCAATTTCTGTGATTAATGGTCAATGTGAAAGTCCAAGGGATACAGTAATCCTGCACTGGTGCATCGAAATCTAATACTGGTCTCCCAGGAGCCGCTGAAGTCACAAACTCTTAGAAGATTCACTCTTCTTGTACTTAAGTCAGCATTGCCCCTTTTGTGTTCAATCCCGATGCAGTTTCTGTGTTTCATGGGAATTGTGAAGGTCCAAATGATACAGTCAACCTGCACTGGTGCATCGGAATCTAATACTGGACTCCCAGGAGCCGCTCAAGCAACAAAATCTTAGAAGGTTCACTCTTCTTGTACGTAAGTCGTCATTGTGACATTTGTATTCAATCCCTATGCGATTTCTGTGTTTCATGGTCAATGTGAAGGTCCAAGAGATACAGTAAACCTGCTCTGGTGCATCGGAATCTAATACTGGCCTGTCAGTAGCCGCTCAAACCACAAATTCTTAGAAAATTCACCTTCTTGTACTTAAGTCGGCATTGTGCCTTTTGTATTCAATCCCGATGCAACTTCTGTGATTCGTGGTCAATGTGAAGGTCCAAGGGATACAGTAATCTTGCACTGTTGCATCGGAATCTAATACTGGTCTCCCAGGAGCCGCTGAAGTCACAATTACTTAGAAGATTCACCCTTCTTGTACTTAAGTCGGCATTGTGCATTTTGTATTCAATCCCGATGCAATTTCTGTCTTTCATAGTCAATGTGAAGGTCCAAAAGATACAGTAAACCTGCACTGGTACTTCGGAATCTAAAACTGGTCTCTCAGGAGCCGCTCAATCCACAAACTCTTAGAAAATTCACATTCTCGTACTTAAATCGGCATTGTCCATTTTGCATTCAATCTCGATGCAATTTCTGTGTTTAATGGTCAATGTGAAAGTCAGAGGGATACAGTAAACGTGCTCTGGTGCATCGGAATCTAATACAGGTATCCCAGGAGCCGCTCAAAGCACAAACTCTTCGAAGATTCACTCTTCTTTTACATAAGTCGGTATTGTGCATTTTGTATTCAATCCCGATGCAATTTCTATGTTTCATCACGAATGAGAATGTCTTAGGGATACAGTAAACCTGCAGTGGTTCATCGGAATCTAATACTGGTCCCCCATGAGCCGCTCAAACCACAAACTCTTAGAAGATTCAATCTTCTTGTATTTAAGTCGCCATTGTGCCTTTTGTATTCAATCCCGATGCGATGTCTGTGTTTCATGGTCAATGTGAAGGTCCGAGGGATACAGTAAACCTACACTGGTGCTTCGGAATCTAAAACTCTTCTCTCAGGAGCCGCTCAAACCACAAATTCTTAGAAAATTCCCCTTCTTGTTCTTAAGTCGGCATTGTCCATTTTGTATTCAATCCCGATGCAATTTCTGTGTTTAATGGTCAATGTGAAGGTCAGAGGGATACAGTAAACGTGCTCTGGTGCATCGGAATCTACTACAGGTCTCCCAGGAGACGCTCAAAGCACAAACTCTTCGAAGAATCTCATTACTTGTGCTTAAATTGGCATTGTGAGTTTTGTATTCATTCCCGATGCAATATCTGTGTATCATGGTCAATGTGAAGGTCCAAGGGATACAGTAAACCTGCACTGGTGCATCGCAATCTAATACTGGTCTGCCAGGAGCCGCTCCAACCACAAACTCTTAGAAGATTCACTCTTCTTGTCCTTAATTCGGCATTGTGCCTTTTGTATTCAATCCCAAAGCAATTTCTGTATTTCATACACAATGTGAAGGTCCAAGGGATACAGTGAACCTGCACTGGTGCATTGGAAACTAATACTGGTCCGCCAGGGGCCGCACCAACCACAAAGTTTTAGAAAATTCACTCTTCTTGTTTTTAAATCGGCATTGTGGCTTTTGTATTCAATCAGGATGCGATTTCTGTGTTTCATGGTCAATGTGAAGGTCCAAGGGATACAGTAAACCTGCACTGGTGCATCGGAGTCTAATACTGGTCTCCCAGGAGCCGCTGAAAGCACAAACTCCAAGAGGATTCATTCTTTTTGTACTTTTGTCGGCATTGTCCCTTTTAAATTCAATTCAGATGCAATTTCTGTGTTTCATGGTCAATGTGAAGGTCAGAGGGATACAGTTGACCTGCACTGGTGCATTTGGATCTAATACTGGTCTCTCATGAGCCGCTCAAACCACAAATTCTTAGAAGATTCACTCTTCCTGTACTTAAGTCGGCATTGCCCTATTGTGTATTCAATCCCGATGCAATATCTAAGTTTCATGGTCCACGGGAAGGTTCAAGGAATACAGAAAACTTGCACTGGTGCATCGGAATCTAATATTGGTCTCCCAGGAGCCGCTGGAAACACAAACTCCAAGAGGATTCATTCTTCTTGTACTTTAGTCGGCATTGTCCCTTTTGTATTCAATCCCGATGCACATTCTGTGTTTCATGGTCAATGTGGAGTTCCAAATGTTACAGTCAACCTGCACTGGTGCATCGGAATCTAAAACTGGTCTCCCAGGAGCCGCTCAAAGCACAAACTCTTTGAAGATTCACTCTTCTTGTACTTAAGTCGGTATTGTGCACTTTGTATTCAATCCCGATGCAATTTCTATGTTTCATGGTGAATGAGAATGTCCAAGGGATTCAGTAAACCTGCACTGGTTCATCGGAATCTAATACTGGTCTCCCATGAGCCGCACAAACCACAAATTCTTAGAATATTCACTGTTCTTGTGCTTAAGTCGGCATTGTGCACTTTTTATTCAATCCCGATGCGATTTCCGTGTCTCATGGTCAATGTGAAGGTGAAAGGGATACAGTAAAGGTGCACTGGTGCATCAGAATCTAATCCTGGACTCTCAGGAGCCGCTCCAACAACAAACTCTTAGAAAATTCATCTTTTTGTACTTAAGACGGCATTGTCCTTATTTTATTCAATCCCGATGCAATTTCTGTGTTTCGTGGTCAATGTGAAGGTCAAAGGGATACAGCAAACGTGCACTGGTGCATAGGAATCTAATGCAGGTCTCCCAGGAGACGCTCAAAGCACAAGCCCTTCGAAGATTCACACTTCTTGTGCTTAAGTTGGCATTGTGAGTTTTGTATTCAATCCCGATGCAAGGTCTGTGTATCATGGTCAATGTGGAGGTCCAAGGGATACAGTAATCGTGCACAGGTGCATCGGAATGTAAAAGTGGGTTTCCAGGAGCCGCTCAAAGCACAAAATCTTAGAAGATTCACTCTTCTTGTACTCAAGTCGGCATTGTTCATTTTGTATTGAATCCCGATGCAATTTCTGTGTTTCAAGGTCAATGCGAAGGTCCAAGGGATACAGTTAACCTGCACAGGTGCATCGGAATCTAATACTGGTCTGCCAGGAGCCGCTCCAACCACAAACTCTTAGATGATACACTCTTCTTGTACTTAAATCGGCATTGTGCCTTTTGTTTTCAATCCCAATGCAATTTCTGTGTTTCATGGGCAACGTGAAGGTCCAAATGATACAGTAAACCTGCCTGGTTCATCGGAATCTAATACAGGCCTCCCATGAGCCGCGCAAACCACAAACTCCTAGAAGATTCACTCATCTTGTATTTACTTCGCCATTGTGCCTTTTGTATTTAATCCCGATGCGATGTCTGTGTTTCATGGTCAATGTGAAGGTCCAAGGGATACAGTAAACCTGCACTGGTGCCTCGGAATCTAAAACTGGTCTCTCAGGAGCCGCTCAAACCATAAACTCTTCGAAGATTCACATTACTTGTGCTTAAGTTGGCATTGTGAGATTTGTATTCAATCCCGATGTAATTTCTGTGTTTCTTACACAATGTGAAGATCCAAGGAATACAGTAAACCTGCACTGGTGCATCGGAATCTAATACTGGTCTGCCAGGAGCCGCTCCAACCACAAACTTTTAGAAAATTCAGCTTCTTGTACTTAAGTCGGCATTGTCCTTTTTTATTCAATCCCGATGCAATTTCTGTGATTCATGGTCAATGTGAAAGTCCAAGGGATACAGTAATCCTGCACTGGTGCATCGAAATGTAATACTGGTCTCCCAGGAGCCGCTGAAGTCACAAACTCTTAGAAGATTCACTCTTCTTGTACTTAAGTCGGCATTGTCCCTTTTGTATTCAATCCCGATGCAATTTCTGTGTTTGATGGTCAATGTGAAGTTCCAAGGTATACAGTAAACCTGCACTGGTGCATCGGAATCTAATACTGGTCTGCCAGGAGCCGCTCCCACCACAAACTATTAGAAGATTCACTCTTCTTGTACTTAAATCGGTGTTGTGCATTTTGTATTCAATCCCGATGCAATTTCTGTGTTTCATGGTCAATGTGAAAGTCCAAATGATACAGTCAACCCCCACTGTTCCATCGGAATCTAATACTTGTCTCCCAGGAGCCGCTCAAAGCACAAACTCTTAGAAGAATCACTGATCTTGTATTTAAGTCGGCATTGTGCCTTTTGTATTCAATCCCGATGCAATTTCTATGTTTCATGGTCAATGAGAATGTCCAAGGTACACAGTAAATTTGCACTGGTTCATCGAAATCTAATACTGGTCTCCCATGAGCCGCTCAAACCACAAACTCTTAGAAGATTCACTCTTCTTGTACTTAAGTCGTTATTGTGGCTTTTGTATTCAATCCCGATGCGATTTCTGTGTTTCATCGTCGATGTGAAGGTCCAAGGGATACAGTTAATCTGCACTGGTGCATCGGAATCTAATACTTGTCTGCCAGGAGCCGCTCAAACCACAAAGTCTTAGAAGATTCACTCCTCTTGTACTTAAGTCGGCATTGTGCCTTTTGTATTCAATCCCAATGAGATATCTGTGTTTCATGGTCAATGGGAAGGTCCAAGGGCTACAGTAAACCTGCACTGGTGCATCGGAATCTAATACTGGTCTCCCATGAGCCGCTCAAACTACAAATTCTTAAAAGATTCACTCTTCTTGCACTTAAGTCGTCATTCTGGCTTTTGTATTCAATCCCAATGCGATTTCTGTGTTTCATCGTCGATGTGAAGGTCCAAAGGATACAGTAAACCTGCACTGGTGCATCGGAATCTAATACTGGTGTCTCAGGAGCCGCTCAAACCACAAACTCTTAGGAGACTCACTCTTCTTGTACTTAAGTCGGCATTGTGCCTTTTGTATTTAATCCCAATGAGATAACTGTGTTTCATGGTCAATGTGAAGGTCCAAGAGATACAGTAAACCTGCTCTGGTGCATCGGAATCTAATACTGGCATCTCAGGAGCCGCTCAAACCACAATCTCATAGAAAATTCACCTTCTTGTACTTAAGTCGGCATTGTGCGTTTTGTATTCAATCCCGATGCAACTTCTGTGATTCGTGGTCAATGTGAAGGTCCAAGGGATACAGTAATCCTGCACTGGTGCATCGGAATTTAATACTGGTCTCCCAGGAGCCGCTGAAGTCACAATTACTTAGAAGATTCACCCTTCTTGTACTTAAGTCGGGATTGTGCATTTTGTATTAGATCCCCATGCAATTTCTGTCTTTCATAGTCGATGTGAAGGTCCAAAAGATTCAGTAAACCTGCACTGGTACTTCGGAATCTATAACTGGTCTCTGAGGAGCCGCTCAAACCACAAACTCTTAGAAAATTCACCTTCTTGTACTTAAGTCGGCATTGTCCATTTTGTGTTCAATCCCGATGCAATATCTGTGTTTAATGGTCAATGTGAAGGTCAGAGGGATACAGTAAACGTGCTCTGGTGCATCGGAATCTAATACGGGTCTCCCAGGAGCCGCTCAAAACACAAACTTTTCGAAGATTCACTCTTCTTTTACATGAGTCGGTATTGTGCATTTTGTATTCAATCCCGATGCAATTTCTATGTTTCATCTTGAATGAGAATGTCTTAGGGATACAGTAAACCTGCAGTGGTTCATCGGAATCTAATACTGGTCCCCCATGAGCCGCTCAAACCACAAACTCTTAGAAGATTCAATCTTCTTGTATTTAAGTCGCCATTGTGCCTTTTGTATTCAATCCCGATGCGATGTCTGTGTTTCAAGGTCAATGTGAAGGTCCGAGGGATACAGTAAACCTGCACTGGTGCTTCGGAATCCAAAACTCTTCTCTCAGGATCCGCTCAAACCACAAATTCTTAGAAAATTCACCTTCTTGTTCTTAAGTCGGCATTGTCCATTTTGTATTCAATCCCGATGCAATTTCTGTGTTTAATGGTCAATGTGAAGGTCAGAGGGATACAGTAAACGTGCTCTGGTGCATCGGAATCTACTACAGGTCTCCCAGGAGACGCTCAAAGCACAAACTCTTCGAAGAATCACATTACTTGTGCTTAAGTTGGCATTGTGAGTTTTGTATTCATTCCCGATGCAATATCTGTGTATCATGGTCAATGTGAAGGTCCAAGGGATACATTAAACCAGCACTGGTGCATCGGAATCTAATACTGGTCTGCCAGGAGCCGCTCCAACCACAAACTCTCAGAAGATTCACTCTTCTTATCCTTAATTCGGCATTGTGCCTTTTGTATTCAATCCCGAAGCAATTTCTGTGTTTCATACACAATGTGAAGGTCCAAGGGATACAGTAAACCTGCACTGGTGCATTGGAAACTAATACTGGTCCGCCAGGGGCCGCTCCAACCACAAACTTTTAGAAGATTCAGTCTTCTTGTACTTAAATAGGCATTGTGGCTTTTGTATTCAATCCCGATGCGATTTCTGTGTTTCATGGTCAATGTGAAGGTCCAAGGGATACAGGAAACCTGCACTGGTGAATCGGAATCTAATACTGGTCTCCCAGGGGCCGCTGAAAGCACAAACTCCAAGAGGATTCATTCTTTTTGTACTTTAGTCGGCATTGTCCCTTTTGTATTCAATCCAGATGCAATTTCTGTGTTTCATGGTCAATGCGAAGGTCCAAGGGATACAGTAAACCTGCACTGGTGCATCGGAATTTAATACTGGTCTCCCAGGGGCGGCTCAAACCACAAACTCTTAGAAGATTCACTCTTCTTTTACGTAAGTCGGCATTGTGCGTTTAGTATACAATCCCGATGCAATTTCTGTGTTTCATGGTCAATGTTAAGGTCAAAGGGATACAGTTGACCTGCACTGGTGCATTTGGATCTAATACTGGCCTCTCATGAGCCGCTCAAACCACAAATTCTTAGAAGATTCACGCTTCCTGTACTTAAGTCGGCATTGCCCTATTGTGTATTCAATCCCGATGCAATATCTAAGTTTCATGGTGCATGGGAAGGTCCAAGGGATACAGAAAACTTGCACTGGTGCATCGGAATCTAATATTGGTCTCCCAGGAGCCGCTGAAAACACAAACTCCAAGAGGATTCATTTTTCTTGTACTTTAGTCGGCATTGTCCCTTTTGTATTCAATCCTGATGCACATTCTGTGTTTCATGGTCAATGTGAAGTTCCAAATGATACAGTCAACCTGCACTGGTGCATCGGAATCTAAAACTGGTCTCCCAGGAGCCGCTCAAAGCACAAACTCCTAGAAGATTCACTCTTCTTGTACTTAAGTCAGTATTGTGGACTTTGTATTCAATCCCGATGCAATTTTTAAGTTTTATGGTCAATGAGAAAGTCCAAGGGATGCAGTAAACCTGCCTAGTTCATCGGAATCTAATACAGGCCTCCCATGAGCCGCTCAAACCGCAAACTCCTAGAAGATTCACTCATCTTGTATTTATTTCGCCATTGTGCCTTTTGTATTTAATCCCGATGCGATGTCTGTGTTTCATGGTCAATGTGAAGGTCCAAGGGATACAGTAAACCTGCACTGGTGCTTCGGAATCTAAAACTGGTCTCTCAGGAGCCTCTCAAACCACAAACTCTAAGAAATATCACCTTCTTGTACTTAAGTCGGCATTGTCCATTTTGTATTCAATCCCGATGCAATTTCTGTGTGTAATGGTCAATGTGAAGATCAGAGGGAAACAGTAAACGTGCTATGGTGCATCGGAATGTAATACAGATCTCTAGGAGACGCTCAAAGCACAAATTCTTCGAAGATTCACATTACTTGTGCACAAAGTTGGCATTGTGAGTTTTGTATTCAATCCCGATGCAATATCTCTGTTTCATGGTCAATGTAAAGGTCCACGGGATACAGCAAACCAGCACTGGTGCATCGGAATCTAATACTGGACTGCCAGGAGCCGCTCCAACCACAAACTCTTAGAAGATTCACTCTTCTTGTCCTTAATTCGGCATTGTGCCTTTTGTATTCAATCCCGAAGCAATTTCTGTGTTTCATACACAATGTGAAGGTCCAAGGGATACAGTAAACCTGCACTGGTGCATTGGAATCTAATACTGGTCCGCCAGGGGCCGCTCCAACCACAAACTTTTAGAAGATTCAGTCTTCTTGTACTTAAATAGGCATTGTGGCTTTTGTATTCAATCCCGATGCGATTTCTGTGTTTCATGGTCAATGTGAAGGTCCAAGGGATACAGTAAACCTGCACTGGTGCATCGGAATCTAATACTGGTCTCCCAGGGGCCGCTGAAAGCACAAACTCCAAGAGGATTCATTCTTTTTGTACTTTAGTCGGCATTGTCCCTTTTGTATTCAATCCAGATGCAATCGCTGTGTTTCATGGTCAATGTGAAGTTCCAAATGATACAGTCAACCTGCACTGGTGCGTCGGAATCTAAAACTGGTCTCCCAGGAGCCGCTCAAAGCACAAACTCTTAGAAGATTCACTCTTCTTGTACTTAAGTCGGTATTGTGCACTTTGTATTCAATCCCGATGCAATTTTTAAGTTTCATGGTCAATGAGAAAGTCCAAGGGATACAGTAAACCTGCCTGGTTCATCGGAATCTAATACCGGCCTCCCATGAGCCGCTCAAACCACAAACTCCTAGAAGATTCACTCATCTTGTATTTATTTCGCCATTGTGCCTTTTGTATTTAATCCCGATGCGATGTCTGTGTTTCATTGTCAATGTGAAGATCCAAGGGATACAGTAAACCTGCACTGGTGCTTCGGAATCTAAAACTGGTCTCTCAGGAGCCGCTCAAACCACAAACTCTAAGAAATATCACCTACTTGTACTTAAGTGGGCATTGTCCATTTTGTATTCAATCCCGATGCAATTTCTGTGTGTAATGGTCAATGCGAAGATCAGAGGGATACAGTAAACGTGCTCTGGTGCATCGGAATCTAATACAGATCTCCCAGGAGACGCTCAAAGCACAAATTCTTCGAAGATTCACATTACTTGTGAACAAAGTTGGCATTGTGAGTTTTGTATTCAATTCCGATGCAATATCTCTGTTTCATGGTCAATGTAAAGGTCCACGGGATACAGTAAACCTGTACTGGTGCATCGGAATCTAATACTGGACTGCCAGGAGGCGCTCCAACCACAAACTCTTAGAAGATTCACTCTTCTTGTACTTAAGTCGGCATTGTGCCTTATGTATTCTATCCCGATGCGAATTCTGTGTTTCATGGTCAATGTGAAGGTCCATGGGATATAGTAAAACTACACTGGTGCATCGGAATCTAAAACTTGTCTCTCAGGAGCCGCTCAAACCACCAACTCTTCGAAGATTCACATTACTTGTGCTTAAGTTGGCTTTGTGAGTTTTGTAATCAATCCCAATGTAATTTCTGTGTTTCTTACACAATGTGAAGATCCAAGGGATACAGTAAACCTGCACTGGTGCATCGGAATCTAATATTGGTCTTCCAGGAGCCGCTCCAACCACAAACTTTTAGAAATTTCACCTTCTTGTACTTAAGTCGGCATTGTTCGTCTTGTATTTAATCCCGATGCAATTTCTGTGTTTTCTGCTCAATGTGAAGGTCCAAGGGATACAGTAAACCCGCACTGGTGCATCGGAATCTAATACTGGTCTCCCAGGAGACGCTCAAACCACAAACTCTTATAAGATTCACTCTTCTTGTACCTAAGTCAGCCTTGTCCCTTTTGCATTCATTCCCGATGCAATTTCTGTGTTTTCTGCTCAATGTGAAGGTCCAAGGGATACAGTAAACCTGGACTGGTGAATCGGAATCCAGTACTGGTCTCCGTGGAGCCGTTCAAAGTAGAAATTCTTAGAAGATTCACTCTTCTTGTACTTAAGTCTGCATTGTGCTTTTTGTATTCAATCCCGATTCAATTTCTGTGTATTATGGTCAATACGAATGTCCACGGGATACAGTATACCTGCACTGGTACATCGGAATCTAATACTGGTCTCCCAGGAGCCGCTGAAGCACAAACTCCTAGAAGATAAATTCTTCTTGTACTTAAGTCGGCATTGTCCATTTTGTATTCAATTCCGATGCAATTTCTGTGTTTCATGGTCAATGTGAAAGTCCACGGGATACAGTAAACCTGCACCGGTGCATCGGAATCTAAAACTGGTCTCCCAGGAGCAGCTGAAAGCACAAACTCCTATAGGGTTATTTCTTATTGTACTTCAGTCGGCATTGTCCCTTTTGAATTCAATGCAAATGCAATTTCAGTGTTTCATGTCAATGTGAAGATCCAAGGGATATAGTAATCCTGCACTGGTGCATCTGAATCTAATACTGGTCTCTCAGGAGCCGCTCAAACCACAAACTCTTAGAAAATTCACCTACTAGTCCTTAAGTCGGCATTGTCCCTTTGGTATTCTATCCCGATGCAATATCTGTGATTCATGGTCATTGTGAAAGTCCAAGGGATACAGTAATCCTGCACCGGTGCATCGGAATCTAATACTGGCCTCCCAGGAGCCACTGATGTCACAAACTCTTAGAAGATTCACTCTTCTTGTACTTAAGTCGGTATTGTGCATTTTGTATTCAATCCTGATGCAATTTCTGTGTTTCGTAGTCGATGTGAAGGCCCAAATGATACAGTCAACCTGTACTGGTGAATCGGAATCTAATACAGGTCTCCCAGGAGACGCACAAAGCACATACTCTTCGAAGAGTCACATTACTTGTGCTTAAGTGGCATTCTGAGTTTTGTATTCAATCGCGATGCAATTTCCGTGTTTCATGGTCAATGTGAAGTTCCAAGGGATACAGTAAACCTGCACTGGTGCATCGGAATCTAATATTGGTCTTCCAGGAGCCGCTCCAACCACAAACTTTTAGAAGATTCACTCTGCTTGTACTTAAATCGGCAATGTATTCAATCCCGATGCGATTTCTGTGTTTCATGGTCAATTTGAAGGTCCAAGGGATACAGTAAATCTGCACTGGTGCATCGGAATCTAATACTGGTCTCCCAGGAGCCGCTGAAAGCAAAAACTCCTAGAGCATTCATTCTTCTTGTACTTTAGTCGGGATTGTCCATTTTGTATTCAGTCCCGATGCAATTTCTGTGTTTCATGGTCAATGTGAAAGTCCAAGGGATACAGTAGACCTGCACTTATGCATCGGAATCTAATACAGGTCTCTCAGGAGCCGCTCAAACCACAATCTCTTAGAAAATTCACCTTCTTGTACTTAAGTCGGCATTGTCCATTTGGTATTCAATCCCGATGCAATTTCTGTGATTCGTGGTCAATGTGAAGGTCCAAGAGATTCAGTAATCCTGCACTGGTGCATAGGTATCTGATACTGGTCTCCCAGGTGCCGCTCAAACCACAAACTCTTAGAAGATACACTCTTCTTGCACTTAAGTCGGCATTGTGCCATTTGTATTCAATCCCAATGCAATTTCTGTGTTTGATACACAATGCGAAGGTCCAAGGGATACAGTAAACCTGCACTGGTGCATCGGAATCTAACAGTTGTCTCCCAGGAGCCGCTCAAAGCACAAACTCTTAGAAGATTCCCTCATCTTGTACTTAAGTCGGCTTTGTCCCTTTTGTATTCAATCCCGATGCGATGTCTGTGTTTCATAGTCAACGTGAAGGTCCAAGGGATACAGTAAACCTCCAATGGTGCTTCGGAATCCAAAACTGGTCTCTCAGGAACCGCTCAAACCACAAATTCTTAGAAAATGCACCTTCCTGTCCTTATGTCGGCATTGTCCAATTTGTATTCAATGCCGATGCAATTTCTGTGTTTAATGGGCAATGTCAAGGTCAGGCGGATACAGTAAACGTGCTCTGGTGCATCGGAATCTACTACAGGTCTCCCAGGAGACGCTCAATGCACAAACTCTTCGAAGAATCACATAACTTGAGCTTAAGTTGGCATTGTGAGTTTTGTATGCAATCCCGATGCAATATCTGTATTTCATGGTCAATGTGAATTTCGATGGGATACAGTAAACCTGCACTAGGGCATCGGAATCTAATACTGGTCTGCCAGGAGCCGCTACAACCACAAACTTTTAGAAGATTCACTCTTCTTGTACCTAAATCGGCATTGTGCCCTTTGTATTCAATCCCGATGCGATCTCTGTGTTTCAAGGTCAATGTGAAGGTCCAAGGGATACAGTATACCTGCACAGGTGCATCGGAATCTAATACTTGTCTCCCAGGACCTGCTGAAAACACAAACTCCTAGAGGATTCATTCTTCTTGTACTTAAGTCGGCATTGTCCCTTTTGTATCCATTCCCGATGCAATTTCTGTGTTTCATGGTCAATGTGAATGTCCAGGGAATACAGTAAACCTGCACTGGTGCATCGGAATCTAATACTGGTCTCTCAGGAGCCGCTCAAACCACAAACTGTTAGAAAATTCACCTTCTTGTACTTAAGTCGGCATTGTCCCTTTTGTATTCAATCCAGATGCAATATCTGTGATTCATGGTCAATATGAAGTTCCAAGGGATACAGTTATCCTGCACTGGTGCATGGGAATCTAATACTGGTCGTCCAGAAGCCGCTGAAGGCACAAACTCTTAGAAGATTCACTCTTCTTATTCTTAAGTTGGCATTGTGCGTTTTGTATTCAATCCCGATGCAATTTCCGTGTTTCATAGTCAATGTTAAGGTCCAAAGGATACAGTAAACCTGCACTGGTGCATCGGAATGTAATACTTGTCTCCCAGCAGCCGCTGAAAGCACAAACTCCTAGAGGATTCATTCTTCCTGTACTTAAGTCGCCATTGTCCCCTTTGTGTTCAATCCCGATTCAATTTCTGTGTTTCATGGTCGATGTGTAGGTCCAAGAGATACAGTCAACCTGCACTTGTGCATCGGATTCTATTACTGGTCTCTCAGGAGCCGCTCAAACCACAAACTCTTAGAAAATACACCTTCTTGTACTTAAGTCGGCATTGTGCCTTTTGTATTCAATCCCGATGCAATTTCTGTGATTCGTGGTCAATGTGAATGTCCAAGGGATACAGTAATCCTGCATTGGTGCATCGGAATCTAATACTGGTCTCCCAGGAGCCGCTCAAAGCACAATCTCTTAGAAGATTCAATCCTCTTGTATTTAAGTCGCCATTGTGCCTTTTGTATTCAATCCCGATGCGATGTCTGTGTTTCATGGTCAATGTGAAGGTCCAAGGGATACAGTAAACCTGCAATGGTGCTTCGGATTCCAAAACTGGTCTCTCAGGAGCCGCTCAAACCACAAATTCTTAGAAAATTTACCTTCCTGTTCTTAAGTCGGCAATGTCCAATTTGTATTCAATCCCGATGCAATTTCTGTGTTTAATGGTCAATGTCAAGGTCAGAGGGATACAGTAAACGTGCTCTGGTGCATCGGAATCTACTACAGGTCTCCCAGGAGACGCTCAAAGCACAAATTCTTCGTAGAATCACATAACTTGAGCTTAAGTTGGCATTGTGAGTTTTGTGTTCAATCCCGATGCAATTGCTGTGTTTCATGGTCAATGTGAAGGTCCAAGGGATACAGTAAACCTGCACTGGTGCATCAGAATCTGATACTGGTCAGCCAGGAGCCGCTCCAACCCCAAACCCTTAGAAGATTCATTCTTCTTGTACTTAAGTCGGCATTGTGACTTTTGTATTCAATCCTGATGCAATTTCTGTGTTTCATACACAATGTGAAGGTCCAAGGGATACAGTAAAGCTGCACTGGTGCATCGGAATGTAATACTGGTCTTCAGGAGCCGCTCAAAGCACAAACTCTAAGAAGATTCACTCTTCTTGTACTTATGTCGGCATTGACCCCTTTGTATTCAATCCCGATGCAATTTCTGTGTTTCATGGTCAGTGTGAAGTTCCAAGGGATACAGTAAACCAGCACTGGTGCACCGGAATCTAATACTGGTCTGCCAGGGGCCGCTCCAACCACAAACTTTTAGAAGATTCACTCTTCTTGTACTTAAGTCGCCATTGTCCCTTTTGTGTTCAATCCCGATGCAATTTCTGTGTTTCATGGTCAATGTGAAGGTCCAAATGATACAGTCAACCTGCACTGGTTCATCGGAATCTAATACTGGTCTCCCATGAGCCGCACAAACCACAAATTCTTAGAATATTCACTGTTCTTGTACTTAAGTCGGCATTGTGCACTTTGTATTCAATCCCGATGCGATTTCCGTGTTTCATGGTCAATGTGAAGGTGAAAGGGATACAGTAAAGGTGCACTGGTGCATCGGAATCTAATACTGGTCTCTCAGGAGCCGCTGCAACAACAAACTCTTATAAAATTCACCTTTTTGTACTTCAGACGGCATTGTCACTTTTTTATTCAATCCCGATGCAATTTCTGTGTTTCGTGGTCAATGTGAAGGTGGAAGGGATACAGCAAACGTGCACTGGTGCATCGGAATCTAATACTGGTCTCCCATATGCCGCTCAAAGCACAAACTCTTAGAAGATTCACTCTTGTTGTACTTAAGTCGGCATTGTGCCTTTTGTATTCAATCCCGATGCAATTTCTGTGATTCATGGGCAATGTGAAGTTCCAAGGGATACAGTTATCCTGCACTGGTGCATGGGAATGTAATACTGGTCGTCCAGGAGCCGCTGAAGGCACAAACTCTTAGAAGATTCACTCTTCTTGTACTTAAGTTGGCATTGTGCATTTTGTATTCAATCCCGATGCAATTTCCGTGTTTCATAGTCAGTGTTAATCTCCAAATGATACAGGAAACCTGCACTGGTGCATCGGAATGTAATACTGGTCTCTCAGCAGCCGCTGAAAGCAAAAACTCCTAGAGGATTCATTCTTCTAGTACTTAAGTCAGCATTGTCCCTTTTGTGTTCAATCCCGATGGAGTTTCTGTGATTCATGGTCAATGTGAAGGTCCAAATGATACAGTCAACCTGCACTGGTGCATCGGAATCTAATACTGGTCTCCCAGGAGCCGCTCAAACAAGAAAATCTTAGAAGGTTCACTCTTCTTGTACGTAAGTCGGCAATGTGACATTTGTATTCAATCCCTATGCGATTTCTGTGTTTCATGGTCAATGTGAAGGTCCAAGAGATACAGTAAACCTGCTCTGGTGCATCGGAATCTAATACTGGCCTCTCAGGAGCCGCTCAAACCACAAACTCTTAGAAAATTCACATTCTTGTACTTAAGTCGGCATTGTCCATTTTGTATTCAATCCCGATGCAATTTCTGTGTTTAATGGTCAATGTGAAAGTCAGAGGGATACAGTAAAAGTGCTCTGGTGCATCGGAATTTAATACAGGTATCCCAGGAGCCGCTCAAAGCACAAACTCTTAGAAGATTCACTCTTTTTTACATAAGTCGGTATTGTGCATTTTGTATACAATCCCGATGCAATATCTACGTTTCATCTTGAATGAGAATGACTTAGGGATACAGTAAACCTGCAGTGGTTCATCGGAATCTAATACTGGTCCCCCATGAGCCGCTCAAACCACAAACTCTTAGAAGATTGAATCTTCTTGTATTTAAGTCGCCATTGTGCCTTTTGTATTCAATCCCGATGCGATGTCTGTGTTTCATGGTCAATGTGAAGGTCCGAGGGATACAGTAAACCTGCACTGGTGCTTCGGAATCTAAAACTCTTCTCTCAGGAGCCGCTCAAACCACAAATTCTTAGAAAATTCCCCTTCTTGTTCTTAAGTCGGCATTGGCCATTTTGATTCCAATCCCGATGCAATTTCTGTGTTTAATGGTCAATATGAAGGTCAGAGGGATACAGTAAACGTCCTCTGGTGCATCGGAATCTACTACAGGTCTCCCTGGAGACGCTCAAAGCACAAACTCTTCGAAGAATCTCATTACTTGTGCTTAAGTTGGCATTGTGAGTTTTGTATTCAATCCCGTTGCAATATCTGTGTATCATGGTCAATGTGAAGGTCCAAGGGATACAGTAAACCTGCACTGGTGCATCGGAATCTAATACTGGTCTGCCAGAAGCCGCTCCAACCACAAACTCTTAGAAGATTCACTCTTCTTGTCCTTAATTCGGCATTGTGCCTTTTGTATTCAATCCCAAAGCAATTTCTGTATTTCATACACAATGTGAAGGTCCAAGGGAAACAGTAAACCTGCACAGGTGCATTGGAATCTAATACTGGTCCGCCAGGGGCCGCTCGAACCACAAACTTTTAGAAGATTCACTGTTCTTGTACTTAAATCGGCATTGTGGCTTTTGTATTCAATCCCGATGCGATTTCTGTGTTTCATGGTCAATGTGAAGGTGCAAGGGATACAGTAAACCTGCACTGGTGCATCGGAATCTAATACTGGTCTCCCAGGAGCCGCTGAAAGCACAAACTCCAAGAGGATTCATTCTTTTTGTACTTTAGTCGGCATTGTCCCTTTTATATTCAATCCCGATGCGATTTCTGTGTTTCATGGTCAATGTGAAGGTCCAAGGGATACAGTAAACCTCCACTGGTGCATCGGAATATAATACTGGTCTCCAATGGCGGCTCAAACCACAAACTCTTAGAAGATTCACTCTTCTTGTACGTAAGTCGGCATTGTGCGTTTAGTATACAATCCCGATGCAATTTCTGTGTTTCATGGTCAATGTGAAGGTCAAAGGGATACAGTTGACCAACACTGGTGCATTTGGATCTAATACTGGTCTCTCATGAGCCGCTCAAACCACAAATTCTTAGAAGATTCACTCTTCCTGTACTTAAGTCGGCATTGCCCTATTGTGTATTCAATCCCGATGCAATATCTAAGTTTCATGGTCCATGGGAAGGTCCAAGGGATACAGAAAACTTGCACTGGTGCATCGGAATCTAATATTGGTCTCCCAGGAGCCGCTGAAAACACAAAATCCAAGAGGATTCATTCTTCTTGTACTTTAGTCGGCATTGTCCGTTTTGTATTCAATCCCGATGCACATTCTGTGTTTCATGGTCAATGTGAAGTTCCAAATGATTCAGTCAACCTGCACTGGTGCATCGGAATCTAAAACTGGTCTCCCAGGAGCCGCTCAAAGCACAAACTCTTAGAAGATTCAACTTCTTGTACTTAAGTCGGCATTGTACACTTTGTATTCAATCCCGATGCGATTTCCGTGTTTCATGGTCAATGTGAAAGTGAAAGGGATACAGTAAAGGTGCACTGGTGCATCGCAATCTAATCCTGGACTCTCAGGAGCCGCTCCAACAACAAACTCTTAGAAAATTCATCTTTTTGTACTTAAGACGGCATTGTCCATATTTTATTCAATCCCGATGCAATTTCTGTGTTTCGTGGTCAATGTGAAGGTCAAAGGGATACAGCAAACGTGCACTGGTGCATAGGAATCTAATACAGGTCTCCCAGGAGACGCTCAAAACACAAACCCTTCGAAGACTCACACTTCTTGTGCTTAAGTTGGCATTGTGAGTTTTGTAGTCAATCCCGATGCAAGTTCTGTGTATCATGGTCAATGTGAAGGTCCAAGGGATACAGTAAACGTGCACAGGTGCATCGGAATGTAATACTGGGTTTCCAGGAGCCGCTCAAAGCACAAAATCTTAGAAGATTCAGTCTTCTTGTACTCAAGTCGGCATTGTTCACTTTGTATTGAATCCCGAAGCAATTTCTGTGTTTCAAGGCCAATGTGAAAGTCCAAGGGATACAGTTAACCTGCACAGGTGCATCGGAATCTAATACTGGTCTGCCAGGAGCCGCTCCAACCACAAACTCTTAGAAGATACACTCTTCTTGTACTTAAGTCGGCATTGAGCCTTTTGTTTTCAATCCCAATGCATTTTCTGTGTTTCATGGGCAATGTGAAGGTCCAAATGATACAGTAAACCTGCCTGGTTCATCGGAATCTAATACAGGCCTCCCATGAGCCGCTCAAACCACAAACTCCTAGAAAATCCACTCATCTTGTACTTATTTCGCCATTGTGCCTTTTGTATTTAATCCCGATGCGATGTCTGTGTTTCATGGTCAATGTAAAGGTCCAAGGGATACAGTAAACCAGCACTGGTGCTTCGGAATCTAAAACTGGTCTCTCAGGAGCCGCTCAAACCACAAACTCTAAGAAATATCACCTTCTTGTACTTAAGTCGGCATTGTCCATTTTGTATTCAATCCCGATGCTATTTCTGTGTTTAATGGTCAATGTGAAGGTCAGATGGATACAGTAAACCTGCACTGGTGCATCAGAATCTAATACTGGACTGCCAGGAGCCGCTCCAACCACAAACTCTTAGAAGATTCACTCTTCTTGTACTTAAGTCGGCATTGTGCCTTTTGTATTCAATCCCGATGCGATTTCTGTGTTTCATGGTCAATGTGAAGGTCCAAGGGCTACAGTAAACCTGCACTGGTGCATCGGAATCTAATACTGGTCTCCCATGAGCCGCTCAAACTACAAACTCTTAGAAGATTCACTCTTCTTGTACTTAAGTCGTCATTCTGGGTTTTGTATTCAATCCCGATGCGATTTCTGTGTTTCATCGTCGATGTGAAGGTCCAAAGGATACAGTAAACCTGCACTGGTGCATCGGAATCTAATACTGGTGTCTCAGGTGCTGCTCAAACCACAAACTCTTAGAAGACTCACTCTTCTTGTACTTAAGTCGGCATTGTGCCTTTTGTATTCAATCCCAATGAGATATCTGTGTTTCATGGTCAATGTGAAGGTCCACGAGATACAGTAAACCTGCTCTGGTGCATCGGAATCTAATACTGGCCTCTCAGGAGCCGCTCAAACCACAAACTCTTAGAAAATTCACCTTCTTGTACTTAAGTCGGCATTGTGGTTTTTGTATTCAATCCCGATGCAACTTCTGTGATTCGTGGTGAATGTGAAGGTCCAAGGGATACAGTAAACCTGCACTGGTGCATTGGAATCTAATACTGGTCCGCCAGGGGCCGCTCCAACCACAAACTTTTAGAAGATTCACTGTTCTTGTACTTAAATCGGCATTGCGGCTTTTGTATTCAATCCCGATGCGATTTCTGTGTTTCATGGTCAATGTGAAGGTCCAAGGGTTACAGTAAACCTGCACCCTGCACTGGTGCATCGGAATCTAATACTGGTCTCCCAGGAGCCGCTGAAAACACAAACTCCAAGAGGATTCATTCTTTTTGTACTTTAGTCGGCATTGTCCCTTTTATATTCAATCCCGATGCGATTTCTGTGTTTCATGGTCAATGCGAAAGTCCAAGGGATACACTAAACCTGCACTGGTGCATCGGAATTTAATACTGGTCTCCTAGGGGCGGCTCAAAACCACAAACTCTTAGAAGATTCACTTTTCTTGTACGTAAGTCGGCATTGTGCGTTTAGTATACAATCCCGATGCAATTTCTGTGTTTCATGGTCAATGTGAAGGTCAAAGGGATACAGTTGACTTGCACTGGTGCATTTGGATCTAATACTGTTCTCTCATGAGCCGCTCAAACCACAAATTCTTAGAAGATTCACTCTTCCTGTACTTAAGTCGGCATTGCCCTATTGTGTATTCAATCCCGATGCATTATCTAAGTTTCATGGTCCATGGGAAGGTCCAAGGGATACAGAAAAAATGCACTGGTGCGTCGGAATCTAATATTGGTCTCCCAGGAGCCGTTGAAAACACAAACTCCAAGAGGATTCATTCTTCTTGTACTTTAGTCGGCATTGTCCCTTTTGTATTCTATCCCGATGCACATTCTGTGTTTCATGGTCAATGTGAAGTTCCAAATGATACAGTCAAGCAGCATTGGTGCATCGGAATCTAAAACTGGTCTCCCAGGAGCCGCTCAAAGCACAAACTCTTAGAAGATTCACTCTTCTTGTACTTAAGTCGGTATTGTGCACTTTGTATTCAATCTAGATGCAATTTTTATGTTTCATGGTAAGTGAGAAAGTCCAAGGGATACAGTAAACCTGCCTGGTTCATCGGAATCTAATACAGGCCTCCCATGAGCCGCTCAAACCACAAACTCCTAGAAGATTCACTCATCTTGTATTTATTTCGCCATTGTGCCTTTTGTATTTAATCCCGATGCGATGTCTGTGTTTCATGGTCAATGTGAAGGTCCAAGGGATATAGTAAACCTGCACTGGTGCTTCGGAATCTAAAACTGGTCTCTCAGGAGCCGCTCAAACCACAAACTCTAAGAAATATCACCTTCTTGTACTTAAGTCGGCATTGTCCATTTTGTATTCAATCCCGATGCAATTTCCGTGTTTAATGGTCAATGTGAAGGTCAGAGGGATACAGTAAACGTGCTCTGGTGCATCGGAATCTAATACAGATCTCCCAGGAGACGCTCAAAGCACAAATTCTTCGAAGATGCACATTACTTGTGCTTAAGTTGGCATTGTGAGTTTTGTATTCAATCCCGATGCAATTTCTGTGTTTCATGGTCAATGTAAAGGTCCACGGGATACAGTAAACCTGCACTGGTGCATCGGAATCTAATACTGGACTGCCAGGAGCCGCTCCAACCACAAACTCTTAGAAGATTCACTCTTCTTGTACTTAAGTCAGCATTGTGCCTAATGTATTCAATCCCGATGCGATTTCTGTGTTTCATGGTCAATGTGAAGGTCCAAGGGTTACAGTAAACCTGCACTGGTGCATCGGAGTCTAATACTGGTCTGCCAGGAGCCGCTCCAACCACAAACTTTTAGAAAATTCACCTTTTTGTACTTAAGTCGGCATTGTTCGTCTTGTATTCAATCCCGATGCAATTTCTGTGTTTCATGGTCAATGTGAAGGTCCACGGGATACAGTAAACCTGCCCTGGTGCATCGGAATCTAAAACTGGTCTCCCAGGAGCAGCTGAAAGCACAAACTCCTAGAGGGTTATTTCTTCTTGTACTTCCGTCGGCATTGTCCATTTTGAATTCAATGCAAATGCAATTTCAGTGTTTCATGGTCAATGTGAAGATCCAAGTGATATAGTAATCCTGCACTGGTGCATCTGAATCTAATACTGGTCTCTCAGGAGCCGCTCAAACCACAAACTCTTAGAAAATTCACTCTTCTTGTACTTAAGTTGGCATTGTGCCTTTTGTATTCAATCCCGATGCAATTTCTGTGTTTCATGGTCAATGTGAAGGTCCAAGGGTTACAGTAAACCTGCACTGGTGCATCGGAATCTAATGCTGGTCTGCTAGGAGCCGCTCCAACCACAAACTCTTAGAAGATTCACTCTTCTTGTACTTAAGTCAGCATTGTGCCTAATGTATTCAATCCCGATGCGATTTCTGTGTTTCATGGTCAATGTGAAGGTCCAAGGGTTACAGTAAACCTGCACTGGTGCATCGGAGTCTAATACTGGTCTGCCAGGAGCCGCTCCAACCACAAACTTTTAGAAAATTCACCTTTTTGTACTTAAGTCGGCATTGTTCGTCTTGTATTCAATCCCGATGCAATTTCTGTGTTTCATGGTCAATGTGAAGGTCCACGGGATACAGTAAACCTGCCCTGGTGCATCGGAATCTAAAACTGGTCTCCCAGGAGCAGCTGAAAGCACAAACTCCTAGAGGGTTATTTCTTCTTGTACTTCCGTCGGCATTGTCCATTTTGAATTCAATGCAAATGCAATTTCAGTGTTTCATGGTCAATGTGAAGATCCAAGTGATATAGTAATCCTGCACTGGTGCATCTGAATCTAATACTGGTCTCTCAGGAGCCGCTCAAACCACAAACTCTTAGAAAATTCACTCTTCTTGTACTTAAGTTGGCATTGTGCCTTTTGTATTCAATCCCGATGCAATTTCTGTGTTTCAAGGTCAATGTGAAATGCAAGGGATACAGTATACTGGCAATGGTGCATCGGAATCTAATACTGGTCTCTCAGGAGCCGGTCAAACCACAAACTCTTAGAAAATTCAGCTTCTTGTACTTATGTCGGCATTGTCCCTTTTTTATTCAATCCCGATGCAATTTCTGTGATTCATGGTCAATGTGAAGGTCCAATGGATACAGTAAGCCTGCACTGGTGCATCTGAATCTAATACTGGTCGCTCAGCAGCCGCTCAAACCACAAACACTTAGAAAATTCAGCTACTAGTCCTTAAGTCGGCATTGTCCCTTTGGTATTCTATCCCGATGCAATTTCTGTGATTCATGGTCATTGTGAAAGTCCAAGGGATACAGTCATCCTGCACTGGTGCATCGGAATCTAATACCGGCCTCCCAGGAGCCGCTGAAGTCACAAACCCTTAGAAGATTCACTCTTCTTGTACTTAAGTCGGTATTGTGCATTTTATATTCAATCCTGATGCAGTTTCTGTGATTCGTAGTTGATGTGAAGGCCCAAATGAGACAGTCAACCTGTACTGGTGCATCGGAATCTAATACCGGTCTCCCAGGAGACGCACAAAGCACATACTCTTCGAAGAGTCACATTACTTGTGCTTAAGTTGGCATTCTGAGTTTTGTATTCAATCGCGATGCAATTTCCGTGTTTCATGGTCAATGTGAAGGTCCAAGGGATACAGTAAACTTGCACTGGTGCATCGGATTCTAATACTGGTCTGCCAGGAGCCGCTCCAACCACAAACTCTTAGAAGATTCACTCTTCTTGTACTTAAGTTGGCATTGTGCCTTTTGTATTCAATCCCGAAGTAATTTCTGTGTTTTATACACAATGTGAAGGTCCAAGTGATACAGTTAACCTGCACTGGTGCATCGGAATAAAATTCTGGTCTTCCAGGAGCCGCTCAAAGCACAAATTCATAGAGGATTCACTCTTCTTGTACTTAAGTCGGCGTTGTCCCTTTTGTATTCAATCCCGATGCAATTTCTGTGTTTCATGGTCAATGTGAAATGCAAGGGATACAGTATACTGGCACTGGTGCATCGGAATCTAATACTGGTCTCTCAGGAGCCGGTCATACCACAAAATCTTAGAAAATTCAGCTTCTTGTACTTAAGTCGGCATTGTCCCTTTTTTATTCAATCCTGATGCAATTCCTGTGATTCATGGTCAATGTGAAAGTCCAAGGGATACAGTAATCCAGCACTGGTGCATCGGAATCTAATACTGGTCTCCCAGGAGCCGCTGAAGTCACAAACTCTTAGAAGATTCACTCTTCTTGTACTTAAGTCGGCATTGTCCCTTTTGTATTCAATCCCGATGCAATTTCTGTGTTTCATGGTCAATGTGAAGTTCCAAGGTATACAGTCAACCTGCACTGGTGCATGGGAATCTAATACTGGTCTGCCAGGAGCCGCCCCCACCACAAACTATTAGATGATTCACTCTTCTTGTACTTAAATCGGTGTTGTGCATTTTGTATTCAATCCCGATGCAATTTCTGTGTTTCATGATCGATGTGAAAGTCCAAATGATACAGTCAACCCCCACTGGTCCATCGGAATCTAATATTTGTCTCCCAGGAGCCGCTCAAAGCACAAACTCTTAGAAGAATCACTGATCTTGTACTTAAGTCGTCATTGTGGCTTTTGTATTCAATCCCGATGCGATTTCTGTGTTTCATCGTCGATGTGAAGGTCCAAAGGATACAGTAAACCCGCACTGGTGCATCGGAATCTAATACTGGTATCTCAGGAGCCGCTCAAACCACAAACTCTTAGAAGATTCACTCTTCTTGTACTTAAGCCGGTATTGTGCATTTTGTATTCAATCCCGGTGCAATCTCTATGTTTCATGGTCAATGAGAATGTCCAAAGGATACAGTAAACCTGCACTGGTTCATCAGAATCTAATACTAGTCTCCCATGAGCCGCTCAAACCACAAACTCTTAGAAGATTCACTCTTCTTGTGGCTTTTGTATTCAATCCCGATGCGATTTCTGTGTTTCATCGTCGATGTGAAGGTCCAAAGGATACAGTAAACCTGCACTGGTGCATCGGAATCTAATACTGGTGTCTCAGGAGCCGCTCAAACCACAAACTCTTAGAAGATTCACTCTTCTTGTACGTAAGTCGGCATTGTGCCTTTTGTATTCAATCCCGATGCAATTTCTATGTTTCATGGTCAATGAGAATGTCCAAGGTATACAGTTAATTTGCACTGGTTCATCGAAATCTAATACTGTTCTCCCATGAGCCGCTCAAACCACAAACTCGGCATTGTGCCTTTTGTATTCAATCCCGATGCAATTTCTATGTTTCATGGTCAATGAGAATGTCCAAGGTATACAGCAATTTTGCACTGGTTCATCGAAATCTAATACTGGTCTCCCATGAGCCGCTCAAACCACAAACTCTTAGAAGATTCACTCTTCTTGTACTTAAGTCGTCATTGTGGCTTTTGTATTCAATCCCGATGCGATTTCTGTGTTTCATCGTCGATGTGAAGGTCCAAAGGATACAGTAAACCTGCACTGGTGCATCGGAATCTAATACTGGTCTCTCAGGAGCCGCTCAAACCACAAACTCTTTGAAAATTCACCTTCTTGAACTTAAGTCAGCATTGTCCCTTTTGTATTCAATCCCGATGCAATTTCTGTGTTTCATGCTCAATTTGAAGGTCCAAAAGATACAGTAAACCTGCACTGGTGAATCGGAATCTAATACTGGTATGCCTGGAGCCGTTCAAAGTACAAACTCTAAGAAGATTCACTCTTCTTGTACTTAAGTGGGCATTGTGCCTTTTGTATACAATCCCGATGCAATTTCTGCAATTCATGGTCAATGTGAAGGTCCAAGGGATACAGTAAACCTGCACTGGTGCATCGGAGTCTAATACTGGTCTGCCAGGAGCCGCTCCAACCACAAACTTATAGAAAATTCACCGTCTTGTACTTAAGTCGGCATTGTCCGTTTTGTATTCAATCCCGATGCAATTTCTGTGTTTCGTGGTCAATGTGAAGGTCAAAGGGATGCAGTAAACGTGCACTGGTGCATCGGAATCTAATACAGGTCTCCCAGGAAGCGCTCAAAGCACATACTCTTCGAAGATTCACATTACTTGTGCTTAAGTTGGCATTGTGAGTTTTGTATTCATTCCTGATGCAATTTCCGTGTTTCATGGTCAATGTGAAGGTCCAAGGGATACAGTATACCTTCACTGGTGCATCGGAATCTAATGCTGGTCTGCCAGGAGCCGCTGAAACCACAAACTCTTAGAAGATTCACTCTTCTTGTACTTAAGTCGGCATTGTGCCTTTTGTATTCAATCCCGAAGCAATTTCTGTGTTTGATACACAATGTGAAGGTCCAAGGGATACAGTAA
Source organism: Schistocerca piceifrons (assembly GCF_021461385.2). Classification (NCBI taxonomy): domain Eukaryota; kingdom Metazoa; phylum Arthropoda; class Insecta; order Orthoptera; family Acrididae; genus Schistocerca; species Schistocerca piceifrons. The sequence goes on from NC_060149.1 coordinate 959,340,667, forward strand.
ACCTGCACTGGTGCATCGGAATAAAATTCTGGTCTCCCAGGAGCCGCTCAAAGCACGAACTCATAGAAGATTCACTCTTCTTGTACTTAAGCCGGTATTGTGCATTTTGTATTCAATCCCGGTGCAATCTCTATGTTTCTTGGTCAATGAGAATGTCCAAAGGATACAGTAAACCTGCACTGGTTCATCAGAATCTAATACTAGTCTCCCATGAGCCGCTCAAACCACAAACCTTTAGAAGATTCACTCTTCTTGTACTTAAGTCGTCATTGTGGCTTTTGTATTCAATCCCGATGCGATTTCTGTGTTTCATCGTCGATGTGAAGGTCCAAAGGATACAGTAAACCTGCACTGGTGCATCGGAATCTAATACTGGTGTCTCAGGAGCCGCTCAAACCACAAACTCTTAGAAGATTCACTCTTTTTGTACTTAAGTCGGCATTGTGCCTTTTGTATTCAATCCCGATGCAATTTCTTTGTTTCATGGTCAATGAGAATGTCCAAGGTATACAGTAAATTTGCACTGGTTCATCGAAATCTAATACTGCTCTCCCATGAGCCGCTCAAACCACTATCTCGTCATTGTGCCTTTTGTATTCAATCCCGATGCAATTTCTATGTTTCATGGTCAATGAGAATGTCCAAGGTATACAGTAAATTTGCACTGGTTCATCGAAATCTAATACTGGTCTCCCATGAGCCGCTCAAACCACAAACTCGGAATTGTCCCTTTTGTATTCAATCCCGATGCAATTTCTGTGTTTCATGGTCAATGTGAAGGTCAAAGGGATACAGTAAACCTGCACCAGTGCGTCAGAATCTAATACTGGTCTCTCAGGAGCCGCTCAAACCACAAACTCTTTGAAAATTCACCTTCTTGAACTTAATTCGGCATTGTCCCTTTTGTATTCAATCCCGATGCAATGTCTGTGTTTCATGGTCAATGTGAAGGTCCAAGGGATACAGTAAACCTGCACCAGTGCATCGGAATCTAATACTGGTCTCCCATGAGCCGCTCAAACCACAAACTTTTAGAAGATTCATTCTTCTAGTACTTAAGTCGGCATTCTGCATTTTGCATTCAATCCCGATGCAGTATCTGAGTTTCATAGTCGATGTGAAGGTCCAAATGATACAGTCAACCTGCACTGGTGCATAGCAATCTAATACTGGTCTCCCAGGAGCCGCTCAAAGCACAAACTCTTAGAAGATTCACTGTTCTTGCACTTAAAACGACATTGTGCCTAATGTATTCAATCCCGATGCAATTTTTGTGTTTCATGGTCAATGTGAAGGTCCAAGGGATACAGTAAAACTGCACTGGTGCATCGGAATCTAATACTGGTCTCCCAGGAACCGCTCAAACCACAAACTCTTAGAAGATTCACTCTTCTTGTACTTAAGTCGGCATTGTGCCTTTTGTATTCAATCCCGATGCAATTACTGTATTTCTTGCTCAATTTGAAGGTCCAAAAGATACAGTAAACCTGCACTGGTGAATCGGAATCTAATACTGGTCTGCCTGGAGCCGGTCAAACCACAAACTCTTAGAAGATTAGCTCTTCTTGTACTTAAGTCGGCATTGTCCACTTTGTATTCAACCCCGATGCAATTTCTGTGTTTCGTGGTCAATGTGAAGGTCAAAGGGATGCAGTAAACGTGCACTGGTGCATCGGAATCTAATACAGGTCTCCCAGGAAGCGCTCAAATCTTAAAGTCTTCGAAGATTAAAATTACTTGTGCTTAAGTTGGCGTTGGTGTTTTGTATTCAATCCTGATGCGATTTCTGTGCTTCATGGTTAATGTGAAGGTCCAAGGGATACAGTAAGCCTGCACTAGTGCATCGGAATCTAATACTGGTATGCCAGGAGCCACTCAAACCACTAACTCTTAGATGATTCACTCTTCTTGTACTTAAGTCGGCATTGTGCCTTTTGTACTCAATCCCGATGCAATATCTGTGTTTCATGGTCAATGTGAAGGTCCAAGGGATACAGTAAACCCGCAGTGGTGCATCGCAATCTAATACTGGTCTCCCAGGAGCCGCTCAAACCACAAACCCTTATAAGAATCACTCTTCTTGTACGTAAGTCGGCCTTGTCAATTTTGTATTCATTCCCGTTGCAATTTCTGTGTCTCCTGCTCAATGTGAAGGTCCAAGGGATACAGTAAACCTGGACTGGTGAATCGGAATCTAGTACTGGTCTCCGTGGAGCCGTTCAAAGTACAAACTCTTAGAAGATTCACTCTTCTTGTACTTAAGTCTGCATTGTGTTTTTTGTATTCAATCCCGATGCAATATCTGTGTATCATGGTCAATATGAAGGTCCAAGGGATACAGTATACCTGCACTGGTGCATCGGAATATAATACTGGTCTCCCAGGAGCCGCTGAAAGCAGAAACTCCTAGAAGATTCATTCTTCTTGTACTTATGTCGGCATTGTCCATTTTGTATTCAATTCCGATGCAATTTCTGTGTTTCATGGTCAATGTGAAGATCCAAGGGATACAGGAAACCTGTACCGGTGCATTGGAATGTAATACTGGTCTCTCAGACGCCGCTCAAACCACAAACTCTTAGAAAATTCACCTACTTGTACTTAAGTCGGCATTGTCCCTTTTGTATTCAATCCCGATGCAATTTCTATGTTTCATGGACAATGAGAATGTCCAAGGGATACAGTAAACCTGCACTGGTTCATCGGAATCTTATACTGGTCTTCCATGAGCCGCTCAAACCACAAACTCTTAGAAGATTCACTCTTCTTGTATTTAAGTCGCCATTGTGCCATTTGTATTCAATCCCGATGCGATGTCTGTGTTTCATGGTCAATGTGAAGGTCAAAGGGATACAGTAAACGTGCTCTGGTGCATCGGAATCTAATACAGGTCTCCCAGGAGACGCTCAAAGCACATACTCTTCGAAGATTCACATTACTTGTGCTTAAGTTGGCATTGTGAGTTTTGTATTCATTCCCGATGCAATTTCCGTGTTTCATGGTCAATGTGAAGGTCCAAGGGATACAGTATACCTTCACTGCTGCATCGGAATCTAATGCTGGTCTGCCAGAAGCCGCTGAAACCACAAACTCTTAGAAGATTCACTCTTCTTGTACTTAAGGGGATACGGAATCACCTATCCCCGCAATGTTAATATATGCCTACTATAGGGAACATTTTCTCACAAACTACTGGAGACAGAGAGGTAAAAATTTTACTGTATGTGCATTCATATGTTACAACAATACTGAAACAACAGTTTATTGTCAAAGTATTTTCTTACAGAGATATTGTACATTTATTTTTAAGTAAATTTTTTCCATCGCTTTTTACTAGACTATCACCCCTAAGTCTTTTGTAAATCAAGTAATTAAAAAATCGTTGTTTCAGTATGTAATAGGGACCTATGTCACTACGTCATAAAAATTTCTGACTTCTAGGTTGACCAGTACCTGAGATAATGTTCCTAGATGAAGTAAAAAGTAAACTTACGGGAAACGGAGAAAGAAGATTAAAACATTCCTGATCCGTAGCTAATACCCCCTTCACAGTCTTCATAATCATCTTCAAGTCTTCTTTTGGCACCCCTCTGCACCTGTCTTGCTTTTTTCACTAATGTCTTGATTATATTATCAGCATGCCTTAGTCTGTGCTGATCTAAAAAGAACATAGCACGTACCGTACGGGAACCAACACACATACCCAACTTTTGAAGGACCTGGCATTTAGTTATATTTCCAAGATTGAAGGTTGCCACAGCATCATACACACCAAAATGTAGTGTATTAATTCCGACAAACACTGTTTTTGGGAGACGATGCCATATCACACTATTCAAGCATTCGTTGGGGTTCTGCGTTTTTCCGTGAAGACATTTCATCAGAAGACTTCTGTCAGCCAGATCTCTGAAAATGGGCTTTATTTCTGCCATGATGGCTGATGGTAGACTGTGGTGGTGAATGTATTTCTCTCCTGTTGTTAGTCCCCTATTGTATTTACACCAGCTGTTTTCACCTTTGGGGCACAAACCATGTTGTGGATGCTCATCCGTGGATGCGGTGTGGAAATATAAAGCCCATATAGCTCTCCTCATTTCTTCAAGATTGCCTGTATTTTGCCTGATTGCAAGGCCATAGCAGTTCTGAATGTGGTCTATTATGGAATCAGTCAATCTTCCTCTGCCATCCAAGGTTTTCCCATCATCTAGTTTTTTCCCTTTCATAACTGATTTTAACCTTCTCAGCCTGGCACCCATTCTCTTCTGCACATGTCCTATACATTCAAGTTTGCTTATATTTACACTGTTCCCATATGGTTTGCTTTCCAAAACTTCTTTGAATGCTTTAGAGTCACCATCTCCCAGATATTTGACATAGCGAACATTATACCACTGTGAAGAGCGATGAAAAATTTTCTTCACCCCAGCAACCTCCATGCCACCACTACTACCATAATAATTAGCAATACAGTCATCACTGTGTTCATTTTTCAGCCTGCCTGTGCACCTACAGTATTTAGACATTATTGCAACATCAATAACCTTGCCAGTATCAACACTAGTTGCTGTTACAACACCATTGTTGGAGGTGTGGCCCCTTTTCTGCCACGTGCCATCAAACGCCACTGTGAGGTCACGACTGCCGTCATTTTCTTCCACTGCTTCTTCCACAGCAACCTGCATTGACTTCTGTGCTACATCTTCAACTGCTGATCCTAGTACATAATTGTAAGCTTCAAACTTTGAAGGTGCACTTGGAAGATTTAGAACACCACATAGCATATCACCAGCTGCTTTGCCCTTATCAATTGCTCGCAATCCATAAACTAACCTAATATTTACACTATAAAGTTCAGTTTTCTTGTATCCATTATTTACAGTTACTGAAACCGAACTTGGAAACTTACAGCTGTATTTACAAACACTGCATATTAAATTAAACTGGGCAGCCAGGCCAACATGGGATTCTACTTTCAGAGAAACGTTTCCATGACAATTTTTGCAGCACAAACTGTTTTCAAGAGCTTCACACAATATATTCGTATCAATGAGTTCAAAAACTTCATTCCCTCTATCAAGTAAATTATATTTCTCTTCCAAATCTCTTAGTTTCTTATGAGAAGCACTGTTTTCATTTGGTGTAAGTTCGTTCGGCAAATCAGTAATAAGTGGATTCACATTTTCCAACAGTGATGATGATGAACTGCTTTGCTTTGCTAATGAATCATTATTTCTTTTCTTTTGCCAGTTCACACGCTTTTTAAATACTTTTGCTTTAGCTCTAGGCATTTTCACTGCGAAAAATGAAGCACTAAATACGAAATAACTCAACAACAACTACTTTCTTATATCACACTGTTTACAAAACAGTCCCGCCACAAAGTCAAAGAGTAACTTGAGGAAACCAGAGAGAAACATTTTCGGGCAACTAGTGTATAAATAGTCGCTGGAAACCGGGATATTTGAATTCATGTCACTTTTAAGGTACTGCCAAAAAGTTCATGGTCAGCCACGAGAGACGTGTATAACTAAAGCGCAATACCCGATCTCACAAATATATAAAAATAAAATAGTTATAATTGTAGTAGAGCTATGTATGATACGTCATTTTAAAGAGGAAACATGGCAGAATATAATACGCCAATAAAAAAAATTCGATTTTTTAACCCAAAATCCGATTCCGTATCCCCTTAAGTCGGGTTTGTGCTTTTGTATTCAATCCCGAAGCAATTTCTGTGTTTTATACACAATGTGAAGGTCCAAGGGATACAGTAAACCTGCACTGGTGCATGGGAATAAAATTCTGGTCTCCCAGGAGCCGCTCAAAGCACAAGCTCATAGAAGATTCACTCTTCTTGTACTTAAGTCGGCATTGTGCCTTTTGTATTCAATCCCGATGCAATTTCTGTGTTTCATGGTCAATGTCAAGTTCCAAGGGATACAGTAAACCTGCACAGGTTCATCGGAATCTAATATTGGTCTGTCAGGTGCCGCTCCAACCACAAACTCTTAGAAGATTCAATCTTCTTGTACTTAAATCGGCATTGTGCCTTTTGTATTCAATCCCGGTGCGATTTCTGTGTTTCATTTTCAATGTGAAGGTCCAAGGGATACAGTAAACCTGCACTGGTGCATCGGAATCTAATACTGGTCTCCCAGGAGCCGCTGAAAGCACAAATTCCTAGAGGATTCATTCTTCTAATAGTTTAGTCTGCATTGTCCATTTTGTATTCAATCCCGATGCAATTTCTATGTTTCATGGTCAATGTGAATGTCCAAAGGATAGAGTAAACGTGCACTGGTTCATCGGAATTTAATACTAGTCTCCCATGAGCCGCTAAAACCACAAACTCTTAGAAAATTCACCTTCTTGTCCCTTTTGTATTCAATCTCCATGCAATTTCTGTGTTTCATGGTCAATGTGACGGTCAAAGGGATACAGTAAACGTGCACAGGTGCTTTGGAATTTAATACAGGTCTCCCAGGAGACGCTCAAAGCTTAAAGTCTCCGAAGATTCAGACTACCTGTGCTGAAGTTGTCATTGTGACTTTTGTACTCAATCCCGATGCAATTTCTGTGTTTCATGGTCAATGTGAACGTCCAAGGGATACAGAAAGCATGCACTGGTGCATCGGAATCTAATAATGGTATGCCAGGAGCCACTGAAACCACTAACTCTTAGATGATTCACTCTTCTTGTACTTAAGTCTGCATTGTGCTTTTGTATTCAATCCCGATGCAATTTCTGTGTTTCATGGTCAATGTGAAGGTCCAAGGGATACAGTAAACGCGCAGTGGTGCATCGGAATCTAATACTGGTCTCCCAGGAGCCGCTCAAACCACAAACCCTTATAAGATTCACTCTTCTTGTACCTAAGTCGGCCTTGTCCCTTTTGTATTCATTCCCGTTGCAATTTCTGTGTTTCCTGCTCAATGTGAAGGTCCAAGGGATACAGTAAACCTGGACTGGTGAATCGGAATCTAGTACTGGTCTCCGTGGAGCCGTTCAAAGTACAAACTCTTAGAAGATTCACTCTTCTTGTACTTAAGTCTGCATTGTGTTTTTTGTATTCAATCCCGAAGCAATTTCTGTGTATCATGGTCAATATGATGGTCCAAGGGATACAGAATACCTGCACTGGTGCATCGGAATATAATACTGGTCTCCCAGGAGCCGCCGAAAGCACAGACTCCTAGAAGATTCATTCTTCTTGTACTTAAGTCGGCATTGTCCATTTTGTATTCAATTCCGATGCAATTTCTGTGTTTCATGGTCAATGTGAAGGTCCAAGGGATACAGTAAACCTGCACTGGTGCATTCGAATCTCTTACTGGTCTCCCAGGAGCCGCCCAAACCACACACTCTTAGAAGATTCACTCTTCTTGTACTTAAGTCGGCATTGTCCCTTTTGTATTCATTCCCGATGCAATTTCTGTGTTTCATGCTGAATGTGAAGGTCCAAGGTATACAGTAAACCTGCACTGGTGAATCGGAATCTAATACTGGTCTGCCTGTAGCCGTTCAAATTACAAAATCTTAGAAGACTCACTCTTCTTGTACTTAAGTCGGCATTGTGCCTTTTGTATTCAATCCCGATGCAATTTCTGTGTGTGATGTTCAATGTGAAGGTCCTAGGGATACAGTAACCCTGCACTGGTGCATCGGAATCTAAAACTGGTCTCCCAGGAGCAGCTGAAAGCACAAACTCCTAGAGGATTATTTCTTCTTATACTTAAGTCGGCATTGTCCCTTTTGTATTCAATCCGAATGCAATTTTTGTGTTTCATGGTCAATGTGAAGTTCCAAGGGATACAGTAAACCTGCACTGGTGCATCGGAATCTAATACTGGTCTCCCAGGAGCCGCTGAAAACACAAATTCCTAGAGGATTCATTCTTCTTGTACTTTAGTCGGCATTGTCGATTTTGTATTCAATCCCGATGCAATTTCTGTGTTTCATGGTCAATGTGAATCTCCAAAGGATACAGTAAACGTGCACTGGTTCATCGGAATCTAATACTAGTCTCCCATGAGCCGCTAAAACCACAAACTCTTAGAAAATTCACCTTCTTGTCCCTTTTGTATTCAATCTCCATGCAATTTCTGTGTTTAATGGTCAATGTGACAGTCAAAGGGATACAGTAAACGTGCACAGGTGCTTTGGAATATAATGCAGGTCTCCCAGGAGACGCTCAAAGCTTAAAGTCTTCGAAGATTCACACTACTAGTGCTTAAGTTGGCACTGTGAGTTTTGTATTCAATCCCGATGCGATTTCTGTGTTTCACGGTCAATGTGAAGGTCCAAGGGATACAGTAAGCATGCACTGGTGCATCGGAATCTAATACTGGTCTGCCAGGAGCCGCTCAAACCACAAACTCTTAGAAGATTCACTCTTCTTGTGCTTAAGTCTGCATTGTCCATTTGGTATGCAATCCCGATGCAATTTCAGTGTTTCATGGTCAATGTGAAGGTCCAAATGATACAGTCAAACTGCACTGGTGCATGAGAATGTAATACTGGCCTCCCAGGAGCCACTCAAAGCACAAACCCTTAGAAGATCACTCTTCTTGTACTTAAGTCAGTATTGTGCCTTTTGTAAGCAATCCCGTTGCAATTTCTGTGTTTCAGAGTCAATGAGAAAGTCCAAGGGATACGTTAAACCTGCGCTGGTTCATCGGAATCTAATACTGGTCTCCCATGAGCCGCTCAAACTACAAACCCTTAGGAGATTCACTCTTCTTGTACTTACGTCGGCATTGTGCTTTTTCCAGTCAATCCCGATGCGATATCTGTGTTTCATGGTCAACCTGAAGGTCAAAGGGATAGAGTAAACCTGCACAGGATCATTGGAATCTAATTTTGGTATGTCAGGAGCCGTTCCAACCACAAACTCTTAGAAGATTCACTTTTCTTGTACTTAAATCGACATTGTGCCTTTTGCATTCAATCCCGATGCAATTTCTGTGTTTCATGGTCAATGTGAATGTCCAAGGTGTACAGTAAACCTGCACAGGTGAATCGGAATCTAATACTGATCTCCCTGTAGCCGTTCAAATTACAAACTCTTAGAAGATTCACTCTCCTTGTACTTAAGTCGGCATTGTGCCTTTTGTATTCAATCCCGATGCAATTTGTGCGTGTTATGGTCAATGTGAAGGTCCAAGGGATACAGTAAACCTGGACTGCTGCATCGGAATCTAATACTGGTCTCCCAGGAGCAGCTGAAAGCACAAGCTCCTAGAGGATTATTTCTTCTTGTACTGAAGTCGGCATTGTCTCTTTTATATACAACCCGGATGCAATTTCTGTGTTTCATGGTCAATGTGAAGGTCCAAGAGATACAGTAAACCTGCACTGGTGCATCGGAATCTAATGCTGTTCTCTCAGGAGCCGCTCAAACCACAAACTCTTAGAAAATTCTTCTACTTGTACTTAAGTCGGCATTGTCCCTTATGTATTCAATCCCGATGCAATTTCTGTGAATCATGGTGAATGTGAAAGTCCAAGGGATACAGTAATCCTGCACTGGTGCATCGCTATCTAATACTGGTTTCCCAGGAGCCGCTGAAACCACAAGCTCTTAGATGATTCACTCTTCTTGCACTTAAGTCGACATTGTGCCTAATGTATTCAATCCCGAGGCAATTTCTGTGTTTCATGGTCAATGTTAAGGTCCAAGGGATACAGTAAACCTGCACTGGTGCATCGGAATCAAATACTCGTCTCCCATGAGCCGCTCAAACCACAAACTCTTAGAAGATTCACTCTTCTTGTACTTAAGTCGGCATTCTGCCTTTTGAATTGAATCCCGATGCCATATCTGTGTTTCATAGTCAATGTGAAGGTCCAAATGATACAGTCAACCTGCACTGGTGCATCGCAATCTAATACTGGTCTCCCAGGAGCCGCTTTAAGCACAAACTCTTAGAAGATTCAATCTTCTTGCACTTAAGTCGACATTGTGCCTTATGTATTCAATCCCGATGCAATTTCTGTGTTTCATGGTCAATGTGAAGGTCCGAGGAATACAGTAAACCTGCACTGGTGCATCGGAATCTAACACTGGTCTCCCAGGAGCCGCTCAAACCACAAACTCTTAGAAGATTCACTCTTGTTGTACTTAAGTCGGCATTGTCTGTTTTGTATTCAATCCCGATGCAATTTCTGTGCTTCATGCTCAATTTGAAGGTCCAAAAGATACAGTAAACCTGCACTCGTGAATCAAAATGTAATAGTGGTCTCCCTGGAGCCGTTCAAAGTACAAACTCTTAGTAGATTCACTCTTCTTGAACTGAAGTCGGTATTGTGCCTTTTGTATTCAATCCCGATGCAATTTCTGTGATTCATGGTCAATACGAAGGTCCAAAGGATACAATAAACCTGCACTGGTGCATCAGAATCTAATACTGGTCTCCCAGGAGCCGCTCAAACCACCAACTCTTAGATGATTCACTCTTCTTGTACTTAAGTCGGCATTGTGCCTTTTGTAATCAATCCCGATGCAATTTCTGTGTTTCATGGTCAATGTGAAGGTCCAGGGGATACAGTAAACCCGCACTGGTGCATCGGAATGTAATACTGGCCTCCCAGGAGCCGCGCAAAGCACAAACCCTTAGATGATCACTCTTCTTGAACTTAAGTCGGCATTGTGCCTTTTCCATTCAATCCCGATGCGGTATCTGTGTTTCATGGTCAATGTGAAGGTCCAAGGGATACAGTAAACCTCCACTGGTGCATCGGAATCTAATACTGGTCCCCCAGGAGCCGCCGAAACACTAACTCCTAAAGGATTCAGTCTTCTTGTACTTGAGTCGGCATTGTGCTTTTGTAATCAATGCTGATTCGATTTATGTTTTTCATGGTCAATGTGAAGGGCCAAGGGATACAGTAAACCTGCACTGGTGCATCGTAATCTAAAACTGGTCTCTCAGGAGCCGCTCAAACCACAAACTCTTAGAAAATTCACGGTCTTGTACTTAAGTCGGCATTGTCCCTTAAATATTCAATCCCTATGGAATTTCTGTGATTCATGGTCATGGTGAAGGTCCAAGGGTTAGAGTAAAGCTGCAGTAGTGCATCGGAATCTAATACTGATCTCCCAGGAAACGCCCAAACAAACCACATCCAATGAGAAGATTTACTCTTCTTGTACTTAAGTCTGCATTGTGCGTTTTGTATTAGAGCCCGACGCAATATCTGTGTTTCAACGTCAATGTGAAGGTCCAAGGGGTAGAGCAATGCTGTAGTAGTTCATCGGAATCTAATACTGATCTTCCAGGAAACGCTCAAAGCAAACCACAAACAATGAGAAGATTTACTCTTCTTGTCCTTAAGTCGGCATTGTTCCGTTTGTATTAAATCCCGTGGCAAATTCTTTGTTTCATCGTCAATGTGAAGGTCCAAGGGATAGTGTAAATTTGGAGTTATGCATCGGAATCTATTAGTGATCTAACAGGAAACGCTCAAACAAACCACAGACAATGAGAATATTTAACCTTCTTTTACTTAAGTCGTCGTTGTGCCTTTTGTATTAAATCCGGACGCGATATCTGTGTTTCATCGTCAATGTGAAGGTCCAAGGGATGGAGTAAAGCTGCAGTAGGGCATCGGAACCTAATACTGATCTCCCAGGAAACGCTCAAACTAAACCACAAACAATGAGAAGATTTAACCTTTTTGTGCTTAAGTCAGCATTGTGCCTTTTGTATTAAATCCCGACGCAATTTCTATGTATCATCGTCAAATTGAAGGTCCAAGGTATAGAGTAAAGCTGCAGTAGTGCATCGGTATCTAATACTGATCTTCCAGGAACCGTTCAACGCTAACCACTAACAATGAGAAGATTAACTCCTCTTGTACTTAAATCGACTTTGTGCTTTTTGTAATAAATCCCGACGCAATTTCCGTGTTTCATCGTCAGGGTGACGGTCCAAGGGATAGAGTAAAGCTGCAGTAGTGCATCGGAATATAATACTGATCCCCCAGAAAACGCTCAACCAAACCACATACAATGAGAAGATGTAACCCTTTTGTACTTAAGTCAGCATTGTGCCTTTTGTATTAAATCCTGACGCAATTACTATGTATCTGCGTCAATGTGAAGGTCCAAGGGATAGAGTAAAGCAGCAGTAGTGCATCGGGAACTAATACTGATCTTACGGGAAATGCTCAAAGCAAACCACAAACAATAAGCAGGTTTACTCTTCATGTACTTAAGTCGGCATTGTGCCCTTTGTATTAAATCACGACGCAATTTCAGTGTTTCATCGTCAATGTGAAGGTTCAAGAGATGGAGTAAAGCTGCAGTAGTCCATCGGAATCTAATACTGATCTCCGAGGAGACGCTCAAAGCAAACCACAAACAATGAGAGGATTTACTCTTTCGTAATTAAGTCGGCATTGTGCCTTTTGTATTAAATCCTTACGCATTTTCTGTGTTCCATCGTGAATGTGAAGGTCCAAGGCATAGAGGAAAGCTGCAGTAGTGCATCGGAATCTAATACTGATCGCTCAGGAAACGCTCAAAACAAACCACAAACAATTAGAAGATTAATTCTTCTTGTACTTAAGTCGGTATTGTGCCTTTTGTATTAGAGCCCGACGGAATTTCTGTGTTCCATCGTGAGTGAGAAGGTCCAAGGGATAGAGAAAAGGTGCAGTAGTGCATCGGAATCTAATACTGATCTCCCAGGAAACGCTCAAAGCAAACCGCAAACAGTGAGAAGATATACTCTTCTTGTATTTAAGTTGACATTGTAAATTTTGTTTTAAATCCCGACGCTATATCTGTGTTTAATCGTCAATCTGAAGGTCCAAGGGATAGAGTACAGCTGCAGTAATTCTTCGGAATCTAATACTGATCTTCCAGGAAACGCTCAAAGCAAACCACAAACAGTGAGAAGATTTACTCTTCTTGTTCTTAAGTCGGCATTGTGCCTTTTGTATTAAATCCCGTGGCAATTTCTGTGTTTCATCGTCAATGTGAAGGTCCAAGATATAGTGTAAAGCTGAAGTAGCGCATCGGAATCTATTACTGATCTAACAGGAAACGCACAAACAAACCACAAACAATGAGAAGATTTAACCTTCTTTTACTTAAGTCGTCATTGTGCCTTTTGTATTAAATCCAGACGCAATTTCTGTGTTTCATCGTCAATGTGAAGGTCCAAGGGATAGAGTACAGCTGCAGTAGTGCATCGGAATCTAATACTGAATTTCCAGGAAACGCTCAATGCTAACCACAAACAATGAGAAGATTTACTCTTCTTGGACTTAAGTCGGCATTTTGCCTTTTGTATTAAATCCCGACGGAATTTCTGTCTTTCATCATCAATGTGAAGGTCCAAGGGATAGAATGAAGCTGCAGTAGCGCATCGGACTCTAATACTGATCTCCCAGCAAACGCTCAAAGCAAACCACAAACAATGAGAATTTTTAACCTTCTTGTATGTAAGTCGGCATTGTGCCTTTCGTATTAAACCTCGACGCAATTTCTGGGTTTCATCGTCAATGTGAAGGTCCAAGGGATAGAGTAAAGCTGCAGTAGTGCATCGGAATCTAATACTGATCTCCCAGGAAACGCTCAAAGCAAACCACGAACACTGAGACGTTTCACTCTTCTAGTACTTAAGCCGCCATTGTGAATTTGTATTAAATCGCGTGGCAATTTCTGTGCTCCATCGTCAATGTGAAGGTTCAAGAGATAGAGTAAAGCTGCAGTAGTGCATCGGAATCTAATACTGATCTCAGAGGAAACGCTCAATGCAAACCGCAAACAATGAGAAGATTTACTCTTATTGTACTTAAGTTGACATTGTAAATTTTGTCTTAAATCCCGACGCAATTACTGTGTTTCATCGTCAATGTGAAGGTCCATGGGATAGAGTAAAGATGCAGTAGTGCATCGGGAACTAATACTGATCTTCCAGGAAACGCTCAAAGCAAACCACAAACAATGAGAAGGTTTACTCTTCATGTACTTAAGTCGGCATTGTGCCTTTTGTATTAAATCCCGACGCATTTTCAGTCTTTCATCGTCAATGTGAAGGTTCAAGAAATAGAGTAAAGCTGCAGTAGCGCATCGGAATCTAATACTGATCTCCCAGGAAACGCTCAAAGCAAACCCAAAACAAAGAGAATATTTACTCTTCTTGTACTTATGTCGACATTGTGCCTTTTGTATTAAATCCTTACGCATTTTCTGTGTTTCATCGTCAATGCGAAAGTCCAAGGGATAGAGTAAATCTGCAGTAGTGCATCGGAATCTAGTACTGATCCCCAAGGAAACGCTCAAAGCAAACCACAAACAATGGGAGGATTTACTCTTCTTGTACTTATGTCGGCATTGTGCCTTTTGTATTAAATCCCGACGCAATTTCTGCGTTTCATCGTTAGGGTGAAGGACCAAGGGATGGAGTAAAGCCGCAGTAGTGCATGAGAATCTAATACTGATCTCCCAGGAAACGCTCAAAGCAAACCCAAAACAAAGAGAATATTTACTCTTCTTGTACTTATGTCGACATTGTGCCTTTTGTATTAAATCCTTACGCATTTACTGTGTTTCATCGTCAATGCGAAAGTCCAAGGGATAGAGTAAATCTGCAGTAGTGCATCGGAATCTAGTACTGATCCCCAAGGAAACGCTCAAAGCAAACCACAATCAATTAGAAGATTTACTCTTCTTGTACTGAAGTCGCCATTGTGCGTTTTGTATTAGAGCCCGACGCAATTTCTGTGTTCCATCGTGAATGTGAAGGTCCAAGGGATAGAGGAAAGCTCCATTAGTGCATCGGAATCTAATACTGATCGCCCAGGAAACGCTCAAATCAAAACACAAACAATTAGGAGATTAACTCTTCTTGTACTTAAGTCGGCATTGTGCCATTTGTATTAGAGCCCGACGCAATTTCTGTGTTCCATCGTGAATGTGAATGTCCAAGGGATAGAGTAAAGCTGAAGTAGTGCATCGGATTCTAATACTGATCTCCCAGGAAGCGCTCAAAGCAAACCACGAACAATGAGAAGTTTCACTCTTCTAGTACTTAATTCGCCATTGTGAATTTGTATTAAATCCTGTGGCAATTTCTGTGCTCCAGCGTCAATGCGAAGGTTCAAGAGATAGAGTAAAGCTGCAGTAGTGCATCGGAATCTAATACTGATCTCCCAGGAAACGCTCAAAGCAAACCACGAACACTGAGACGTTTCACTCTTCTAGTACTTAAGCCGCCATTGTGAATTTGTATTAAATCGCGTGGCAATTTCTGTGCTCCATCGTCAATGTGAAGGTTCAGGAGATAGAGTAAAGCTGCAGTAGTGCATCGGAATCTAATACTGATCTCAGAGGAAACGCTCAATGCAAACCGCAAACAATGAGAAGATTTACTCTTATTGTACTTAAGTTGACATTGTAAATTTTGTCTTAAATCCCGACGCAATTACTGTCTTTCATCGTCAATGTGAAGGTCCATGGGATAGAGTAAAGATGCAGTAGTGCATCGGGAACTAATACTGATCTTCCAGGAAACGCTCAAAGCAAACCACAAACAATGAGAAGGTTTACTCTTCATGTACTTAAGTCGGCATTGTGCCTTTTGTATTAAATCCCGACGCATTTTCAGTCTTTCATCGTCAATGTGAAGGTTCAAGAAATAGAGTAAAGCTGCAGTAGCGCATCGGAATCTAATACTGATCTCCCAGGAAACGCTCAAAGCAAACCCAAAACAAAGAGAATATTTACTCTTCTTGTACTTATGTCGACATTGTGCCTTTTGTATTAAATCCTTACGCATTTTCTGTGTTTCATCGTCAATGCGAAAGTCCAAGGGATAGAGTAAATCTGCAGTAGTGCATCGGAATCTAGTACTGATCCCCAAGGAAACGCTCAAAGCAAACCACAAACAATGGGAGGATTTACTCTTCTTGTACTTATGTCGGCATTGTGCCTTTTGTATTAAATCCCGACGCAATTTCTGCGTTTCATCGTTAGGGTGAAGGACCAAGGGATAGAGTAAAGCCGCAGTAGTGCATGAGAATCTAATACTGATCTCCCAGGAAACGCTCAAAGCAAACCCAAAACAAAGAGAATATTTACTCTTCTTGTACTTATGTCGACATTGTGCCTTTTGTATTAAATCCTTACGCATTTACTGTGTTTCATCGTCAATGCGAAAGTCCAAGGGATAGAGTAAATCTGCAGTAGTGCATCGGAATCTAGTACTGATCCCCAAGGAAACGCTCAAAGCAAACCACAATCAATTAGAAGATTTACTCTTCTTGTACTGAAGTCGCCATTGTGCGTTTTGTATTAGAGCCCGACGCAATTTCTGTGTTCCATCGTGAATGTGAAGGTCCAAGGGATAGAGGAAAGCTCCATTAGTGCATCGGAATCTAATACTGATCGCCCAGGAAACGCTCAAATCAAAACACAAACAATTAGGAGATTAACTCTTCTTGTACTTAAGTCGGCATTGTGCCATTTGTATTAGAGCCCGACGCAATTTCTGTGTTCCATCGTGAATGTGAATGTCCAAGGGATAGAGTAAAGCTGAAGTAGTGCATCGGATTCTAATTCTGATCTCCCAGGAAGCGCTCAAAGCAAACCACGAACAATGAGAAGTTTCACTCTTCTAGTACTTAATTCGCCATTGTGAATTTGTATTAAATCCTGTGGCAATTTCTGTGCTCCAGCGTCAATGCGAAGGTTCAAGAGATAGAGTAAAGCTGCAGTAGTGCATCGGAATCTAATACTGATCTCAGAGGAAACGCTCAATGCAAACCGCAAACAATGAGAAGCTTTACTCTTATTGTACTTAAGTTGACATTGTAAATTTTGTTTTAAATCCCGACGCAATTACTGTGTTTCATCGTCTATGTGTAGGTCCAAGGGATAGAGTAAAGCGGCAGTAGTGCATCGGAATCTAATACTGATCTCCCAGGAAACGCTCAATGCTAACCACAAACAATGAGAAGATTTACTCTTCTTGGACTTAAGTCGGCATTGTGCATTTTGTATTAAATCCCGACGGAATTTCTGTGTTTCTTCGTAAATGTGAAGGTCCGAGGGATAGAAAGAAGCTGCAGTAGCGCATCGGACTCTAATACTGATCTCCCAGGAAACGCTCAAAGCAAACCACACACAATGAGAATTTTTAACCTTCTTGTACGTAAGTCGGCATTGTGCCTTTTGTATTAAATCCCGACGCAATTTCAGTCTTTCATCGTCAATGAGAAGGTTGAAGAGATAGAGTAAAGCTGCAGTAGCGCATCGGAATCTAATACTGATCTCCCAGGAAACGCTTAAAGCAAACCACAAACAATGAGAGGATTTACTGTTCTTGTACGTAAGTCGAGATTGTGCCTTTTGTATTAAACCCCGACGCCATTTCTGTGTTTCATCGTCAATGTGAAGGTCCAAGGGATAGAGTTAAGCTGCAATAGTGCATCGGAATGTAGCACTGATCTCCCAGGAAGCGGTCAAAGCAAACCACTAACAATGAGGAGATTTACTCTTCTTGTACTTAAGTCGGCATTGTGCGTTTTGTATTAGAGCCCCACGGAATCTCTGTGATTCATCGTCAATGCGAAGGTCCAAAGGATAGACTAAAGCTGCAGTAGTGCATCGGAATCTAATACTGATCTCCCAGGAAACGCTCAAAGCAAACCGCAAACAATGAGAAGATTTACTCCTCTTGTACTTAAGTTGACATTGTAAATTTTGTTTTAAATCCCGACGCAATTTATGTGTTTCATCGTCAATGTGAAGGTCCAAGGGATAGAGTAAAGCTGCAGTAGTGCATCGCAATCTCATACTGATATCCCAGGAAACGCTCAGACCTAACTACAAACAATGAGAAGATTTACCCTTCTTGTACTTAAGTCGGCATTGTGAATTTTGTATTAAATCCCGACGCAATTTCTGTGTTTCATCGTCAATGTGAACGTCCAATTGAAAGAGTAAAGCTGCAGTAGTGCATCGGAATCTAATACTGATCACCCAGGAAACGCTCAAAGCAAACCACAAACAATGAGAAGATTTACTCTGCTTGTACTCAAGTTGGCATTGTGCCTTTTGTATTAAATCCCGACGCAATTTCTTTGTTTCATCGTCAATGTGAAGGTCCAAGGAATAGAGTAAAGCTGCAGTAGTGCATCGGGAACTAATACTGATCTTACGGGAAACGCTCAAAAGAAACCACAAGCAATGAGCAGGTTTACTCTTCATGTACTTAAGTCGGCATTGTGCCTTCTGTATTAAATCCCGACGCAATTTCAGTGTTTCATCGTCAATGTGAAGGTTCAAGCGATGGAGTAAAGCTGCAGTAGTGCATCGGAACCTAATACTGATCTCCCAGGAAACGCTCAAAGCAAACCACAAACAATGAGAGGATTTACTCTTCTTGTACTTAAGTCGGCATGGTGCCTTTTGTATTAAATCCCGACACCATTTCTGTGTTTCATCGTCAATGGGAAGGTCCAAGCAATAGAGTGAAGGTGCTCTAGGTCATCGGAATCTAATACTGATCTCCCAGGTAACGCTCAAAGCAAACCAAAAACAAAGAGAATATTTACTCTTCTTGTACTTAAGTCGGCATTGTGCCTTTTGTATTAAATCCTTACGCATTTTCTGTGTTTCATCGTCAATGCGAAGGTCCAAGGGATAGAGTAAATCTGCAGTAGTGCATCGGAATCTAGTACTGATCCCCAAGGAAACGCTCAAAGCAAACCACATTGTAAATTTTGTTTTAAACCCCGACGCAATATCTGTGTTTAATCGTCAATCTGAAGGTCCAAGGGATAGAGTAAAGCTGCAGTAGTTCATCGGAATCTAATACTAATCTTTCAGGAAACGCTCAAAGCAAACCACAAACAATGAGAAGATTTACTCTTCTTGTTCTTAAGTCGGCATTGTGCCTTTTGTATTAAATCCCGTGGCATTTTCTGTGTTTCATCGTCCATGTGAAGGTCCAAGGGATAGTGTAAAGCTGAAGTAGCGCATCGGAATCTACTACTGATCTAACAGGATACGCTCAAACAAACCACAAACAATGAGAAGATTTAACCTTCTTTTATTTAAGTCGTCATTGTGCGTTTAGTATTAAATCCGGACGCAATTTCTGTGTTTCATCGCCAATGTGAAGGTCCAAGGGATAGAGTAAAGCTGCAGTACTGCATCGGAATGTAATACTGATCTCCCAGGAAACGCTCAAAGCAAACCATAAAGAATGAGTATTTTTAACCTTCTTGTACGTAAGTCGGCATTGTGCCTTTCGTATTAAATCTCGACACAATTTCTGGGCTTCATCGTCAATGTGAAGGTCCAAGGGATAGAGTAAAGCTGCAGTAGTGCATCGGAATCTAATTCTGATCTCCCAGGAAAAGCTCAAAGCAAACCACGAACAATGAGAAGATTCACTCTTCTAGTACTTAAGTCGCCATTATGACTTTTGAATTAAATCCCGTGGCAATTTCTGTGCCCCATCGTCAATGTGAAGGTTCGAGAGATAGAGTAAAGCTGCAGTGGTGCATCGGAATCTAATACTGATCTCAGAGGAAACGTTCAATGCAAACCGCAAACAATGAGAGGATTTACTATTATTGTACTTAAGTTGACATTGTAAATTTTGTCTTAAATCCCGACGCAATTTCTGAGTTTCATCGTCAATGTGAAGGTCCAAGCGATAGAATAAAGCTGTAGTAGTGCATCGGAATCTAATACTGATCGCCCAGGAAGCGGTCAAAACAAACCACAATCAATTAGAAGATCAACTCTTCTTGTACCCAAGTAGGCATTGTGCCTTTTGTATTAGTGCCCGACGCAATTTCTGTGTTCCATCGTGAATGTGAAGGTCCAAGGGATAGAGTTAAGCTGCAGTAGTGCATCGGAATTTAATACTGATATCCCAGGAGACGCTAAAAGCAAACCGCAAACAGTGAGAAGATATACTCTTCTTGTACTTAAGTTGACATTGTAAATTTTTTTTTTAACCCCGACGCAATTTCTGTGTTTCATCGTCAATGTGAAGGTCCAAGGGATAGAGTAAAGCTCCAGTAGTGCATCGGAATGTAATACTGATCTCCTTGGAAACGCTCAAAGCAAACCATAAACAATAAGTATTTGTAACCTTCTTGTACGTAAGTCGGCATTGTGCCTTTCGTATTAAATCTCGAAGCAATTTCTGGGTTTCATCGTCAATGTGAAGGTCCAAGGGATAGAGTAAAGCTGCAGTAGTGCATCGCAATCTAAATCTGATCTCCCAGGAAATGCTCAAAGCAAACCACGAACAATGAGAAGATTCACTCTTCTAGTACTTAAGTCGCCATTGTGATTTTGTATTAAATCCCGACGCACTTTCTGTGCTCCATCGTCAATGTGAAGGTTCAAGAGATAAAGTAAAGCTGCAGTAGTGCATCGGAATCTAATACTGATCTCAG
Source organism: Schistocerca piceifrons (assembly GCF_021461385.2). Classification (NCBI taxonomy): domain Eukaryota; kingdom Metazoa; phylum Arthropoda; class Insecta; order Orthoptera; family Acrididae; genus Schistocerca; species Schistocerca piceifrons. The sequence goes on from NC_060149.1 coordinate 959,361,098, forward strand.
AGGAGACGCTCAATGCAAACCGCAAACAATGAGAAGATTTACTATTATTGTACTTAAGTTGACATTGTAAATTTTGTCTTAAGTCCCGACGCAATTTCTTTGTTTCATCGTCTATGTGAAGGTCCATGGGATAGAGTAAAGCCGCAGTAGTGCATCGGGAACTCATACTGATCTTCCAGGAAACGCTCAAAGCAAACCACAAACAATGAGAAGGTTTACTCTTCATGTACTTAAGTCAGCATTGTGCCTTTTGTATTAAATCCCGACGCAATATCTGTGTTTCATCGTTAGGGTGAAGGACCAAGGGATAGAGTAAAGCAGCAGTAGTGCATCGGAATCTGATACAGATCTATCAGGAAACGCTCAAAGCAAACTACAAACAATGAGAAGAATTACTCTTGTTGTACTTAAGTCGGCATTGTGCCCTATGTATTAAATCCCGAGGCAATTTCTGAGTTTCATCGTCAATGTGAAGGTCCAAGGGATAGCGTAAAGCTGCAATAATGCATCGGGATGTAATACTGATCTCCCAGGAAGCGCTCAAAATAAACAACTAACAATGAGGAGATTTACTCTTCTTGTACTTAAGTCGGCATTGTTCGTTTTGTATTAGAGCCCCACACAATTTCTGTGATTCATCGACAATGCGAAGGTCCAAAGGACAGAGTAAAGCTGCAGTAGTGCATCAGAATCTAATACTGATCTCCCAGGAAACTCTCAGAGCAAACCGCAAACAATGAGAAGATTTACTCTTCTTGTACTTAAGTTGACATTGTAAATTTTGTTTTAAATCCCGACGCAATTTCTGAGTTTAATCATCAATCTGAAGGTCCAAGGGATAGACTAAAGCTGCAGTAGTTCATCGGAATCTAATACTGATCTTCCAGGAAACGCTTAAAGCAAACCGCAAACAATGAGGAGTTTTACTCTTGTTGTATTTAAGTGGGCATTGTGCCTATTTCATTAAATCCCGACACTATTTCTGTGTTTCACCGTCAATGTGTAGGTCCAAGGGATAGGGTAAAGCTGCAGTAGTGCATCTGAATCTAATATTGATCTCCCAGGTAATGCTCAAAGCAAACCACAAACAATGAGAAGACTTACTCCTCTTGTACTTAAGTCGGCATTGTGCCTTTTGTATTTAATCCCGACGCAATTTCTGTGTTTCATCGTCAATGTGAAGGTTCAAGGGATAGAGTAAAGCTGCAGTAGTGCATTGGAATCTAATACTGATCTCCCAGGAAATGCTCAAAGCAAACCACAAACAAAGAGAACATTTACTCTTCTTGTAATTAAGTCGGCATTGTGCCTTTTGTATTATATCCCGACGCATTTTCTGTGTTTAATCGTCAATGTGAAGGACCGAGGGATAGAGTAAAGCTGCAGTAGTGCATCGGAACCTAGTACTGATCCCCCAGGAGACGCGCAAAGCAAACCAGAAACAATGACAAAATTTACACTTCTTGTACTTGTGTCGGCATTGTGCCTTTTGTATTAAATCCCGACGCAATTTCTGGGTTTCATCCTCAACGTGAAGGGCCAAGGTATAGTGGAAAGCTGAAGTAGTGCATCGGAATATGTTACTGATCTAACAGGAAACACTCAAACAAACCACAAAGAATGAGAAGATTTAACCTTCTTGTACGCAAGCCGTCATTGTGCCTTTTGTATTAAATCCCGACACATTTTCTGTGTTTTATCGTCAATGTGAGGGTCCAAAGGATAGAGTAAAGCTGCAGTAGTGCATCGGAATTAAATACTGATCTCCCAGGAAACGCTCATTGCTAACCACAAACAATGAGAAGATTTACTCTTCTTGAACTTAAGTCGGCATTGTGCCTTTTGTATTAAATCCCGACGCAATTTCTGTGTTTCATCGTCAATGTGAAGGTCCAAGGGATAGAATAAAGCTGCAGTAGTGCATCGGAATTTAATACTGAACTCCCAAGAAACGCTCAAACAAACCATACACAATGAGAAGATTTAACCTTTTTGTATTTAAGTCGGCATTGTGGTTTTTGTATTAAATCCCGACGCAATTTCTGTGTTCCATCGTGAATGTGAAGGTCCAAGGGTTAGAGTAAAGCTGCAGTAGTGCATCGGAATCTAATACTGATCTCCCAGTAGACGCCCAAAGCAAACCACATGCAATGAGAAGATTTACTCTTCTTGTACTTAAGTCAGCATTGTGCCTTTTGTATGAAATCCCAAAGCAATTTCTGTGTTTCATCGTCAATGTGAAGGTCCAAGGGATAGAGTAAAGCTGCAATAGTGCATCGGAATCTAATACTGATCTCCCAGGAAGCGCTCAAAACAAACCACAAACAATGACATGATTTACTCTTCTTGTACTTAAGTCGGCATTGTGCGTTTTGTATTAGAGCCCGACGCAATTTCTGTGTTTCATCGTCAATGTGAAGGTCCAAGGGATAGAGTAAAGCTGCAATAGTGCATCGGAATCTAATACTGATCTCCCAGGAAGCGCTCAAAACAAACCACAAACAATGACATGATTTACTCTTCTTGTACTTAAGTCGGCATTGTGCGTTTTGTATTAGAGCCCGACGCAATTTCTGTGTTCCATCGTGAATGTGAAGGTCCAAGGGATAGAGTAAAGCTGCAGTAGTGCATCGGAATCCAATACTGATCTCCCAGGAAACGCTCAAAGCAAACCGCAAACAGTGAGAAGATTTTCTCTTCTTGTACTTAAGTTGACATTGTAAATTTTGTTTTAAATCCCGACGCAATATCTGTGTTTCATCGTCAATCTGAAGGTCCAAGGGATAGAGTAAAGCTGCAGTAGTTCATCGGAATCTAATACTGATCTTCCAGGAAACGCTCAAAGCAAACCACAAACAGTGAGAAGATTTACTCTTCTTGTTCTTAAGTCGGCATTGTCCCTTTTGTAATAAATCCCGTGGCAATTTCTTTGTTTCATTGTCAATGTGAAGGTGCAAGGGATAGTGTTAAGCTGAAGTAGTGAATCGGAATCAACTACTGATCTAACAGGAAACGCTCAAACAAACCACAAACAATGAGAAGAAAAACTCTTCTTGTACTTAATTCGGCATTGTGCCTTTTGTATTAAATCCCGACGCAATTTCTGTGTTTCATCGTCAATGTGAAGGTCCAAGGGATAGAGAAAAGCTGCAGTAGTGCATCGCAATCTGATACTGATTTCCCAGGAAACGCTCAAAGCTAACTACAAACTGTAAAGGATGAGCCAGACAATAACCGGTAACTTCATTTCTCCATTACGGCCAAGCCACGGCCGGCACTGTTGGCTGCCTGTAAATTCTTTCGTCCCATGGTCTAGTAACAGGTAGTCAGCACCGAGAAAGGGCACCTTGTTCACGCGCCTCTCTCGTGTGCTGACGAGGTAACGCCGCCCCAGGCATCGCTTAGCAGGCAACGCTCTGGAAAGTTCCATGCCGCCCGCACGGTTTGCTCGGTCCTGACCAATCAGGGCGGAGGAAGCCGCGTGGTGCGTCGAACATACCCGGCCGCCCGTCGCCGGGCTCGCTCTCTTGTATTCTTGCTCACCCGCGAGTCGGATGCGCGCCCTGTAGCTTTGAACATCCCCCGCTTCTCCCGGTGCTGCGGCACTGTGGACTTAGTTTTGGCAGACAACAACTTTCGGTAGCTTCGCGAACAATTTTCACCAAATTGTAAGCTCTGGCTCACCCTCACCTCCCTAGGCATATGTAGCCCCTTTTCATCATGCTTTAGCCAATAAATGGCCTTTCTCTAAAAATTACTCTATTATCCCATAACGCCCACCGCCTGCCCATACCCGCCATCCTGTACAATTGGTGTCAGAAGTTTGGATCCGTTCCCGTAGTGACTTTGTCGCTACACGAAATTTTTCCCGGCAAAACGCCGTACACTTCGCGCATGGAATGCGCCAACCGGCCGCCACGTTTGCTGCACGTGGGCCGTGGCTGCGCCAGTGAACATGCACAGGGCACGCGCTGCAGCGAGGCAGCCCACGCTAGTCAGCCACGTGAGCCGCACGCCGCCGCGCTGCCCGCTGCCTGAGTTCGAGGGGCCTGCGCTGCGCTGCGCGACCTGCCGGGCCGCCGTCATCCGCCGCTGTCACCGACGCGCCAGGGGCTGCCGCCATCGCCGACCGGCCGAGCCAGCGCCGTCCGCCGCCAACACATTCGCCGCCGCCCGAGGGTCCGGACGCCGCCGCCGCCGCCGCCGCCGCCGCCGCCGCCGCCAATGCGTCGCACCATCGCCATCACCATGTAAGTCGCCGCGATGCTTACAACTATATCTTCGACGATCTTCCGCCGCTGGATTGAGAATCTTTGTGGCCGTCCTTTTTTTGTAACAATCATTACTTTTTTGTGGTCACTAGCGTCCCATAAAATTGTAAACATGCCGATAGGGACACGAGCGACGGAACGGGATGCCCCCGTAGAGGCACCTGCCTCGCAAGACCCGCTCGAAGCCATAAATGCACAAATGCGCCAGTTATTCGCACAAAATCAGGAGCTACTTGAGCAAAACCGCGTCTTGAAACAGACGCTGGAAGCTAGTGCGCGAACTTCCATACCTGTGGCTAGCTCCGCCCCTGCAACTAACACTAATTCTGTCTCTAATACAAACGCCACAATTTCTGCTAACATGGCGACTATAAGCAATTTTCCTGCGGCTGATTTCATTCCCACCTTTTCTGGGAAGTCCCACGAAAATGTGGCTATGTTCTTACAAAATATTCGTGATGTGGGTCGCACGTGTGCCTGGCCAGATGATCTATTCGTCAATGTAGCCAGACTGAAGTTGACAGGGGAAGCCCGAATGTTCATAGAAACGGTGGACGAATTGCGTGACACGCACGAATTTGAAGTATTGGCCCGCGGATTGACTACGCGTTATTCCGATACCAGAGGTACCGCATATTACAGAGATCAGTTATCAACCCTTAGGCAGAAGCCTAATGAGAATTTTGATGCCTTTGCAGATCGCATACGAGCAGTGTCTTGTCGTACCTACAAGCTAGGTGAAAATGCCAGTGAAAACAGAATTTTGCGCTCAGAAGCCGAAGCGCGTGCAATTGATGCATTTGTTCGCGGTATTGACCCCCGCATCGGAGGAGAAGTCAAAGCAGCCTCCCCCACTTCTCTGTTTGAAGCTGTTCGTTTGGCAATGCTACGCGAAGAGGTGTTGCGTTTTTGCGCTGCCGCCCCGCGCCCAACGAACCCAGTACCGGTCCCAGCAAAAGAAGTATTTTGTCAGCGTTGTGGGAAGCCCAACCATATGGCAATGCGCTGTCGCGCGCCGTATTGCACTATTTGCCAGACAGTAGGTCATGCTAATAATGTTTGCTCCACAAACTCACCATTTTCAAATCAGATGCGCGGCCACCGCCGCAACGCGGGGTCGAATCAGGGAAATGCTTGGGAGGGGGCAGGTTCCGCCACACACCCGCGCCCCCGACAAAAATAATACACCCGGTTAGGACCGAAAAATGTAAAGAGGTGGAACACGTTAGTCTATTTGGCGTACTCGGGAACAAATCAGTTAGAATTGTAGTTGATACTGGTGCTCAAGTTAGTGTATTGTTTGTGGAGAAAAATGATCGAAGGGTGTTACAGCCACCCCGGTACAATATCAGTGGCCTTGGAGAGGAAGTAATTGTCCCTGCAGGTTCGTGTGTAGTGAATCTGCAAATAGACGGTGGTAAATACAGTCAGAGGATGGAGGTAGTGAGGCTAAAGAAGGGTGAATTTGACATCATACTAGGGAATGACTTCCTGCACCGTTATCAGGGGATAGTGGATTATCGAACGCGAACTGTGCAGTTCGGCGAAGCAATTCACCGATTTGCCAGTGCGCACCCCCGTCAGACGCGAGGGAGCTGCGAAAGGCGCTGTTGACAGTCTCCCATAAAACCGCAGATGTGGGCGATAAAAACCACTGACCCCGTGAGGATAAAAGGCGGAAGTGGAAAGATTCTCTGGATAGATGTCAAAAATCAAGAACAGCCCAAGACAGACATTCTGGTTGACCCGCTCACCCAGAATGATGTTTTAGATCGTCAGTCAGTACATATAAAGAGAAGTATCTGCCGACCGGAGAGGAGACAGAAGGGTTTTGCGATACCAGTAAGTATAGATAATTTTGGTGTAAAAGATGTTGTGATACCGAAGGGTACTATTGTTGCCAGTGGTCAGGAAATTTTTGAGGAAATAAGAGGAGCTGAGAAGCAACGAAATAAAGATAAGAAAGGCAGGAAAGGAAAGAAATGTTCAGTTAGAGAAGTGCTATATGTCGCGTCGACGATAAGGAGTCAGTTAGAAGAGAAGTTAGGTCATTTAAATAGTGAGGAGAAAAGGATGTTGCAGCCGGTATTAGAGGAATTTTCGTGGTTGTTTGAAGAGAGGTAGTTTCTACCGGCCACGGATTTGGTTCAGCACGAAATTCCGACCGGAGAAGCTCGGCCTATTACGCCAGTAGTTCCACCCAAAAAAGCAAGGAGAAAGGTAATACAACCGCCTAGACAGCAAGGTAGATATGCTCTAATGTCAAATCCCTATGATTTGCGTTCCTGAAAGTAGGTCTGGAATGGTATGTAAACAGTTGGAAAAGTCCTGCATGCAGCAAGAGAATTAATTGACGGAAAACACCGTAGTTACTATACATTTAATTAAATTGTGCATGTTAGTTATAAGTAGACATAAGAATTGGCAACTGTTGGTAACTGGTAATAGAATTTATGACGTCACATCTTAATGGAAGTGACTGAAGTTATGTGATCATTTTGTCTTGTCATTTAACGTCTCCAGTCATGTTATCGTAGCAGTCGAGAATTAAAACCACAAACATTCTTTAATCATGGAATTAAGGGGAAAGTTGTCCTTGTCAAAAGAACACGTAGAGAAAGAATCAGTTAATCTTGTATATTTCAAAGAGATTCACATTTCAATTGTTAATTTAGTGAATAGTGCTCGAACACAGGTATTAAAGCTTTACCATAAAAACATGATACTAATATGCCTCCGTAACTGCCAATAGATCCGTGACTACAGGCAGCCTTCTACCTGTACTTTGAAAGACGCCCTATTACATGTATGTTTTGCTAAATGATCACACAACGATAATAAGAAGAATAAATACGTCCAAGTTAAACAACAAATAGGCTACTCTAAAGTAAAAGGAGTCTTCCTGAAGTGCTATTTTATTGTTTTCGTGATGCGATGTTGAACAGACAACGAGGAAAGTTTTTTGGTACCACGTATTTCTGTATATTAAATGCCACGGAAGGAGTGCGTAAATACCTCCACTATGGTCTACAGCTGTTCACATGCGCCGAGTCCCGCCCCTCCCTGTCAGCTGGCGACGCGGCCCCCTCCCCTCCCCATCCACCGGCCTGCCGAGAGAGCGGCCATTGCAGTTCCCCCTTCCCCACCCACCGCCTCTGTCCTTGGTGCGTGCAGCATCTGCACCTCTCCCCTCGCCCCTCCTCGCCACCCAACCATCGCCCTGCAGGCCACGTGCCTCAGCCACGCTACACATTCGTATATTCGTACGTTGCAGTTTAAACAGCAAACCTAAAGGAATGGTTATAAAAATAAAATCACCAGCTTAATATTGCCCTACAGATTTTATTAGTCTTATCTAAAGACGGGAATCTATGTGTATTGTCGATTTGAATTTTCAGTATGGAACAAAAATCGTGAGAGAGAACTTTTCCTGGTACGCATTGTCTAAACCATCAGGATTAGAAAACATAGTGCATCGGAATCTAATACTGATCGCCTAGGAAACGCTCAAAACAAACCACAAACAATGAGAAGATTAACTCTTCTTGTACTTAAGTCGGCGTTGTGCCTTTTGTATTAGAGCCCGACGCAATTTCAGTGTTCCATCGTCAATGTGAAAGTCCAAGTTATAGAGTAAAGCTGCAGTAGTGCATCGGAATCTAATACTGATCTCCCAGGAAACGTTCAAAGCAAACGGCAAACAGTGAGAAGATATACTCTTCTTGTATTTAAGTTGACATTGTAAATTTTGTTTTAAATCACGACGCAAAATCTGTGTTTAATCGTCATTCTGAAGGTCCAAGGGAAAGAGTTAAGCTGCAGTAGTTCATCGGAATCTAATACTGAACTTACAGGAAACGCTCAAAGCAAACCACAAACAATGAGAAGATTTACTCTTCTTGGACTTAAGTCGGCATTGTGCCTTTTGTATTAAATCCCGACGGAATTTCTGTGTTTCATCGTCAATGTGAAGGTCCAAGGGATAGAATGAAGCTGCAGTAGTGGATCGGACTCTAATACTGATCTCCCAGGAAACGCTCAAAGCAAACCACAAACAATGAGAATTTTTAACCTTCTTGTACGTACGTCGGCATTGTGCCTTTCGTATTAAATCTCAACGCAATTTCTGGGTTTCATCGTCAATGTGAAGGTCCAAGGCATAGAGTAAAGCTGCAGTAGTGCATCGGAATCTATAACTGATCTCCCAGGAAACGCTAATAGCAAACCGCAACCAATGAGAAGATACACTCTTCTAGTACTTAAGTCGCCATTGTGCCTTTTGTATTAGAACCCGTGGCAATTTTTGTGCTTCATCGTCAATGTGAAGGTTCAAGAGATAGAGTAAAGCTGCAGTGGTGCATCGGAATCTAATACTGATCTCAGAGGAAACGCTCAAAGCAAACCACAAACAATGAGAAGGTTTACTCTTCATGTACTTAAGTCAGCATTGTGCCCTTTGTATTAAATCCCGACGCAATTTCTGAGCGTCATCGTTAATGTGAAGGTCCAAGGGATAGAGTTAAGCTGCAATAGTGCATCGGAATGTAATACTGATCTCCCACGAAGCGCTCAAAACAAACCACTAACAATGAAGAGATTTACTCTTCTTGTACTTAAGTCGGCATTGTGCGTTTTGTATTAGAGCCCCACGAAATTTCTGTGATTCATCGTCAATGCGAAGGTCCAAAGCATAGAGTAAAGCTGCAGTAGCGCATCGGATTCTAATACTGATCTCCCAGGAAACGCTCAAAGCAAACCGCAAACATTGAGAAGATTTACTCTTCTTGTACTTCAGTTGACTTTATAAATTTTGTTTTAAATCCCGACGCAATTTCTGAGTTTAATCGTCAATCTGAAGGTCCAAGGGATTGAGTAAAGCTGCAGTAGTGCATCGGAATCTAATATTGATCTCCCAGGAAACGCTCAAAGCAAACCACAAACAATGAGAAGACTTACTCCTCTTGTAGTTAAGTCGGCATTGTGCTTTTTGTATGATATCCCGACGCAATTTCTGTGTTTCATAGTCAATGTGAAGGTCCAAGGGATAGCGTAAAGCTGCAGTGGTGCATCGGAATCTAATACTGATCTTCCAGGAAATGCTCAAAGCAAACCACAAACAAAGAGAACATTTACTCTTCCTGTACTTAAGTCGGCATTGTGCCTTTTGTAATATATCCCGACGCATTTTCTGTGTTTAATCGTCAATGTGAAGGTCCGAGGGATAGAGTAAAGCTGCAGTAGTGCATCGGAATCTAATACTGATCTCCCAGGAAACGCTCAAAGCAAACCACAAACAATGAGAGGATTTACTCTTCTTGTACGTAAGTCGGCATGGTGCCTTTTGTATTAAATCCCGACACCATTTCTGTGTTTCATCGTCAATGGGAAGGTCCAAGCAATAGAGTGAAGGTGCACAATAGCATCGGGATCTAATACAGAACTCCCAGGAAACGCTCAAAGCAAACCAAAAACAAAGAGAATATTTACTCATCTTGTACTTAAGTCGGCATTGTACCTTTTGTATTAAATCATTACGCATTTTCTGTGTTTCATCGTCAATGTGAAGGTCCAAGGGATAGAGTAAATCTGCAGTAGTGCATCGGAAAGTAGTACTGATCCCCAAGGAAACGCTCAAAGCAAACCACAATCAATTAGAAGATTTACTCTTCTTGTACTTAAGTCGGCATTGTGCGTTTTCTATTAGAGCCCGACGCAATTTCTGTGCACCATCGTGAATGTGAAGGTCCAAGGGATAGAGTAAAGCTGCAGTAGTGCATCGGAATCTAATACTGATCTCCTAGGAAACGCTCAAAGCAAACTGAAAACAGTGAGAAGAAATACTCATCTTGTACTTAAGTTGACATTGTAAAATTTGTTTTAAATCCCGACGCAATATCTGTGTTTAATCGTCAATCTGAAGGTCCAAGGGATAGAGTTAAGCTGCAGTAGTTCATCGGAATCTAATACTGATCTTCCAGGAAACGCTCAAAGCAAACCACAAACAATGAGAATTTTTAACCTTCTTGTACGTAAGTCGGCATTGTGCCTTTCGTATTAAATCTCGACGCAATTTCTGGAATTTCATAGTCAATGTGAAGGTCCAAGGGATAGTGTGAAGCTGAAGTAGCGCATCGGAATCTATTACTGATCTAACAGGAAACGCTCAAACAAACCACAAACAATGAGAAGATTTAACCTTCTTTTACTTAAGTCGTCATTGTGCCTTTTGTATTAAATCCGGACGCAATTTCTGTGTTTCATCGTCAATGTGAAGGTCGAATGGATAGAGTAAAGCTGCAGTAGTGCATCGGAATCTAATACTGATCTCCCAGGAAACGCTCAATGCTAACCACAAACAATGAGAAGATTTACTCTTCTTGGACTTAAGTCGGCATTGTGCCTTTTGTATTAAATCCCGACGCAATATCTGAGTTTCATCGTCAATGTGAGGGGCCAAGGGATAGTGGAAAGCTGAAATAGTGCATCGGAATCTGTTGCTGATCTAACAGGAAACACTCAAACAAACCACAAACAATGAGGAGATTTAACCTTCTCGTACTTATGCCGTCATTGTGCCTTTTGTATTAAATCCCGACGCAATTTCTGTGTTTCATCGTCAATGTGACGGTCCAAAGAATAGAGTAAAGCTGCGGTAGTGCATCGGAATTTAATACTGATCTCCCGGGAAACGCTCAATGCTAACCACAAACAATGAGAAGATTTACTCTTCTTGTACTCAAGTCGGCATTGTGCCTTTTGTATTAAATCCCGTGACAATTTATGTGCTTCATCGTCAATGTGAAGGTCCAAGGGATAGTGTAAAGCTGAAGTAGTGCATCGGAATCTATTACTGATCTAACAGGAAGCGCTCAAACAAACCACAATCAATGAGAAGATTTAACCTTCTTTTACTTAAGTCTTCATTGTGCCTTTTGTATTAGAACCGGACGCAATTTCTGTGTTTCATCGTCAATGTGAAGGTCCAAGTGATAGAGTAAAGCTGCAGTAGAGCATCGGAATCTAAAACTGATCTTCCAGGAAACGCTCAATGCTAACCACAAACAATGAGAAGATTCACTCTTCTTGGACTTAAGTCGGCATTGTGCCTTTTGTATTAAATCCCGACGGAATTTCTGTGTTTCATCGTCAATGTGAAGGTCTAAGGGATAGAATGAAGCTGCAGTAGTGCATCGGACTCTATTATTGATCTCCCAGGAAACGCTCAAAGCAATCCACGAACAATGAGAAGATACACTCTTCTAGTACTTAAGTCGCCATTGTGCCTTTTGTATTAGAACCCGTCCCAATTTTTGTGCTTCATCGTCAATGTGAAGGTTCAAGAGATGGAGTAAAGCTGCAGTGGTGCATCGGAATCTAATACTGATCTCAGAGGAAACGCTCAAAGCAAACCGCAAACAATGAGAAGATTTACTCTTATTGTACTTGAGTTGACATTGTAAATTTTGTCTTAAATCCCGACGCAATTTCTGTGTTTCATCGTCGATGTGAAGGTCCAAGGGATAGACTAAAGCTGCAGTAGTGCATCGGGAACTAATACTGATCTTTCAGGAAACACTCAAAGCAAACCACAAACAATGAAAAGGTTTACTCTTCATGTACTTAAGTCGGCATTGTGCCCTTTGTATTAAATCCCGACGCAAATTCTGAGCTTTATCGTCAATGTGAAGGTCCAAGCGATAGAGTAAAGCTGCAATAGTGCATCGGAATGTAATACTGATCCCCCAGGAAGCGCTCCAAACAAACCACTAACAATGAAGAGATTTACTCTTCTTGTACTTAAGTCGGCATTGTGCGTTTTTATTAGAGCCCCACGCAATTTCTGTGATTCATCGTCAATGCGAAGGTCCAAAGGATAGAGTAAAGCTGCAGTAGTGCATCGGATTCTAATACTGATCTCCCAGGAAACGCTCAAAGCAAACCGCTAACATTGAGAAGATTTACTCTTCTTGTAGTTCAAATGACTTTATAAATTTTGTTTTAAATCCCGACGCAATTTCTGAGTTTATCATCAATCTGAAGGTCCTAGGGATTGAGTAAAGCTGCAATAGTGCATCGGAATCTAAAATTGATCTCCCAGGAAACGCTCAAAGCAAACCACAAACAATGAGAAGACTTACTCCTCTTGTACTTAAGTCGGCATTGTGCTTTTTGTATTAAATCCCGACGGAATTTCTGTGTTTCATAGTCAATGTGAAGGTCCAAGAGATAGCGTAAAGCTGCAGTGGTGCATCGGAATCTAATACTGATCTCCCAGGAAATGCTCAAAGCAAACCACAAACAAAGAGAACATTTTATCTTCCTGTACTTATGTCGGCATTGTGCCTTTTGTAATATATCCCGACGCATTTTCTGTGTTTAATCGTCAATGTGAAGGTCCGAGGGATAGAGTAAAGCTGCAGTAGTGCATCGGAACCTAGTACTGATCCCCCAGGAGACGCTCAAAGCAAACCACAAACAATGACAGAATTTACACTTCTTGTACTTGTGTCGGCATTGTGCCTTTTGTATTAAATCCCGACGCAATTTCTGAGTTTCATCGTCAATGTGAAGGGCCAAGGGATAGTGGAAAGCCGAAGTAGTGCATCGGAATCTGTTACTGATCTAACTGGAAACACTCAAACAAGCCACAAACAATGAGAAGATTTAACCACCTCGTACTTAAGAAGTCATTGTGCCTTTTGTATTAAATTCCGACGCAATTTCTGTGCTTCATCGTCAATGTGAGGGTCCAAAGAATAGAGTAAAGCTGCAGTTGTGCATCGGAATTTAATACTGATCTCCGAGGAAACGCTCAATGCTAACCACAAACAATGAGAAGATTTACTCTTCTTGTACTTAAGTCGGCATTGTGCCTTTAGTATTAAATCCCGACGCAGTTTCTGAGTTTCATCGTCAATGTGAAGGTCCAAGGGATAGAATAAAGCTGCAGTAGTGCATCGGAATCCAATACTGATCTCCCAGGAAACGCCCAAAGCAAACCACATCCAATGAGAAGATTTACTCTTCTTGTACTTAAGTCAGCATTGTGCCTTTTGTATTAAATCCCAACGCAATTTCTGTGTTTCATCGTCAATGTGAAGGTCCAAGGGATAGAGTAAAGCTGCAGTAGTGCATCGGGAACTAATAATGATCTTACGGGAAACGCTCAAAGCAAACCACAAACAATGAGATGCTTTACTCTTATTGTACTTGAGTTGACATTATAAATTTTTTCTTAAATGCCGACGCAATTTCTGTGTTTCGTCATCAATGTGAACGTCCAAGGGATAGAGTAAAGCTGCAATAGTGCATCGGAATGTAATACTGATATCCCAGGAAGCGCTTAAAGCAAACCACAAACAATGAGAAGATTTACTCATCTTGTACTTAAGTCGGCATTGTGCCTTTTGTATTAAATCCCGACACTATTTCTGTGATTCACCGTCAAAGTGTAGGTCCAAGGGATAGGGTAAAGCTGCAGTAGTGTATCGCAATCTAATATTGATCTTCCAGGAAACGCTCAAAGCAAACCACAAACAATGAGAAGACTTACTCCTCTTGCACTTATGTCGGCATTGTGCCTTATGTATCAAAACCCGACGCAATTTCTGCGTTTCATCGTCAATGTGAAGGTCCAGGGGATAGAGTAAGGCTGCAGTAGTGCATAGGAATATAATACTGATCTCCCAGGAAATGCTCAGAGCAAACCACAAACAAAGAGAATATTTTCTCTTCCTGTACTTAAGTCGGCATTGTGCCTTTTGTATTATATCCCGACGCATTTTCTGTGTTTAATCGTCAATGTGAATGTCCGAGGGATAGAGTAAAGCTGCAGTAGTGCATCGGAACCTAGTACTGATCCCCCAGGAGACGCTCAAAGCAAACCACAAACAATGACAAAAGTTACACTTCTTGTACTTGTGTCTGCATTGTGCCTTTTGTATTAAATCCCGACGCATTTACTGTGTTTCATCGTCAATGTGAGGGTCCAAGGGATAGAGTAAAGCTGCAGTAGTGCATCGGAATTTAATACTGATCTCCCAGGAAACGCTCAATGCTAACCACAAACAGTGAGAAGATTTACTCTTCTTGTACTTATGTCGGCATTGTGCCTTTTGTATTAAATCCCGACGCAATTTCTGTGTTTCATCGTCAATGTGAAGGTCCAACGGATAGAATAAAGCTGCTATAGTGCATCGGAATCTAATACTGATCTCCCAGGAAACGCTCAAATAAACCATATACAATGAGAAGATTTAACCTTTTTGTTTTTAAGTCAGCATATTGCCTTTTGTATTAAATCCCAACGCAATTTCTGTGTTTCATCGTCAATGTGAAGGTCTAAGGGATAGAGTAAAGCTGCAATAGTGCTTCGGAATCTAATACTGATCTCCCAGGAAACGCTCAAAGCAAACCACAAACAATGAGAAGATTTACTCTTCTTGCTCTTAAGTCGGCATTGTGCCTTTTGTAATAAATCCCGTGGCAAATTCTATGTTTCATCGTCAATGTGTAAAGCCGAAGTAGTGCATCGGAATCTATTACTGATCTAACAGGAAACGCTCAAACAAACCTCAAACAATGAGAAGATTTAACCTTCTTTTACTTAAGTTGCCATTGTGCCTCTTGTATTAAATCCGGACACAATTTCTGTGTTTCATCGTCAATGTGAATTCCTAAGGGATAGAGTGACGCTGCAGTAGTGCATCGGAATCAAATACTGATCTCCCAAGAAACGCTCAAAGCAAACCGCAAACAATGACAAGATATACTCATCTTGTACTTAAGTTGACATTGTAAATTTTGTTTTAAATCCCGACGCAATTTCTGAGTTTAATCGTCAATCTGAAGGTCCAAGGGATAGAGTATGGCTGCAGTAGTTCATCGGAATCTAATACTAATCTTCCAGGAAACGCTTAAAGCAAACCACAAACAATGAGAAGATTTACTCATCTTGAACTTAAGTCGGCATTGTGCCTTTCGTATTAAATCCCGACACTATTTCTGTGTTTCACCGTCAATGTGTAGGTCCAAGGGATTGGGTAAAGCTGCAGTAGTGCATGGGAATCTAATATTGATCTTCCAGGAATCGCTCAAAGCAAACCACAAACAATGAGAAGACTTACTCCTCTTGTACTTAAGTCGGCATTGTGCCTTTTGTATTAAATTCCGACGCAATTTCTGCGTTTCATCGTCAATGTGATGGTCCAAGTGATAGAGTAAGGCTGCAGTAGTGCATCGGAATCTAATACTGATCTCCCAGGAAATGCTCAGAGCAAACCACAAACAAAGAGAATATTTTCTCTTCTTGTACTTAAGTCGGCGTTGTCCCTTTGGTATTATATCCCGACGCATCTTCTGTGTTTAATCGTCAATGTGAAAGTCCGAGGGATGGAGTAAAGCTGCAGTAGTGCATCACAACCTAGTACTGATCCCCCAGGAGACGCTCAAAGCAAACCACAAACAATGACAAAAGTTACACTTCTTGTACTTGTGTCGGCATTGTGACTTTTGTATTAAATCCCGACGCAATTTCTCAGTTTCATCGTCAATGTGAAAGGCCAAGGGATAGTGGAAAGCTGAAGTAGTGCATCGGAATCTGTTACTGATCTAACAGGAAACACACATACAAACCACAAACAATGAGAAGAGTTAACCTTCTTGTACTTAAGCCGTCATTTTGCCTTTTGTATTAAATCCCGACGCATTTTCTGTGTTTCATTGTCAATGTGAGGGTCCAAGGAATAGAGTAAAGCTGCTATAGTGCATCGGAATATAATACTGATCTCCCAGGAAACGCTCAAATAAACCATATACAATGAGAAGATTTAACCTTTTTGTATTTAAGTCAGCATTGTGCCTTTTGTATTAAATCCCAACGCAATTTCTGTGTTTCATCGTCAATGTGAAGGTCCAAGGGATAGAGTAAAGCTGCAATAGTGCTTCGGAATCTAATACTGATCTCCCAGGAAACGCTCAATGCAAACCACAAACAATGAGAAGATTTACTCTTCTTGTTCTTAAGTCGGCATTGTGCCTTTTGTAATAAATCCCGTGGCAAATTCTGTGTTTCATCGTCAATGTGAAGGTCCAAAGGATAGTGTAAAGCTGAAGTAGTGCATCGGAATCTATTACTGATCTAACAGGAAACGCTCAAACAAACCACAAACAATGAGAAGATTGAACCTTCTTTTACTTAAGTTGCCATTGTGCCTCTTGTATTAAATCCGGACGCAATTTCTGTGTTTCATCGTCAATGTGAATTCCTAAGGGATAGAGTGAAGCTGCAGTAGTGCATCGGAATCAAATACTGATCTCCCAGGAAACGCTCAATGCCAACCACAAACAATGAGAAGATTTACTCTTCTTGGACTTACGTCGGCATTGTGCCCTTTGTATTAAATCCCGACGCAATGTCTGTGTTTCATCGTCAATGTGAAGGTCCAAGGTGTAGGGAAGCAGCCTACTCATGCTGTAGTAAATTCACATCAGTTTCCATTATGTGCCAGCCAGTCTGCTGTAACTAGCTCTGACGTCATAAATGTTGCGCAATACCTTAAAAATCAAGCAAATGAACTAAAACTTTTCTAGCATGTCAAAAATAATACTAAATTAATGTGTGTTAAATATCAGTTCGATAACTTCAGCCATTTCCGAGATTTGGACGTTTTTTATTTAGATTCATCTTTCATAATGATTTAATAAAAACAGTACTTTGGATTTCACAAATTAAGACTTTAGTGGAAATTCATGATTTTCTGGTTTTCGTCTCAAAACTGAAGGAAGCAAGATAGATTACGTAGGTTAATAAATAAGGCTAGGATGTTTAGATTTAAATAGGTTGGAGGTCCGCTATGATTATGAAGATGTGTAAAGTTTCTTTTTAATACCTATAAATTTATAGCGATAGCGGATCTCAAAAGGGACAGTTCAGAGCTCATCTGCTGCGTGCAGGGTAATTTAATTAATTCTCTCGCCCAAAGTATTTAACTTAGCCACGTCAAAATTTTATTATCAATACTTACCTGCGTGCTGAATGCACGTTTAAATTAAGAGCTTCTTCGGCCATCAGCCAAAGAAGCTATAAATTATTATGTAACTTGAAGTGGTGCGTTACTAGCCCAGCGGCTAGTCGAGAGAGCCGGAAAGATCAGGCGTTCCCTTCGCCGTCCGCACCGCGGCTTTATATATAAGAACACTGCGCGAGGAAGCAAGGCCCCAGTTCTCTCCAGACGCTGAATGACACGCCATCTGTGTCGGTAGTCGCGTCGCATCAGTGTATCTGCTACAAACAGCCTCGGGTGCCGTATTAAGTTACTAGAGATATGCGGAACCATGAAAACATTTTATGTGAAGTGTTAATTCTGGAATGATTTTCATTATCTAGCTTCAGTTTGCGTTTTGTCGTATTTTCACGTGCCGTCGCGGGACAGTCATTCTACCAAATATTTAGCGTGGCGTTTGATGAAATATTTTCATCAAATTTTGGCGAGCATTCTTTTTAACATTTGATTCGGACATTTATAGTTGCATCAGCGCATTAGACTCTGAACTGTTCTGTTAGTTAGGTTGTAGGGATACTTGTGGTTTTTATTAGTGAATTTCAGAATATACTCAACTATTTTGGAAAACTGTTTTTGATTAGAAATCCCGGACAATCTCCTAATTCCTCAGAGCTATAAGCTGCAGCTAATAGAACATTCTCAGGTAAAGTGGGCACTAGGATATCTATTTACTGGCTCCAAGTTTTATTAAATCACTTTCTGGGGGTCACGGAGTAAATAGAGAGCCAGTGTTGAGAACGGCAAAAGACAGCAATAACAACATTCTAAAAGCTAGAAACTGATTCAACACGCAAGCGTTTATACAGCAATAGATAAATTATTTTTACAAACTTACATCCGCCGCCCCACATATGATGCATCGGCCGGGAATGTTACAACATTCAAACAAGGATATGCAGCAAAATAATTTTACAAACTCATCCGCCGCCCCACATATGGTGCATCGGCCGGGAAATCAACTAAGTGAAAGTGATTTTTAACTATTCGGATTCGCGAGTGAAATGCGACACGCAACTGAGAATAGAACAGTGAATGTGTTACGTGTGTATGTGGACGACGCAATTGGATTAACAACGCCTCTGGATTGACGGAGCTGGCACTGAGTCTAGCGGTGCTGCCGGCATCGCGAGAAGCCAGTTTCGCCGTACCGCAGTCGTCCGCTGGAGCAGCCGACGCAGAGCCTGCAATTGCGGGCCACGCTAACACACAACAGCCGTCGGAGAGCCGTCTGCAGTTAAACGTGCCACGTCGCATCAGGAATCCTGGTACGCCGCGCCGGCAACGCCATACGTCGTGCAGGAGGAACAAAGTTAAGTGAAAAGCTGTTAAAAATTTTACTAACCTGCACTAAAAGACTGTCGGCGATGAAACCGCCAAAAGAAACTGAAGTTAAACTTATATCAGAACCTATGTCTGTTGAGGGAACTGTAAATCCAGACAACGGTTCAAGTGTAAATATACATGAAAGTAGTAATGTTAAAGTGAAATATGAAGTATTGTCTCCTGACAGTAGTGTGCGAAGGGGCAATGATTCAATAATAGAGACCCCTGTAGTAAAGCGGAAAGTAGAAATTGTAAATTTATTGGATGATAGTTTCTCTGATAAATTAAAAATGAAACAGTCATCAGAGATGGTAGAGTTTAAGAAGGGGAAGTTAGATATGACTAATCAATCAGAAGTTTCATCTAGTTTGGATGATTCTGGTATTGGAACTAGTTTTTTGTCACCTGAGTGTGATAAAAAGCCAGCTCGTGAGCAACCCAAAGATGCTGGGGCTGTTGATTTAAATGTTATATTACAAGCAATAGCTGCCAGCAATGCTGAATTAAAGTCTGAAATAACTGAGGTCAAAAGCAGTAATGCTGAAATGTCAGCCAGTAATGCTAGAATGAATGCTGAATTAAAATCTAATATAATTGAGATAAATAACAGGATTGTGGCCAGTGAAACTAATTTTAATAAACGATTGGAGGTAATGGACGATACCTTCAAGGCTGGTTGCAATAAATTGAAAGAGGATCTAGACAGTTTGAATTATAAAATTGATTGCAATCATGAGGATATTAAGAAAAAGGTTGCTCAACAATTTTCTGAAATGTATAAGACAATAAAATCCGAAGTCGCTGAGGTTCACAAAGACTTCCAAATGGAAGATGCGAAGCTGGAGCACAAGTTAACAGAAAAGATCGAGGCGGAGTCTGAACTGTGTTCAGATAGATTTAAAGATGTTAATATAAAAGTAAACATATGTCAAGCAGAAGTAGACGCAATCAAAACTGACACTACTTATATTGTGCAAAGAGTAGATAATGTTGAAATGAAAGTAGAAAATATAAGTACTAACATTGCTAACATTGAGAGTAAAGTAGCTTCAGTAACTTCTGG
This sequence comes from Schistocerca piceifrons, assembly GCF_021461385.2. NCBI lineage: Eukaryota > Metazoa > Arthropoda > Insecta > Orthoptera > Acrididae > Schistocerca > Schistocerca piceifrons. The sequence goes on from NC_060149.1 coordinate 959,380,819, forward strand.
TAATGGTAATGTACAACAAGTTGTAGCTGCAAACGCCGCTTTTATCGGGTGTCGGCAGTTCTTGCGGTTCGATCCAGATAAAAATATCCACCCGCTAGATTTCTGGAACGATTTTGAAAAGGTGATTCCACCAACTTGGTCTGAGCGAGAGAAAATCTCATTTATTAGAAGCCATTTAGCAGGTGACGCCATGCGTTGGTCAGCTGATGTTATGTTGAAATGTAAAACATTAGCGGAATTTAAAACAGCTTTTATTAATGAGTATTGGTCTAGCAATAAGCAAAATGAAGTGTTGAGAGAATTTTGGAGTGGGAAACGCTTCAATGCAGGCAAGGAATCTATTAAAGAGTTTGCTAGGTCATGGATTTCACGTTTGTCACATTTGGCGGAAAAGCTAAAACCAGAAATGATTATACTAGGTCTGGAAGCTAAACTGCCATGGTACTGGGAAACTAGAATTATATCAGCCCCTAGAGACAATCTGGATCGTTTCATTGAGTATTTGGAACGTGTAGAACGTGTTGCTGCCAATGAGGAGCAAGCACGTAATAACAGAAATGCCAATAACAATAATAGTAGTAATTTTAGGAGCGAGCAAAATGGCAATGTAAACATCAGAACAGTAGGTGTTCGTAATCCTAAGAGAGGTAGGAATTGGGGAAATAATTATCAGAACCAACAATGGCGTCCAAGGGATAATAATTTTGTTCCAAACAGAAATATGCATGTAAACAACAGTACGGAAAGTAAGGCTATGCCAGCTAACTATAATGAAACTAAAGCAAACAGTAGTATGCCGAGGCAGGAAAACTAGTTCCCGTCTATGAGGACACTAGCGCTCACCAGGCGGTTACTTTTCCTAAGCCAGTAGTTAAGGGAATTGGTAAGACAGATCAGAATACTCAAACTGAACATGTGGATGAAGAGTCGGTAGCACCTAAGGATACAACAGAAATATTAGATCACTCACAGTATTTGATAGATACCGTGTTAGAGACGCTTTCTAAGTGGGAAGAGAAAGAGAAGGCGCAGCAGTGTAACAGTAGGGATGAGCTACAAAATATTGAATTGTCAGGTGAAGAAGCAGAAGAAATTCATGCTTATATTTACGATGAGGATGATGTGCTCTTATCTAAAGTGCCTGTGCAGGATGTTGATAATGTACTAATAGATTTAGAACAGGAGATAAGTGGGAATGTAGAGGGCAGGCAGTTTGGGGTCGATGAACCCAGTAGCTGTGACCAGTTGTCACTTGAGAAGGAAACCGACGATAATGGTGAAAGTGGTTTAGCTGTAACTAATGTTATGCCCGGTCTGGAGGCGCAGAATCGCTCAGACTACAGTAATTTGGGTCATGTTCAGCAAACTAAATGTAATGAAGTCGTGCGGTGTTTCGATTTAAAATTAATAGACCGACTGGAAAAGGCAGCTGAAAATGTAATTCAGGAAACCCCTACACACTGTGACCTAAATGTAATGAAGACAGATGTTGATCACTTTAGTTGGAGACAAATCCAAAAGGAACTTTTAGATGAATTTGAGGAACCACCTGTACAACCTAGAATAAGCCACCCTATAATAATAGTGAATATGTTGGGTATCAATGTACGTTGTCTCTTAGACAGTGGAAGTGAGGTGAGTGCAATATCTCAGTCCTTCTTTGATGCATTACCTGGTAAACACAAGCTTACAGTAATGAGGGTATCAGGACTAAGAATAATTGGTGCTACTGGCAAGGTTTCAAAAACGGTAAAGCAAGAAGCTTTACTACCCTTTAACATTAAGGGTAATTTAATTGATCATCCATGTTTAATTGTAAATAATCTCAGTATTGAGGTTTTAATTGGCATAGATTTCTTGTCAAAATATCAGAGTGTTGTTGACTTTGAAAGAAGCCAGTTAAAAATGGTCTTGCCAATAACCGGAGTAATTACAGTCCCTTTTAGTGATAAACATGTAGTAACTGATCATGAAACTTGGGAGCTGCCTATACGAGTTCTGAAAAATAGGAGGTATTGGGCCGAGGATGTTAATCTTAATAACAATAAGCTGAATACAGAAGAAGAAGAAGAAGCAATTATTTTAGACAAGACAGAAGCTAAGTTGCAGGAAATCGATAAAATTTCCGCCAATCAGAGGGAAGAACTGAGACAGGTTCTAAAAAGGCATCATAAAGTATTTTCAGATCGACCTGCCAGATTCATAGGTAGCCACAGAATGCTGTAGGGAGGAGGTTGTTCTTTAACCTCTACACAGTGTGGCAGCTGTGCAGTCCCAGCTGTGTGAGATCTTCTTTCCATTTCAGGTCTCACTCACCCTTCATCTTTTCTATCCACCTACAATTTCTAACTCTTCTTTACAGCATTAAACCAATGAATGCTGTAGGGAGGAGGTTGTTCTGTAACCTCTACACAGTGTGGCAGCTGTGCAGTCCCAGCTGTGTGAGATCTTCTTTCCATTTCAGGTCTCACTCACTCTTCCTCTTTCCTATCTATCTAAAATTTCTAACTCTTCTTTACAGCAATAAGCTAATGAATGCTGTAGGGAGGAGGTTGTTCTTTAACCTCTACACAGTGTGGCAGCTGTGCAGTCCCAACTGTGTGAGATCTTCTTTCCCATTTCAGGTCTCACTCAATCTTCATCTTTCCTATCCCCAAAAATTTCGACATCTTCTTCCAAATACTAAAATTTTCCGTTATGACTACCAAGCCAGCATTAAACTAATGAATGCTGTAGGGAGGAGGTTGTTCTTTAACCTTTACACAGTGTGGCAGCTGTGCAGTCCCAGCTGTGTGAGATCTTCTTCCCATTTCAGGTCTCACTCAATCTTCATCTTTCCTATCCACAAAAATTTCGACATCTCCTTTCCAACACATAAAATTTTCTGTTATGACTATCAAGTCAATAATTAAACCAATGAATGCTGTAGGGAGGAGGTTGTTCTTTGACCTCTACACAGTGTGGCAGCTGTGCAGTCCCAGCTGTGTGAGATCTTCTTTCCATTTCAGGTCTCACTCACTCTTCATCTTTCCTATCCGCTAAAATTTTCGACCTTTTCTTTCCAAATAATAAAATTTTCCGTTATAACTCTTCTTTACAGCATTAAACCAATGAATGCTGTAGGGAGGAGGTTGTTCTGTAACCTCTACACAGTGTGGCAGCTGTGCAGTCCCAGCTGTGTGAGATCTTCTTTCCATTTCAGGTCTCACTCACTCTTCGTCTTTTCTATCCACCTAAAATTTCTAACTCTTCTTTACAGCATTAAACTAATGAATGCTGTAGGGAGGAGGTTATTCTGTAACCTCTACACAGTGTGGCAGTTGTGCAGTCCCAGCTGTGTGAGATCTTCTTTCCCTTTCAGGTCTCACTCATTCTTCCTCTTTCCTATCCACCTAAAATTTCTAACTCTTCTTTACAGCATTAAACTAATGAATGCTGTAGGGAGGAGGTTGTTCTGTAACCTCTACACAGTGTGGCAGCTGTGCAGTCCCAGCTGTGTGAGATCTTCTTTCCCTTTCAGGTCTCACTCATTCTTCATCTTTCCTATCTACAAAAATTTCGACCTCTACTTTCCAACACAAAATTTTCCGGTATGACTATCAATACAGCATTAAGCTAATGAATGCTGTAGGGAGGAGGTTGTTCTGTAACCTCTACACAGTGTGGCAGCTGTGCAGTCCCAGCTGTGTGAGATCTTCTTTCCCTTTCAGGTCTCACTCATTCTTCATCTTTCCTATCCACAAAAATTTCGACCTCTTCTTTCCAGACATGAAAATTTTCTGTCATGGCTATTAAGCCACGAATTATGTAACCATTCTATCTACCGATTAGTGAAGAAAAATACCTAATGTGACAGACCTAATAGTGACAAACAATAGAGAAGTATGACGTAATTAAGATACAAATGTATTTGAGTAACAATTATGTATAGTACCCTGGTAATATAGTAAGTACAAAGTGTTGTTTTATTGGAAATGGTCCACCAACAATAATTTAAAAAGATATATGAATTCATGTACAAGCAAGATCTGAAGTGGTAGTGAAACCTAGTGTATGCTGTAGAGCTAACTAATAAATAGTAAGAAAGAGATTGCTTAGTGTTAGGAAAAATATGCAGATAAGTTGTAAGATTAAACTCACCTGGTATAGCAAGGAATTGCAGTATAATAGAATTGAACAGTGTTTGTGGTTGAGACGTGAAGGACACGTCCCTGAAGTATTTATAAGGTTGGAGCTGGCCATTATTTTAGTGTAGTGTGTGACAGAATACACCTACATGTATTGAGGTTATGAGTTGGAGGCGTGAATGCGACCATAGGTACCCTTATGTTAGATGAGACAGAGCAGCTCATGGTGTCCTATAGGTTTAAGGAATTTAGCATTACGCTCGTCCATAATTATTTGATGCAGTTTAGTGGTAGGTCTGAGAGAGACTACCTGTGGTTTCAGCGTCCGATTGAGTGGAAATGGATTGCCACGTGAGCAAACTAATCAGCTGCAATACACTATGAATATGAAATAAATGTGCTTTCCTATGCTTTAAATATTAATAGAGTGAGTATTAAATAAGTACATACACTAGCAAAATGAATAAATAACATACTGACAGGCGCAAAACATTATTTTAGCTCAGCATAAATACACTTCTAAGTAAGTAAGTACCTAATTGCAGATGTGGGACTGACAACAGCAGAGGACCAATAAGTGGATTTAGTAGTCAACTAAACGTAGTGTGTTTTGAACACTCACAACTGTACTATTACCAAAAGTTACTCACATGTACAAAGAAGCTGAGAAAACAACCACCAATCATACTCATACTATCTCTAAGAATAAAGTAATCAAAGATGAGTCAGTTAAGTAAATAAGATGCAGATTTGTCAGGAATGTACCGAGCATTGGTTCAGTGTTCCGGCCCAGAAATAATAAATTCAGATTAAATATGATTTATGACTGTATGCCTTAGGAGCATAAATTTTCTCTAATACATGACTAAAGGCGTTTTGAGCCATTTGTTTAACGATTTTATGACAGTTAAGTAAATGAAATACAATTGTGTCACGAATGTACAGAGCATTGGTTCAGTGTTCCGGCCCAGAAATAATAAATTCAGATTAAATATGATTTATGATTGTATGCCTTAGGAGCATAAATTTTCTCTAGTACATGACTAAAGGCGTTTTGAGCCATTTGTTTAACGATTTTATGACAGTTAAGTAACCGCGAGAGTAATACTGAAAAAGTTCTGTTAACTTTGTTCCAGTAACATATTGGAAGAGAAAATGTATATATCCCCATTTCATTGTGACCCACCCATAGATATTAAGTGAACAGAGTCTGAGGCACTCTTTTTGTTTGTTCTACAGGACAAACCAGATAATGGCAGCCTGGTAGCTGTGTGAAAGCGTGGAGTGACTTGGACACAACTCACAGTGACCCCTCCCCTTTCCCCCATGTAATTGAGAGAGAACGTGAAGGACGCACACCATAGCAACTTCCCCTCCTCTACCCTTGTGAATGGAAGTGTAGGACGCCAGCCAAAGCGGCTACAACCACGTGTGTAAAAAATTATTTGTGAACTTTTCTTTCAGGTTTAGAAAAGACTGCTAAGAGATAATCATCTGTTTATGTGTCATGTTATTTTCTTTGAATTTGTGTATGTAAAAATGTATTTAATGTATTTAATGGATCTAAGATTTTCATAATTTTTCAATTTGTATGTGTTTGTTTGTCTAAGGCAATATGAATGCCAAAATATTTCATTGACTTTGCTTAAAATTTTGAGTAATGACATTGGTTAAAAGGCAGTGAATATGCCTACAATTTAAATAATTAATGTAGGTAATCAGTTTTCTTTAATGTTTCTACAGGTTTATATTTCAATTTTGATTTTTCATAGGGAGTTAAACTGTACTCTTGCTTCCCTTTTTGTAACTAAATTTTTTTTTCATTCATTAACATTCATAAACAAAAAATTTAAGTAGAGGGTGATGTAGGGAAGCAGCCTACTCACGCTGTAGTAAATTCACATCAGTTTCCATTATGTGCCAGCCAGTCTGCTGTAACTAGCTCTGACGTCATAAATGTTGCGCAATACCTTAAAAATCAAGCGAATGAACTAAAACTTTTCTAGCATGTCAGAAATAATACTAAATTAATGTGTGTTAAATATCAGTTCGATAACTTCAGCCATTTCCGAGATTTGGACGTTTTTCTGGAAAAATCATTGGCGCAACAGAAAAGAGCTAGAGACTTCAAAATTTATATTTGGATTCATCTTTCATAATGATTTAATAAAAACAGTACTTTGGATTTCACAAATTAAGACTTTAGTGGAAATTCATGATTTTCTGGTTTTCGTCTCAAAACTGAAGGAAGCAAGATAGATTAAGTAGGTTAATAAATAAGGCTAGGATCTTTAGATTTAAATAGGTTGGAGGTCCGCTATGATTATGAAGATGTGTAAAGTTTCTTTTTAATACCTATAAAATTATAGCGATAGCGGATCTCAAAAGGGACAGTTCAGAGCTCATCTGCTGCGTGCAGGGTAATTTAATTAATTCTCTCGCCCAAAGTATTTAACTTAGCCACGTCAAAATTTTATTATCAATACTTACCTGCGTGCTGAATGCACGTTTAAATTAAGAGCTTCTTCGGCCATCAGCCAAAGAAGCTATAAATTATTATGTAACTTGAAGTGGTGCGTTACTAGCCCAGCGGCTAGTCGAGAGAGCCAGAAAGATCAGGCGTTCCCTTCGCCGTCCGCACCGCGGCTTTATATATAAGAACACTGCGCGAGGAAGCAAGGCCCCAGTTCTCTCCAGACGCTGAATGACACGCCATCTGTGTCGGTAGTCGCGTCGCATCAGTGTATCTGCTACAAACAGCCTCGGGTGCCGTATTAAGTTACTAGAGATATGCGGAACCATGAAAACATTTTATGTGAAGTGTTAATTCTGGAATGATTTTCATTATCTAGCTTCAGTTTGCGTTTTGTCGTATTTTCACGTGCCGTCGCGGGACAGTCATTCTACCAAATATTTAGCGTGGCGTTTGATGAAATATTTTCATCAAATTTTGGCGAGCATTCTTTTTAACATTTGATTCGGACATTTATAGTTGCATCAGCGCATTAGACTCTGAACTGTTCTGTTAGTTAGGTTGTAGGGATACTTGTGGTTTTTATTAGTGAATTTCAGAATATACTCAACTATTTTGGAAAACCGTTTTTGATTAGAAATCCCGGACAATCTCCTAATTCCTCAGAGCTATAAGCTGCAGCTAATAGAACATTCTCAGGTAAAGTGGGCACTAGGATATCTATTTACTGGCTCCAAGTTTTATTAAATCACTTTCTGGGGGTCACGGAGTAAATAGAGAGCCAGTGTTGAGAACGGCAAAAGACAGCAATAACAACATTCTAAAAGCTAGAAACTGATTCAACACGCAAGCGTTTATACAGCAATAGATAAATTATTTTTACAAACTTACATCCGCCGCCCCACAAAGGGACAGAATAAAGCTGCAGTAGTGCATCGAACTCTAATACTGATCTCCCCGGAAACGCCAAAGCAAACCACAAACAATGAGAATTTTTAACCTTTATCTACGTAAGTCGGCATTGTGCCTTTCGTATTAAATCTCGACGCAATTTCTGGGTTTCATCGTCAATGTGAAGGTCAAGGGATAGAGTGAAGCTGCAGTAGTGCATCGGAATCTAATACTGATCTCCCAGGAAACGGTCAAAGCAAACCACGAACAATGAGAAGATTCACTCTTCTAGTACTTAAGTCGCGATTGTGCCTTTTGTATTAAATCCCATGGCAATTTCTGTGTTTCATCGTCAATGTGAAGGTTCAAGAGATAGTATAAAGCAGCTGTAGTGCATCGGAATCTAATATTGATTTCCCAGGAAACGCTCAAAGCAAGCCACAAACAATGAGAAGGTTTATTCTTCATGTACTTAAGTCGGCATTGTGCCTTTTGTATTAAATCCCGACGCAATTTCACTGTTTCATCGTCAATGTGAAGGTCCAAGAAATAGAGTAAGGCTGCAGTTGGGCATCGGTATCCAATTCTGATCTCCCAGGAAACGCTCAAAGCAAACAACAAACAATGAGAGGATTTACTGTTCTTGTATTTAAGTCGGCATTGTTCCTTTTGTATTAAATCCTGACGCAATATCTGTGATCCATCGTGAATGTGAAGGTCCAACGGGTAGAGTAAAGCTTCAGTACTGCATCGGAATCTAGTACTTATCCCCCAGGAAACGCTCAGAACGAACCTCAGAAAATGAGAAGATTTACACTCCTTGTATTTAAGTTGGCAATGTGCCGTTTGTATTAAATCCCGTCAAATTTTCTTTGTTTCATCGTCAATGTGAGGATCCAAGGGATAGTGTTAAGCTGCAGTAGTGCATTGGAATCTATTACTGATCTCCCAGGAAACGCTCAAACAAACCACAAACAATGTGAAGTTTTAAGTTTCTTGTACATATGTCGGCATTGTGCCTATCGTATTAAATCCCGTTCAATTTCTGTTTTTCATCGTCAATGTGAAGGTCCATGGGATGGAGTAAAGCTGCCGTAGTGCTGCGGAATCAAATATTGATCTCCCAGGAAACGCTCAAAGTAAACCTCAACCAATGAGAACGTTTACTCTTCTTGTACTTAGGTCGGCATTGTGACCTTTGTATTAAATCCCGATGCAATTTCTGTGTAATATCGTCAATGTGAATGTCCAAGGAATAGTGTAAAGCTGCAGTAGTGCATCGGAACTTAGTACTGATCCCCCAGGATACGCTCAGAGAAAACCACAAACAATGAGAAGATTTACACTTCTTGTACTTAAGTCGGCATTGTGCCTTTTGTATTAAATCCCGACACAATTTCTTTGTTTCATCGTCAATGTGAAGGTCCAAGGGATAGTGAAAATCTGCAGTAGTGCATCGGAATCTAATACTGATCTCCCAGGAAACGCTCAAAGCAAACCACAAACAATGAGAAGATTTACTTTTCTTGTACTTAAGTCGGCATTGTGCCTTTTGTATTAAATCCCGAGGCAATGTCTGTGTTTCATCGTTAATGTGAAGGTCCATGAGATAGAGTAAAGCTGCAGTAGTGAATCGGAAACTTATACTGATATCCCAGGAAACGCACAAAGCAAACCACAAATAATGAGAAGATTTACGCTTCTTGTACTTAAGTCGGCATTGTGCCATTTGTACTAAATCCCAACGTAATTTCTGTGTTCCATCGTCAATGTGAAGTTCCAAGGGATGGAGTAAAGCTGCGGTAGTGCATCGGAATCTAGTACAGATCCCCCATGAAACGCTCAAAGCAAACCACAATCAATGAGAGGATTTACTCTTCTTGTACTTAAGTCGGCATAGTGCCTTTCGTATTAAATCCCGACGCAATTTCTGTGTTTCATCGTCAACGTGAAGGACTAAGGGATATAGTAAAGCTGCAGTAGCGCATCGGAATCCAATACTGATCTCCCAGGAAACGCTCAAAAGAAACCTCAACCAATGAGAACGTTTACTCTTCTTGTACTTAGGTCGGCATTGTGACCTTTGTATTAAATCCCGATGCAATTTCTGTGTTTCATCGACAGTGTGAAGGTCAAAGGGATCGAGTAAAGCTGCAGTAGTGCATCGGAATCTAATACTAATCTCCCAGGAAACGCTCTAAGCGAACCACAATCAATGAGAAGTTTTTAACCTTCTTGTACATAAGTCGGCATTGTGCCTTTCGTCTTAAATCCCGTTCAATTTCTGTGTATCATCGTCAATGTGAAGGTCCAAGGGATAGAGTAAAGCTGCAGTAGTGCATCGGAATGTAATACTGATCTCCCAGGAAACGCTCAAAGCAAACCACAAACATTAAACATATTCACTCTTCTTGTACTTCATTCGGCATTGTGCCTTGTGTATTAAATCCCGGCGCAGTATCTGCGTTTCATCGTCAATGTGATGGTCCAAGGGATAGAGTAAAGCCGCAGTGGTGCATCGGAATCCAATACTGATCACCCAGGAAACGCTCAAAGCAAACCATAAACAACGAGAAGATTTACTCTTCTTGTACTTAAGTCGGCATTGTGCCTTTTGTATTAAATCCCGGGGCTTTTTCTGTGTTTCATCGTCAATGTGAACGTGCAATGGATAGAGTAAAGCTGCAGTAGTGAATCGGAATCTAATACTGATCTCCCAGGATACGCTCAAAGCAAACCACAAACAATGAGAAGATTTACTCTTCTTGTACTTATGTCGGCATTGTTCCTTTTGTATTAAATCCCGGGGCTTTTTCCGTGTTTCATCGTCAATGCGACGGTCCAAGGGATAGGGTAAAGCTGCACTAGTGCATTAGAATCTAATATGGATCACCCAGGAAACGCGCAAAGCAAACCAGAAACTATGAGAAGATTTACTCTTCTTGTACTTAAGTCGGCATTGTGTCTTTTTCATTAAATCCCGAAGCAACTTCTGTGTTTCATCGTCAATGTGAAGGTCCAAGGGATAGAGTAAAGCTGCAGTAGTGCATCGGAATATAATAGTGATCTCCCAGGAAACGCTCAAACAAACCACAAACAATGAGTAGATTTACTCTTTTTGTACTTAAGTCGGCATTGTGCCCTTTGTATTAAATCCCGACGCAATTTCTGTCTTTCAACGTTAATGTGGAGGTCCAAGGGATGGAGTAAAGCTGCAGCAGTGCATCGGAATCTAATACTGATCTCCCAGGAAACTCTCAAAGCAAACCACAAACAATGGGAAGATGTACTCTTCATGTGCTTAAGTCGGCATCGTGCCTTTTGTATTAAATCCCGACGATATTTCTGTGTTCCAACGTCAATGTGAAGGTCCAAGGGATAGAGTAATGCTGGAGTAGTGCATCGGAATCTAATACTGATCTCCCAGGAAACGCTAAACCAAAAACAATGAGATGATTTACCCTTCTTGTACATAAGTCGGCATTGTGCCTTTTGTATTAAATCCCGACACAATTTCGGTGTTTCATCAACAATGTGAAAGTCCAAGGGATAGGGTAAAGCTGCAGTAGTGCATCGGAATTTAACATTGAACTGCAAGTAAACGCTCAAACCAAACCACAAACAATGAAAAGATTTAACGTTCTTGTACGTAAGTCGGCATTGTGCCTTTTGTCTTAAATCTCGACGATATTTCTGTGTTTCTTCGTCAATGAGTAGGTGCAAGGAATTGATTAAAGCAGCAGTAGTGCATCCGAATCTAGTACTTATGTCCCAGGAAACGCTCAGAGCAAACCACAAACGATGAGAAGATTTACTCTTCGTGTACTGAAGTCGGCATTGTGACTTTTGTATTAAATCCCGGCGTATTTTCTGTGTTTCATCGTCAAAGTGATGGTCCAAGGGATAGAGTAAAGCTTCAGTAGTGCATCGGAATCTAATACTGATCTACTAGGAAACGCTCAAAGCAAACCACAAACAATGAGAAGATTTACTCTTCTTGTACTTAAGTCGGCTTTGTGCCTTTTGTATTAAATCCCGACGCAATTTCTGTTTTTCATCGTCAATGTGAACGTCCAAAGGATAGAGTAAAGCTGCAGTAGTGCATCGGAATCAAATACTGATCTCCCAGGAAACGCTAAAAGCAAAACATAAACAATGAGGAGATTTACTCTTCTTGTACTTATGTCGGCATTGTGCCCTTTGTATTATATCCCGACGCAATTTCTGTGTTTCATCATCAATGCGACGGTCCAAGGGATAGGGTAAAGCTGCAATAGTGCATCGGAATTTAATACTGATCTCCCAGGAGTCGCTCAAAGCATACCACAAAAAATGAGAAGATTTAACCTTCTTGTACTTTAGCCGGCATTTTCCTTTTCGTATTAAATCCCGACGCAATTTCTGTGTTTCGTCGTCAATCTGAAGGTCCAAGGGACAGAGTAAAGCTGCAATAGTGCTTCGGAAACTTATACTGATCTCCCGGGAAACACCCAAAACAAACCACAAACAATGGGATGATTTACTCTTCTTGTACATATGTCGGCATTGTGCCCTTAGTATTAAATCCCGACGCAACTTCTAAGTTTCATCGTCAGTGTGAAGGTCCAAGGGATAGAGTAAAGCGGCAGTTGTGCATCGGAATATAATTGTGATCTCCCAGGAAACGCTCAAAGCCAACCACAAACATTGAGAAGATTTACTCCTCTTGTACTTAAGTCGGCATTGTGCCATTTGCATTACATCACCACGCAATTTCTGTGTTTCATCGCCAAGGTGAACGTCCAAGGGAAAGAGTAAAGTTGCAGGAGTGCATCGGAATCTAATACTGATCTCCCTTGTAACGCTCAGAGCAAACCACAAACAATGAGAAGATTTACACGTCTTGTACTTAGGTCGGCATTGTGCCTTTTGAATTTAATACCAACGCAATTTCTGTGTTTCATCGACAATGTGAAGGTACAAGGGATAGAGCAAAACTACAGTAGTGCATCAGAATCTAATACTGATCTCCCAGGAGACGCTCAGAGCATACCACAAAAAATGAGAAGATTCTACCTTCTTGTACTTAAGTCGGCATTTTCCTTTTCGTATTAAAACCCGACGCAAAATCTGTGTTACATCGTTAATGTGAAGGTCCAAGGGATAGAGTAAAGCTGCAGCAGTGCATCGGAATCTAATACTGAACTCCCACGAAATGCTCAAAGCAAACCACAAACAATGAGAAGATATACTCTTCATGTACCAAAGTCGGCATTTTGCCTTTTGTATTAAATCCCGACGCAATTACTGTGTTCCATCGTCAATGTGAAGGTCCAAGGGTTAGAGTAAAGCTGCAGTAGTGCATCGGAATCTAATACTGATCTCCCAGGAAACACTCAAAGCAAACCACAAACAATGAGAAGATTTACTCTTCTTGTACTTAAGTTGGCATTGTGCCTTTTGTTTAAAATCCCGACGCAATTTCTGTGTTTCATCGTCTATCTGAACATGCAAGGGATAGAGTAAAGCTGCAGTAGTGCAATGGAATCTATTACTGATCTTCCAGGAAACGCTCAAAGCAAACCACAAACAATGAGTATTTATACTCGTCTTGTACTTAAGTTGGCATTGTGCCTTTTGTATTTAATCCCGACGCAAGTTCTGTGCTTCATCGTCAATGTGAAGGTCCATGGTATAGAGTAAAGCAGCAGTTGTGCATCGGAATCTAATACTGATTTCCCAGGAAACGCTCAAAGCAAACCACAAACAAACAGAATATTTACTCTTATTTTACTTAAGTCGGCATTGTGCCTTTTGTATTATATACCGGCGCAATATGTGTGCTTCATTGTCAATGTGAAGGTTCAAGGGATAGAGTAAAGCTGCAGTTGTGAATCGGAATCTAATACTGATCTCCCAGGAAACGCTCAAACCAAACCACAAACAATGGGAAGATATACTATTCTTGTACTTAAGTTGGCATTGTGCCTTTCGTTTTAAATCCCGACTGAATTTCGGTGTTTCATCATCAATCTGAAGTGTCCAAGGGATAGAGTAAAGCAGCAGTAGTGCTTCGGAATCTAATACTGATCTCCCAGGAAACGATCAAAGCAAACAAAAACAATGAGAAGATTTACTCAGCTTGTACTTAAGTCGGCATTGTGCCTTTTGTTATAAATCCCGACGCAAATTCTGTGTTTCATCGTCAATGTGAAGGTCCAAGAGATAGTGTAAAGCTGCACTAGTGCATCGGAATCTAATACTGATATCCCAGGAAACCCTTGAAGCAAACCACAAACAATGAGAAGTTCTACTCATCTTGTACTTAAGTCGGCATTGTGCCTTTTGCATTACATCCCGACGCAATTTCTGTGTTAAATCGTCTATGGGAATAGGCAAGGGGTAGAGTAAGGCTGCAGGAGTGCATCGAAATCTAATACTCATCTCCCAGGAAACGCTGAAAGCAAACCACAACAATGAGAAGATATACTCTACCTGTACTTAAGTCGGCATTGTGCCTTTTCTTTTAAATCCCGACCGAATATCTGTGTTTCATCGTCAATCTGAAGTGTCCAAGGGATAAAGCAGCAGTAGTGCTTCGGAATCTAGCACTGATCTCCCAGGAAACGGTCAAAGCAAACCAAAAACAATGAGAAGATTTATTCTTCTTGTACATAAGACGGCATTGTGCCTTTTGTATTAAATCCCCACGCATTTTCTGTGTTTCATCGTCAATGTAAAGGTCCAAGGATAGAGTAAAGCTACACTAGTACATCGGATTCTAATACTGATTCCCCAGGAACAATCAAAGCAAACCACAAACAATTAGAACATTTACTCTTCTTGTACTTAAGTCGGCATTGTAAAATTTGTATTAAATCCCAACGAAATTTCTGAGTTTCATCGTCAATGTGAAGGTCCTAGGGATAGAGAAAAGCTGCAGCAGTGCATCGGAATCTAATACCAATCTACCAGGAAACGCTCAAACTTACCACAAACAATGAGAAGATTTAACCTTCTTTTACTTACGTCGGCATTGTGACTTTTGTATTAAATCCCGACGCAATTTCTGTGTTTCATCCTCAATGTGAAGGTCCTAGGGATAGAGAAAAGCTGCAGTAGTGCATCGGAATCTAATAGTGATCTCCCAGGAAACGCTCAAGGCGAACCACAAACAATGAGAAGATTTACTCTTCTTGTACTTAAGTCGGCATTGTGCTATTTGTAGTAACTCCCGAACCAATTTCTGTGTTTAATCGTCAATGTGAAGGTGAAAGGGATAGAGAAAAGCTGCAGTAGTGCATTTGAATCGAATACTGATCTCCCAGGAAACGCTCAAACCAACCACAACAATGAGAAGATTTACTCTACTTGTACTTAAGTCGGCATTGTATCTTTTGTATTAAATCCCTAGGCAATTTCTGTGTTTCATCGTCAATGTGAAGGTCCAAGGGGTAGTGTAAAGCTGCAGTAGTGCAACGGAATCTAATACTGATCTCCCAGGAAACGCTCAAAGCAAACAACAAACAATGAGAGGATTTACTATTCTTGTACGTAAGTTGGCATTGTGCCTTTTGTTTTAAATCCCGACGCAATTTCTGTGTTTCATCGTCAAAGTGAAGGTCCAAGGAATAGAGTAAAGCTGCAGTAGTGCATCGGAATCTAATACCGATCTCCCAGGAAATCCTCAAAACAAACCACAAGCAATGAGAGGATCTTCTCTTCTTGTACTTAAGTAGGCATTGTGCCTTTTGTATTAAATCCCTAGGCAATTTCTGGGTTTCATCGTCAATGGGAAGGTCCAAGGGATAGGGTAAACCTGCAGTAGTGCAGCGGAATCTAATAGTGACCTCACACGAAACGCACAAAGCAAACCACTAACAATGAGAGGATATACTCTTCATGTCCTTATGTCGGCATTGTGCCTTTTGTATTAAATCCCGACGCCATTTCTATGTTTCGTCGCCAATGTGAATGTCCAAGGGATAGAGTAAGGCTCTAGTAGTGCATCGGAATCTAATACTGATCTCCCAGGAAACGCCCAACCAAAAACAATGAGAAGATTTACTCTTCTTGTACTGAAGTCAGCATTGTGCCTCTTGTATTAAAGCTCGACGCAATCCCTGCGTTTCATCGTCAATGTGAAGGTCCAAGGGATAGAATAAAGCGGCAGAAGGGCATTGGAATCGAATACTGATCTCCCAGGAAACGCTCAAAGCAACCCACAAACAATGAGAAGATTTACTCTCTTGTACCTAAGCCGGCATTTTCCTTTTCGTACTAAATCCCGACGCAATTACTGTGTTTCATCGTTAAGGTGAAGGTCCAAGGGATAGAGTAAAGCTGCAGTAGTGCATCGGAATCTGGTACTGATTGCCCAGGAATGCTCAAAGGAAAACACAAACAATGAGAAGATTTACTGTTCTTGTACTTAAGTCGGCATTGTGCCTTTTGTATTAAATCCCTACGCAATTTCCATGTTTCATCGGCAATGTTAATGTCCCAGGGATAGAGTCAAGCTGCAGCAGTGCATCGGAATCTAATACTGATCTCCCAGGAAACTCTCAAAGCAAACCACAAACAACGAGTAGATTTACTCTTCATGTGCTTAAGTCGTCATTGCACCTATTGTATTAAATCCCGACGCTATTTCTGTGTTTCATCGTCAATGAGAAGGTCCAAGGAATAGATAAAAGCTGCAGTAGTGCTTCCCAATCTACTTCTGATCTCCCAGGAAACGCTCAAGGCAAACCACAAACAATGAGAAGATTTACTCTTCTTGTACTTAAGTCGGCATTGTGCCTTTCGTATTAAAGCTCAACAAATTTTCTGTGTTTCATCGTCAATGTGAAGGTCCAAGGGATAGAGTAAAGCTGCAGTAGTGCATCGGGAACTAATACTGATCTCCCAGGGAACGCTCAAAGCAATCCACAAAGAATGAGAAGATTTACTCTTCTTGTACATAAGTCGGCATTGTGTCTTTTCCATTAAATCCGGAAGCAATTGCTGTGTTTCATCGTCAATGTGAAGGTCCAAGGGATAGAGTAAAGCTGCAGTAGTGAATCGAAAACTACTACTGATCTCCCAGGAAACGCCCAGAGCAAACCACAAACAATGAGAAGATTTACTCTTTTTGTACTGAAGTCGGCATTGTGACTTATGTATTAAATCCCGTCGCTATTTCTGTCTTCCAACGTCAATGTGATGGTGCGAGGGATAGAGTAAAGCAGCAGTAGTGCATCGGAAACTAATACTGATCTCCCAGGAAACGCTCAAAGCAAGCCACAAACAATGAGAAGATTTAATCTTCTTGTGCTGAAGTCGGCATTGTGCTTTTGTAATTAATCCCGACGCATTTTCTGTGTTTCATCGTCAATGTAAAGGTCCAAGGGATAAACGAAAGCTGCAGTAGTGCATCGGAATCTGGTACTGATTCCCCAGGCACGCTCAAAGGAAAACACAAACAATGAGAAGATTTACTCTTCTTGTACTTAAGTCTGCATTGTGCCTTTAGTATTAAATCCCGACGCAATTTCTGCGTTTCATCGTCAATGAGAAGGTCCAAGGAACAGATAAAAGCCACAGTAGAGCATCCCAATCTAGTTATTATCTCCCAGGAAACGCTCAAAGCAAACCACAAATAATGAGAAGATTTACTCTTCTTGTACTTAAGTCGGCTTTGTGCCTTTTGCATCACATCCCGACGTAATTTCTGTGTTTCATCGTCTATGTGATGGTCGAAGGGATCGATAAGGCTGCAGTAGTGCATCGGAATGTAATTCTCATTTCCCAGGGAACGCTCAAAGCAAACCACAAACAAAAAGAATATTATCTCCTCTTGTCCTTAAGTCGGCATTATGCGTTTTGTATTAAATCCCGAGCCATTTTCTGTGTTTCATCGTCAATGTAAAGGTCCAAGGGATAGAGTTTAGCCGCACTACTGGATCGGAATCTAGTACTGATCTCCCAGGAAACGCTCAAAGCCAACCACTAGCAATGAGAAGATTTACTCTTCTTGTACTTAAGTCGGCTTTGTTCCTTTTGCATTACATCCCGACGCAATTTCTGTGTTTCATCGTCAATGTGAAGGTCGAAGAGATAGAGTAAGGCTGCAGTAGTGCATCGTAATGTAATTCTCATTTCCCAGGGAACGCTCAAAGCAAACCACAAACAATGAGTAGATTTACTCTTCTTGTACTTAAGTCGGCATTGTGGATTTTGTATTAATTCCCGACGCAAATTCTGTGTCTCATCGTCAATGTGAAGGTCCAAGGGATAGAGTAAAGCAGCACTAGTGCATCGGAATCTAATACTGATCTCCCAGGAAACACTCAAAGCCAACCACAAACGATGAGAAGATTTACTCTTCTTATACTTAAGTCGGCATTGTGCCTTTTGCATTACATCCCGACGCAATTTCTGTGATCCAACGTCAATGTGATGGTCCAAGGGATAGAGTAAACCTGCAGTAGTGCATCGGTAACTAATACTGATCGCCCAGGATATGCTCTAAGCATACCACAAACAATGTAAAGATTTACTCATCTTGTATTTAAGTCGGCATTGTGCTTTAGTATTCAATCCCGACGCAATCTCTGTGTTTCATCGTCAATGTAAAGGTCCAAGAGATAGAGTAAAGCTGCAGTAGTGCATCGGAATCTGGTACTGATTCCCCAGGCACGCTCAAAGGAAAACACGAACAGTGAGAAAATTTACTCTTCTTGTACTTAAGTCTGCATTGTGCTTTTGTATTTAGTCCCGACGCAATTTCTGTCTTTCATCGTCAATGTAAAGGTCCAAGGGATAGAGTAAAGCTGCAGTAGCGCATCGGAAACTAATACTGATCTCCCGGGGAACGCTCAAAGCAATCCACAAACAATGAGAAGATTTATTATTCTTGTACTTAAGTCGGCATTGTGCCTTTTGTATTAAATCCCGGCGCAATATATGTGTATCATCGTCAATGTGAAGGTCCAAGGGATAGAGTAAAGCAGCAGTAGTGAATCGGAATCTAATACTGATCTCCCAGGAAACGCTCAAAGCAATCCTCAAACAATGAGAAGATAAGCTATTCTTGTACTTAAGTTGGCATTGTGCCTTTTGTTTTAAATCCCGACGGAATTTCTGTGTTTCATCGTCATTCTGAAGGTCCAAGGGTTAGAGTAAAGCTGCAGTAGTGCTTCAGAATCTAATACTGATCTTCTAGGAAACGCTCAAAGCAAACCACAAACAATGAGAAGATTTACTCTTCATGTTCTAATGTGTGCATTGTGCCTTTTGTATAAAATCCCGACGCAATTTCTGTGTTTCTTCGGCAATGTGAAGGTCCAAGGGATAGAGTAAAGCTGCAGTTGTGCATCGGAATGTAATACTGATCTCCCAGGAAACGCTCATACAAACCACAAACAATGACAAGATTAATCCTGCGTGTACTTAATTTGGCATTGTGCATTTTGTATTAAATCCCGACGCAATTTATGTGTTTCATCGTCAATGAGAGGGTCCAAGAAGTAGATAAAAGCTGCAGTATTGCATTCCAATCTAGTTCTGATCTCCCAGGAAACGCTCAAAGCAAACCACAAACAATGAGAAGATTTACTCTTCTTGTATTTAAGTCGGCATTGTGCCTTTTGTATTAAATCCCGGCGCAATATCTGTGTTTGATCATCAATGTGAAGGTCCAGGGATAGTGTAAAGCTGCAGTAGTCAAACGGAACCTAATACTGATCTCCCAGGAAACGCTCAAAGCAAACCCCAAACAATGAGAAGATTAGCTATTCTTGTACTTAAGTTGGCATTGTGCCTTTTGTTTTAAATCCCGACGCAAATTCTGTGTTTCATCGTCAATGTGAAGGTCCAAGGGATACAGTAAAGCCGCACTAGTGCATCGGAATCTAATACTGATCTCCCAGGAAACGCTGAAAGCCAACCACAAACAATGAGAAGATTTACTCTTCTTGTACTTAAGTCGGCATTGTGGCTTTTGCATTCCGACGCGACGCAATTTCTGTTTTTCATCGTCAATGTGAAGGTCGAAGGGATAGAGTAAGTCTGCAGTAGTGCATCGGAATCCAATTCTCATTTCCCAGGAAACGTTCAAAGGAAACCACAAACAAAGAGAATATTTTCTCCTCTTGTACTTAATTCGGCATTATGCCTTTAGTATTAAATCCCGACGCATTCTCACTGTTTCATCGTCAATGTAAACGTCCAAGGGATAGAGTAAAGGTGCACTAGTGCATCGGAATATAGTACTGATGCCCCAGGAACGCTCAAAGCAAACCACCAACAATGAGATGCTTTACTCCTCTTTATACTTAAGTCGGCATAGTACCTTTTGTGTTAAATCCCAGCGCAATTTCTGTGTTTCATCGTCAATGTGAAGCTCCAAGGAATAGAGTAAAGCTGCAGTAGTGAATCGGAATCTAATACTGATCTCCCAGGAAACGCTCAATGCAAACCTCAAACAACGAGAAGATTTACTATATTTGTACTTAAGTTGGCATTGTGCTTTTTGTTTTAAATCCCGACGCAATTTCAGTATTTCATTGTCAATCTGAAGGTCCAAGGGATAGAGTGAAGCTGCAAAAGTGCATCGGAATGTTATACTGATCTCCCAAGAGACGCTCAAAGCAAACCACAAACAATGAGACGATTTACTCTTCTTGTACATAAGTCTGCATTGTGCGTGCTTTAAATCCCGACGCAATATCTGTGTTTCATCGTCAATGTAAAGGTCCTAGGGATAAAGTAAAGCAGCAATAGTGCATCGGAATCTAGTACTGATTCCCCAGGAACGCTCAAAGCAAACCACAAACAATTAGAAGACTTACTCTTCTTGTACTTAAGTCGGAATTGTGCCTTTTGTATTAAATCCCAACGCATATTCTGTGTTTGATCGTCAATGTGAAGGTACAAGGGATAGGGTTAAGCTAGAGTGGTGCTCCGGAATCTAATACTGATCTCCCAGGAAACGCCCAGAGCAAACCTCAAACAATGAGAAGATTTACTCTTCTTCTACTTAAGTCGGCATTGTGCCTTTTGTATTTAATCCCGACGCAATTTCTGTGATTCATCGTCAATGTGAAGGTCCAAGGGATAGAGTAAAGCTGCAGTAGTCCATCGGAATCTAAACCTGATCTCCCAGGAGACGCTCAAAGCATTCCACAGAAAATGAAAAGTTTTTACCTTCTTGTACTTAAGCCGGCATTTTCCTTTTCGTACTAAATCCCGACACAATTACTGTGTTTCATCGATAATGTGGAGGTCCAGGGGATAGAGTAAAGCTACAGCAGTGCATCGGAATCTAATACTGATTTCCCAGGAAACTCTCAAAGCAAACCACAAACAATGAGAAGATGTACCCTTCATGTGCTTAAGTCGGCATTGTGCCTTTTGTATTAAATCCCGACTCTATTTCTGTGTTCCAACGTCAATGTGATGGTCCGAGGGATAGAGTAAGGCAGCAGTAGTGCATCGGAATCTGGTACTGATTCCCCAGGCACGCTCAAAGGGAAACACAAACAATGAGAAGATTTACTCTTCTTGTACTTAAGTCTGCATTGTGCCTTTAGTATTAAATCCCGACGCAATTTCTGTTTTTAATCGTCAATGGGAAGGTCCAAGGAACAGATAAAAGCTGCAGTACTGCATCCCAATCTAGTTATGATCTCCCAGGAAACGCTCAAAGCAAACCACAAACAATGAGAAGATTTACTCTTCTTGTACTTAAGTCGGCACGAAGCCTTTCGTATTAAATCCCGACAATCTTTCAGTGTTTCATCGTCATTGTGAAGGTCAAAGGGATAGAGTAAAGCTGCAGTAGTGCTTCGGAAACTAATTCTGATCTCCCAGGGAACGCTCAAAGCAATCCACAAACATTGAGAAGATTTACTCTTCTTGTACTTATGTCGGCATTGTGCCTTTTGTATTAAGACCCGGCGCAATATCTGTGTTTCATCGTCAATGTGAAGGTCCAAGGGATAGAGTAAAGCAGCAGTAGTGCATCGGAAACTAATACTGATCTCCCAGGAAACGGTCAAAGCCAACCACTAGCAATGAGAAGATTTACTCTTCTTGTACTTAAGTCGGCTTTGTGCCTTTTGCATTACATCCCGACGCAATTTCTGTGTTTCATCGTCAATGTGAAGGTCGAATGGATAGAGTAAGGCTGCAGTAGTGCATCGGAATGTAATTCTCATTTCCCAGAGAACGCACAAAGCAAACCACAAACCAAAAGAATATTTTCTCCTCTTGTTCTTAAGTCGGCATTATGAATTTTGTATTAAATCCCGACGCATTTTGTGTGTTTCATCGTCAATGTGAAGGTCCTAGGGATAGAGTAAAGCTGCACTACTGCATCGGAATCTAGTACTGATTCCCCAGGAACGCTCAAAGCAAACCACAAACAATGAGAAGATTTACTCCTCTTGTACTTAATTCGGCATTGTGCTTTTTGTGTTAAATCCCAGCGCAATTTCTGTGTTTCATTGTCAATGTGAAGGTCCAAGGAATAGAGCAAAGCTGCAGTAGTGAATCGGAATCTAATACTGATCTCCCAGGAAACGCTCAAAGCAAACCACAAACAATGAGTAGATTTACTCTTCTTGTACATAAGTCGGCATTGTGCCTTTTGAATTAATTCCCGACGCAAATTCTGTGTTTCATCGTCAATGTGAAGGTCCAAGGGATAGAGTGAAGCTGCACTAGTGCATCGGAATCTAATACTGATCTCCCAGGAAACACTCAAACCCAACCACAAGCAATGAGGAGATTTACTCTTCTTATACTTAAGTCGGCATTGTGCCTTTTGCATTACATCCCGACGCAATTTCTGTGTTTCATAGTCAATGTGAAGGTCGAAGGGATAGAGTAAGGCTGCATTAGTGCATCGAAATCTAATACTCATCTCCCAGGAAACGCTCAAAGCAAACCACAAACAAGTAGGATATTTTCTCCTCTTGTACTTAAGTCGGCATTGTGCCTTTTGTATTAAATCCCGACGCATTTTCTGTGTTTCATCGTCAATGTAAAGGTCCAAGGTATATAGTAAAGCTGCACTAGTGCATCGGAATCTAGTACTGATTCATAAGCAACGCTCAAAGCGAACCACAAACAATGAGAACATTTACTCTTCTTGTACTTAAGTCGGCATTGTACCTTTTGTATTAAATGCCAACGCAATATCTGGGTTTCATCGTCAATGCGAAGGTCCAAGGGATAGAGTAAAGCTGCAGTAGTGCATCGGAATATAATAGTGATCTCCCATTAAACGCTCGAACAAACCACAAACAATGAGTAGATTTACTCCTCTTGTACGTAAGTCGGCATTGTGCCTTTTGTATTAAATCCCGACGCAAATTCTGTGTTTCATCGTCAATGTGATAGTACAAGGGATAGGGTTAAGCTAGAGTAGTGCACCGGAATCTAATACCGATCTCCCAGGAAACGCTCAAGTCAAACCACAAACAATGAGAAGATTTACTCTTCTTCTACTTAAGTCGGCATTGTGCCTTTTGTATTAAATCCCGACGCTATTTCTGTGATCCAACGTCAATGTGATGGTCCAAGGGATAGAGTAAACCTGCAGTAGTGCATCGGTAACTAATACTGATCTCCCAAGATACGCTCAATGCATACCACAAACAATGAGAAGATTTACTCTTCTTGTATTTAAGTCGGCATTGTGCTTTAGTATTCAATCCCGACGCAATCTCTGTGATTCATCGTCAATGTGAAGGTCCAAGGGATAGAGTAAAGCTGCGGTAGTGCATCGGAATCTAGTACTGATTCCCCAGGAACGCTCAATGCCAACCACAAACAATGAGAAGATTTACTCCTCTTGTACTTAAGTCTGCATTGGGCGTTTTGCATTATATCCCGACGCAATATCTGTGTTTCATCGTCAAAGTTAAGGTCCTAGGGATAGAGTAAAGCTGCAATAGTGTATCGGAATGTAGTACTGATTCCCCAGGAACGTTCAAAGCAAATCACAAACAATGGGAAGACTTACTCTTCTTGTACTTAAGTCGGCATTGTGTCTTTGTCATTAAATCCCGAAGCAATTTCTGTGTTTCATCGTCAATGTGAAGGTCCAAGGGATAGAGTAAAGCTGCAGTAGTGTATCGGAATATAATAGTGATCTCCCAGGAAACGTTCAAACAAACCACAAACAATGAGTAGATTTACTCTTCTTGTACTTATGTCGGCATTGTGCCTTTTGTATGAAATCCCGACGCAATTTCTGTGTTTCTTCGGCAATGTGAAGGTCCAAGGGATAGAGTAAAGCTGCAGTAGTGCATCGGAAACTAATACTGATCTCCCAGGAAACGCTCAAAGCAAACCACAAACAATGAAGAGATTTACTCCTCTTGTACTGAAGTCGTCATTGTGCTTTTGTATTTAATCCCGACGTAATTTCTGTGTTTCTTCGGCAATGTGAAGGTCCAAAAGATAGAGTAAAGCTGCAGTAGTGCATCGGAATCTGGTACTGATTCCCGAAGAACGCTCAAAGGAAAACACAAACAATGAGATGATTTACCCTTCTTGTACTTAGGTCGGCATTGTGAATTTTGTATTAAATCCCGACACAATTTCTGTGTTTCATCGTCAATGTGAAGGTCCAAGGGATAGAGTAAAGCTGCGGTAGTGCATCGGAATATAATAGTGATCTCCCAGGAAACGCTCAAAGAAACCACAAACAATGAGTAGATTTACTCTTCTTGTACTTAAGTCGGCATTGTGCCTTTTGTATGAAATCCCGACGCAATTTCTGTGTTTCTTCGGCAATGTGAAGGTCCAAGGGATAGAGTAAAGCTGCAGTAGTGCATCGGAAACTAATACTGATCTCCCAGGAAACGGTCAAAACAAACCACAAACAATGAGAAGATTTACTCTTATTGTACTGAAGTCGGCATTGTGCTTTTGTAATTAATCCCGACGCAATTTCTGTGTTTCATCGTCAATGTAAAGGTCCAAAAGATAGAGTAAAGCTGCAGTAGTGCATCGGAATCTGGTACTGATTCCCGAGGAACGCTCAAAGGAAAACACAAACAATGAGATGATTTACCCTTCTTGTACTTAAGTCTGCATTGTCGCTTTTGTATTAAATCCCGACGCAATTTCTGTGTTTCATCGGCAATGTGAAGGTCCAAGCGATAGAGTAAAGCTACAGCAGTGCATCGGATCTAATACTGATCTCCCAGGAAACGCTCAGAGCAAACCACAAACAATGAGAAGATTTACTCTTCTAGCACTTAAGTCGGCATTGTGCCGTATGTATTTTATCCCGACGCAATTTCTGTGTTTCATCGTCAATGTGAAGGTCCTAGGGATACAGTAAAGCTGCAGTAGTGCAACGGAATCTAATATGGATCATCCAAGAAACGCTCAAAGCAAACCACAAACAATGGGAATATTTACTCTTCTTGTACTTAATTCGGCATTGTGCATTTTGTATTAAATCCCGATGTTATTTCTGTGATCCATCGTCAATGTGAAGGTCCGAGGGATAGAGTAAAGTTGCACTAGTGCATCGGAATCTAATACTGATCTCCCAGGAGCCGCTCAAAGCATACCACAAAAAATGAAAAGATTTAACCTTCTTGTACTTAAGACCACATTTTCCGTTTCGTACTAAATCCCGACGAAATTTCTGTGTTTCATCGCTAATATTAAGGTCAAATGGATAGAGTAAAGCTGCAGCAGTGCATCGGAATCTAATACTGATCTCCCAGGAAACGCTCAAAGCAAACCACAAACAATGGGAAGATTTACTATATTTGTACCTAGCTTGGCATTGTGCCTTTTGTTTTAAATCCCGACGCAATTTCAGTATTTCATCGTCAATCTGAAGGTCAAAGGGATAGAGTAAAGCTGCAATAGTGCTTAGGAATCTTATACTGATCTGCCAAGAAACGCTCAAAGCAAACCACAAACTATGAGAAGATTTACTCTTCTTGTACTTAAGTGTGCATTGTGCGTTTTGCATTAAATCCCGACGCAATATCTGTGTTTCATCGTCAATGTAAAGGTCCTAGGGATAGAGTAAAGCTGCAATAGTGCATCGGAATCTAGTACTGATTCCCCAGGAACGCTCAAAGCAAACCACAAACAATGAGAAGATTTACTCTTCATGTGCTTAAGTCGGCGTTGTGCTTTTGTAATTAATCCCGACGCAATTACTATGTTTCATCACCAATGTAAAGGTCCAAGGGATAGAGTAAAGCTGCAGTAATGCATCGGAATCTTGTACTGATTCCCGAGGAACGCTCAAAGGAAAACACAAACAATGAGATGATTTACTCTTCTTGTACTTAAGTCGGCATTGTGCCTTTTGTATTAAATCCCGACGCAATTTCTGTGTTTCATCGGCAATGTGAAGGTCCAAGGGATAGAGTAAAGCTACAGCAGGGCATCGGATCTAATACTGATCGCCCAGGAAACTCTCAAAGCAAACCACCAACAGTGACAAGATTTACTCTTCATGTGCTTAAGTCGGCATTGTGCCTTTTGTATTAAATCCCGACGCTATTTCTGTGTTCCAACGTCAATGTGATGGTCCAAGGGATAGAGTAAAGCTGCAGTAGTGGATCGGTAACCAATACTGATCTCCCAGGATACACTCAGAGGAAACCACAAACAATGAGATGATATACTCTTCTTGTACTTAAGTCGCCATTGTGTTTTGTATTTAATCCCGACGCAATTTCTGTGTTTCATCGTCAATGTAAAGGTCCAAGTGATAGAGTAAAGATGCAGTAGTGCATCGGATCTTGTACTGATTCCCCAGGAACGGTCAAAGCAAACCACAAACAATGAGAAGATTTACTCTCCTGGTACTTAAGTCGGCATTGTGTCTTTGCCATTAAATCCCGAAACAATATCTGTGTTTCATCGTCAATGTGAATGTACAAGGGGCTAGGGTTATGCTAGTGAAGTGCATCGGAATCTAATACTGATCTCCCAGGAAACGCTCAGAGCATACTACAAACAATGAGAAGATTTACTCTCCTTGCACTTAAGTAGGCATTGTGCCTTTTGTATTAAATCCCGACGCAATTTCTGTGTTTCATCGGCAATGTGAAGGTCCAAGGGATAGAATAAAGCTGCGGTTGTGCATCTAAATCTAGTTCTGACCTCCCAGTAAACGCCCAAAGCAAACCACAAACAATGAGAAGATTTACTCTTCTTGTACTTAAGTCGGCATTGTGCCTTTCGTATTAAATCCCGACAAACTTTCTGTGTTTCATCGTCAATGTGAAGGTTCAAGGGATAGAGTAAAGCAGCAATAGTGCATCGGAAATTAATACTGATCTCCCAGGGAACGCTCAAAGCAAACCACAAACGATGAGAAGATTTACTCTTCTTGTACCTAGGTCGGCATTGTGCCTTTAGTACTAATTCCCGGCGCAATATCTGTGTTTCATCGTCAATGTGAACGTCCAAGGGATAGAGTAAAGCTGCAGTAGTGAATCGGAAACTAATACTGATCTCCCAGGGAACGCTCAAAGCAAACCACAAACAATGAGAAGATTTACTATTCTTGTATATAAGTTGGCATTGTGCCGTTTGTTTTAAATCCCGACGGAATTTCTGTGTTTCATCGTCAATCTGAAGGTCCAAGGGATAGACTAAAGCTGCAGTAGTACTTCGGAATCTAATACTGATCTCCCAGGAAACGCTCAAAGCGAACCAAAAACATGAGTACATTTACTCTCCTTGTACTTAAGTCGGCATTATGCCTTTTGTATTAATTCCCGACGCAAATTCTGTGTTTCATCGTGAATGTGAAGGTCCAAGGGATTGAGTAAACCTGCACTAGTGCATCGAAATCCAATAATGATCTCCCAGTAAACGCTCAAAGCCAACCACAAACAATGAGAAGATTTACTCTTCTTATACTTAAGTCGGCATTGTGCCTTTTGCATTACATCCCGACGCAATTTCTGTGTTTCATCGTCAATGTGAAGGTCGAAGGGTAGAGTAAGGCAGTATTAGTGCATCGGAATCTAATACTCATCTCCCAGGAATCGCTCAAAGCAAACCACAAACAAGGAGAATATTTTCTCCTCTTGTACTTAAGTCGGCATTGTGCCTGTTGTATTAAATCCCGACGCATTTTCTGTGTTTCATCGTCAATGTAAAGGTCCAAGGTATAGGGTAAAGCTGCAGTGGTGCTTCGGAATCTAATACTGATCTCCCAGAAAGCGCTCAAAGCGAACCACAAACAATGAGTAGATTTACTCTTCTTGTACTTAAGTCGGCATTGTGCCTATTGTATAATTCCCAACGCATAACTGTGTTTCATCGTCAATGTGAATGTCCAAGGGATAGAGTAAAGCTGCACTAGTGCATCGGAATTTAATACTGATCTCCCAGGAAGCTCAAAGCAAACCACAAACAATGAAAAGATTTACTATTTTTGTACTTAAATTGTCATTGTGCCTTTTGTTTTAAATCGCGACGCAATTTCAGTATCTCATCGTGAATCTGAAGGCCCAAGGGAAAGAGTAAAGCTGCAATAGTGCTTCGGAAACTTATACTGATCTCCCAAGAAACGCTCAAAGCAAACCACAAACAATGAGAAGATTTTTTCTTCTTGTACATAAGTCGGCATTATGCGTTTTGCATTAAATTCCTAAGAAATATCTGTGTTTCATCGTCAATGTAAAGGTCCTAGGAATAGAATAAAACTGCGGTAGTGAATCGGAATCTAGTACTGATTCCCCAGGAACGCTCAAAGCAAACCACAAACAAAGAGATGATTTACTCCTCTTGTACTTATGTCGGCATTGTGCCTATTGTTTTAAATCCCAGCGCAATTACTGTGTTTCATCGTCAATGTGAAGGTCAAAGGGATAGAGTAAAGCTGCAGCAGTGCATCGGAATATAATACTGATCACCCAGGAAACGCTCAAACAAACCACAAACAATGAGAAGATTTACTCTTCTAGCACTGAAGATGGCGTTGTGCCGTTTGTATTTTATCCCGACGCAATTTCTGTGTTCCATCGTCAATGTGAAGGTCCTAGGGATACAGTAAAGCTGCAGTAGTGCATCGGATTCTGATACTTATCTCCCAGGAGCCGCTCAAAGCATACCACAAAAAATGAAAAGATTTAACCTTCTTGTACTTAACACCGCATTTTCCGTTTCGTACTAAATCCCGACGCACTTTTCTGTGTTTCATCGTTAATATGAAGGTCCAAGGGATAGAGTAAAGCTGCAGCAGTGCATCGGAATCTAATACTGATCTCCCAGGAAACGCTCAAAGCAAACCACAAACAATGAGAAGATTTACTCTTCATGTACTTAAGTCGGCATTGTGCCTTTTGTATTAAATCCCGACGCAAATTTTGTGTTTCATCGTCAATGTGAAGGCCCAAGGGATAGAGTAAAGCTGCACTACTGCATCGGAATCTAATTCTGATCTCCCAGGAAACGCTCAAAGCCAACCACAAACATTGAGAAGATTTACTCCTCTTGTACTTATGTCGGCATTGTGCCTTTTGCATTACATCACCACGCAATTTCTGTGTTTCATCGTCAATTTGAAGGTCGAAGGGATAGAGTAAGGCTGCAGTAGTGCATCGGAATCTAATTCTCATTTCCCAGGGAACGCTCAAAGCAAACCACAAACAAAGGGAATATATTCTCCTCTTGTACCCATGTCGGCATTATGTCTTTTGTATTAAATCCCGACGCAATTTCTGTGTTTCATTGTCAATGTAAAGGTCCAAGGGATAGAGTAAAGGTGCGGTAGTGCATCGGAATCTAGTACTGATTCCCCAGGAACGCTCAAAGCCAACCACAAACAATTAGAAGATTTACTCTTTTTGTACTTAATTCTGCATTGGGCGTTTTGCATTAAATCGGGACGTAATATCTGTGTTTCATCGTCAGAGGTAAGGTTCTGGAGATAGAGTAAAGCTGCAATAGTGTATCGGAATGTATTACTGATTCCCCAGGAACGCTCAAAGCAAACCACAAACAATGAGAAGACTTACTCTTCTTGTACTTAAGTCGGCATTGAGTCTTTTCATTAAATCCCGAAACAATTTCTGTGTTTCATCGTCAATGTGAAGGTCCAAGGGATTGAGTAAAGCTGCAGTAGTGCATCGGAATATAATAGTGGTCTCCCAGGAAACGCTCAAACAAACCACAAACAATGAGTAGGTTTATTCTTCCTGAACTTAAGTCGGCATTGTGCCTTTTGTAATAAATCCCGACGCAATATCTGTGTTCCAACGTCAATGTGATGGTCCAAGGAATAGAGTAAAGCTGCAGTAGTGCATCGGAAACAAATACTGATCTCCCAGGAAACGGTCAAAGCAAACCACAAACATTGAAAAGATTTACTCCTCTTGTACTGAAGTCGTCATTGTGCCTTTGTATTTAATTCCGACGCAATTTCTGTGTTTCTTCGGCAATGTGAAGGTCCAAGGGATAGAGTAAAGCTGCAGTTGTGCATCGAAATGTAATACTGATCTCCCATTAAACGCTTATACAAACCATAAACAATGAGAAGATTAATCCTGCTTTTACTTAGGTCGGCATTGTGCCTTTTGCATTAATTCCCGACGCAATTTATGTGTTTCATAGTCAATGAGAAGGTCCAAGGAATAGACAAAAGCTGCAGTAGTGCATCCCAATCTAGTTCTGATCTCCCAGGAAACGCTCAAAGCAAATCACTAACAATGAGAAGATTTACTCTTGTTGTACGTAAGTCGGCATTGTGCCTTTCGTATTAAATCTCGACAAGTTTTCTGTGTTTCATCGTCTATGTGAAGGTCCAAGGGATAGAGTAAAGCTGAGGTAGTGCATCGGAAACTAATACTGTTCTCCCAGGGAATGCTCAAAGCAATCCACAAACAATGAGAAGACTTACTCTTCTTGTACTTAAGTCGGCTTTGTTCCTTTTGTATTAAGTCCCGGTGCAATATCTGTGTTTCATCGTCAATGTGAAGGTCCAAGGGATAGAGTAAAGCTGCAGTAGTGAATCGGAATCTAATACAGATCTCCCAGGAAACGCTCAAAGCAAACCACAAACAATGAGAAGATTAACTATTATTGTACTTAAGTTCCATTGTGCCTTTTGTTCTAAATGCCAATGGAGTTTGTGTGTACCATCGTCAATCTGAAGGTCGAAGTGATAGAGAAAAGCTGCAGTAGTGCTTCGGAATCTAATACTGATCTCCCAGGAAACGCTCAAAGCAAACCACAAACAATGAGTAGATCTACTCTTCTTGTACTTAAGTCGGCATTGTGTCATTTCCATTAAATCCCGAAGCAATTTCTGTGTTTCATCGTCAACGTGAAGGTCGAAGGGATAGAGTAAAGCTGCAGTAGTCCATCGGAATATAATAGTGATCTCCCAGGAAACTCTCAAAGCAAACCACAAACAATGAGAAGATTTACTCTTCATGTGCTTAAGTCGGCATTGTGCCTTTTGTATTAAATCCCGACGCTATTTCGTTGTTCCAACGTCAATGTGATGGTCCGAGGGATAGAGTAATGCTGCAGTAGTGTATCGGAAACTAATACTGATCTCCCAGGAAACGCTCAAAGCAAACCACAAACAATGAGAAGATTTACTCTTCTTGTACTGAAGTCGGCATTGTGCTTTTATAATTAATCCCGACGCAATTTCTGTGTTTCATCGTCAATGTAAAGTTCCAAGGGATAGAGTAAAGCTGCAGTAGTGCATCGGATCTAATACTGATCTCCCAGGATCTCTCAAAGCAAACCACAAACAATGAGAAGATTTACTCTTCATGTGCTTCAGTCGGCATTGTGCCTTTTGTAATAAATCCGGACGCTATTTCTGTGTTCCAACGTCAATGTGATGGTCCAAGGGATATAGTAAAGCTGCAGTAGTGCATCGGTAACTAATACTGATCACCCTGGATACGCTCAAAGCAAACCACAGACAATGAGAAGATAACTCTTCTTGTACTTAAGTCTCCATTGTGCTTTTGTATTTAATCCCGACGCTATATCTGTGTTTCATCGTCAATGTGAAGGTCCAAGGGATAGAGTAAAGCTGCAGTAGTGCATCGGATGTAATACTGATCTCCCAGGAACCGCTCATACAAACCACAAACAATGTGAAGATTAATCCTGCTTGTACTTAAATCGGCATTATGCCTCTTGTAATAAATCCAGACGCAATTTATGTGTTTCATCGTCAATATGAAGGTCCAAGGGATAGAGTAAAGCTGCAGTAGTGCATCGGAAACTAAAACTCATATCCCAGGGAACGCTCAGAGCAATCCAGAAACAATGAGAAGAATTACTCTTCTTGTACTTAAGTCGACATTGTGCCTTTTGTATTAAATCCCGGAGAAATATCTGAGTTTCATCGTCAATGTGAAGGTCCAAGGGATAGAGTAAAGCTGCAGTAGTGCTTCGGAATCTAATACCGATCTCCCAGGAAACGCTAAAGGCAAACCACAAACAATGAGTAAATTTACTCTTCTTGTACTTAAGTCGGCATTGTGTCTTTTCCATTAAATCCCGAAACAATTTCTGTGTTTCATCGTCAATGTGAAGGACCAAGGGGTGGAGTAAAGCTGCAGTAGTGCATCGGAATATAATAGTGATCTCCCAGGAAACGCTCAAACAATCCACAAACAATGAGAAGATTTTACCTGCTTGTACTTATGTCGTCATTGTGCCTTTTGTATTAAATCCCGACGCAATTTCTGTGTTTCATCGTCAATGAGAAGGTCCAAGGGATAGAGTAAAGCTGCGGTAGTGAATCGGAATCTAATACTGATCTCCCAGGGAACGCTCAAAGCAAACCTCAAACAATGAGAAGATTTACTATTCTTATACTTAAGTTGGCATTGTGCCGTTTGTTTTAAATCCCGACGGAATTTCTGTGTTTCATCGTCAATCTGAAGGTCCAAGGGATAGAGTAAAGCTGCAGTAGTGCTTCGGAATCTAATACTTACCTCCCAGGAAACGCTCAAAGCTACCCAGAAACATTGAGAAGATTTACTCTTCTTATACTAATGTCGGCATTGTGCCTTTTGCATTACATCCCGACGCAATTTCTGTGTTTCGTCGTCAATTTGAAGGTCGAAGGGATAGAGTAGTGCATCGGAATCTAATACTCATCTTCCAGGAAACGCTCAAAGCAAACCACAAAAGATGAGATTATTTTCTCCTCTTGTACTTAAGTGGGCATTGTGCCTTTTGTATTAAATCCCGGAGCATTTTCTGTGTTTCATCGTCAATGGAAAGGTCCATGGGATATAGTAAAGCTGCACTAGTGCATTGGAATCTAGTACTGATTTCCCAGGAACGCTCAAAGCAAACCACAAACAAAGAGAAGATTTACTCCTCTTGTACTAATGTCGGCATTGTGCCTTTAGTATTAAATCCCGAAGCAATTCCTGTGTTTCATCGTCAATGTGAAGGTCCAAGGGATTGAGTAAAGCTGCAATAGTGCTTCGGAAACTTATACTGATCTCCCAAGAAACGCTCAAAGCAAACCACAATCAATGAGAAGATTTTTTCTTCTTGTACATAAGTCGGAATTGTGCGTTTTGCATTAAATCCCGAAGCAATATTTGTGTTTCATCGTCAATGTAAAGGTCCTAGGGATGGAGTAAAACTGCAGTAGTGCATCGGAATCTAGTACTGATTCCCCAGGAACGCTCAAAGCAAACCACAAACAAAGAGAAGATTTACTCCTCTTGTACTTATGTCGGCATTGTGCCTTTTGTATTAAATCCCAGCGCAATTTCTGTGTTTCATCGTCAATCTGAAGGTCAAAGGGATAGAGTAAAGCTGCAGTACTGCATCGGAATATAATACTGATCTCCCAGGAAACGCTCAAACAAACCTCATACAATGATAAGGTTTAACTTGTTTGTACTTAAGTCGGCATTGTGCCTTTTGTATTAAATCACGACGCAATTTCTGTGTTTCATCGTCAATGTGTGGGTACAAGGGATAAGGTTAAGCTAGAGTAGTGCATCGCAAGCTAATACTGATCTCCCAGGAAACGCTCAGAGCAAACGACAAACAATGAGAAGACTTACTCTTCCTGTACTTAAGTCGGCATTGTGCCTTTTGTATTTAATCCCGACGCAATTTCTGTGTTTCATCGTCAATGTGAAGGTCCAAGGGATAGAGTAAAGCTGCAGTAGTGCATCGGAATCTGGTATTGATTCCCCAGGAACGCTCAAAGCAAACCTCAAACAATGAGAAGATTTACTCTTCTTGTACTTATGTTGGCATTGTGTCTTTTGCATTAAATCCCGAAGCAATTTCTGGGTTTCATCGTCAATGTGAAGGTCGAAGGGATAGAGTAAAGCTGCAGTAGTGCATCGGAATATAATAGTGATCTCCCAGTAAACGCTCAAACAAACCACAAAAAATGAAAAAATTTAACCTTCTTGTACTTAAGCCGGCATTTTCCTTTTCGTACTAAATCCCGACGCAATTTCTGTGTTTCATCGATAATGTGAAAGTCCAAGGGATAGAGTAAAGCTGCAGTAGTGCATCGGAAACTAATACTAATCTCCCGGAAACGCTCAAAGCAAACCACAAAATACACTCTCGGAAATGGAAAAAAGAACACATTGACACCGGTGTGTCAGACCCACCATACTTGCTCCGGACACTGCGAGAGGGCTGTACAAGCAATGATCACACGCACGGCACAGCGGACACACCAGGAACCGCGGTGTTGGCCGTCGAATGGCGCTAGCTGCGCAGCTTTTGTGCACCGGCGCCGTCAGTGTCAGCCAGTTTGCCGTGGCATACGCAGCTCCATCGCAGTCTTTAACACTGGTAGCATGCCGCGGCAGCGTGGACGTGAACCGTATGTGCAGTTGACGGACTTTGAGCGAGGGCGTATAGTGGGCATGCGGGAGGCCGTGTGGACGTACCGCCGAATTGCTCAACACGTGGGGCGTGAGGTCTCCACAGTACATCGATGTTGTCGCCAGTGGTCGGCGGATGGTGCACGTGCCCGTCGACCTGGGACCGGACCGCAGCGACGCACGGATGCACGCCAAGACCGTAGGATCCTACGCAGTGCCGTAGGGGACCGCACCGCCACTTCCCAGCAAATTAGGGACACTGTTGCTCCAGGGGTATCGGCGAGGACCATTCGCAACCGTCTCCATGAAGCTGGGCTACGGTCCCGCACACCGTTAGGCCGTCTTCCGCTCACGCCCCAACATCGTGCAGCCCGCCTCCAGTGGTGTCGCGACAGGCGTGAATGGAGGGACGAATGGAGACGTGTCGTCTTCAGCGATGAGATTCGCTTCTGCCTTGGTGCCAATGATGGTCGTATGCGTGTTTGGCGCCGTGCAGGTGAGCGCCACAATCAGGACTGCATACGACCGAGGCACACAGGGCCAACACCCGGCATCATGGTGTGGGGAGCGATCTCCCACACTGGCCGTACACCACTGGTGATCGTCGAGGGGACACTGAATAGTGCACGGTACATCCAAACCGTCATCGAACCCATCGTTCTCTCATTCCTAGACCGGCAAGGGAACTTGCTGTTCCAACAGGTCAATGCACGTCCGCATGTATCCCGTGCCACCCAACGTGCTCTAGAAGGTGTAAGTCAACTACCCTGGCCAGCAAGATCTCCGGATCTGTCCCCCATTGAGCATGTTTGGGACTGGATGAAGCGTCGTCTCACGCGGTCTGCACGTCCAGCACGAACGCTGGTCCAACTGAGGCGCCAGGTGGAAATGGCATGGCAAGCCGTTCCACAGGACTACATCCAGCATCTCTACGATCGTCTCCATGGGAGAATAGCAGCCTGCATTGCTGCGAAAGGTGGATATACACTGTACTAGTGCCGACATTGTGCATGCTCTGTTGCCTGTGTCTATGTGCCTGTGGTTCTGTCAGTGTGATCATGTGATGTATCTGACACCAGGAATGTGTCAATAAAGTTTCCCCTTCCTGGGACAATGAATTCACGGCGTTCTTATTTCAATTTCCAGGAGTGTATGTGAAGATTTACTCTTTTTGTACTGAGGTCGGCATTGTGCTTTTGTATTTAATCCCGACGCAATTTCTGTGTTTCAACGTCAATGTAAAGGTCCAAGTTATAGAGTTAAGCTGCAGTTGTGTATCGGAATGTAATACTGTTCTCCCTGGAAACGCTCATACAAACCACAAAGAATGAGAAGATTCATCCTGCTTATACTGAAGTCGGCATTGTGCCTTTTGTATTAAATCCAGACGCAATTTTTGTGTTTTATCGTCAATTTGGAGGTCCAAGGGATAGAGTATAGCTCCAGTAGTGCATCGGAATTTAATACTGATCTCCCAGGAAACTCTCAAAGCAAACCACAAACAAAGTGAATATTTTCTCCTCTTGTACTTAATTCGGCATTGTGCCATTTGTATTAAATCCCGATGCAATTTCTGTGTTTCATCGTCAATGTGAAGGTCCAAATAATAGAGTATAGCCGCAGTAGTGCATCGGAAACTAATACTGAGCTCCCAGGAAACCTTGAAAGCAAACCACAAACCATGAGAAGAACTGCTCTCCTTGTACTTAAGTTGGCATTGTGCCTTTTGTATTAATCCCGACGTAATTACTGTGTTTCATCGTCAATGTGAAGGTCCTAGGGATAGAGTAAAGCAGCAGTAGTGCATCGGATCTAATACTGATCTCCCAGGAAACGCCCAAAGCAAACAACAAACAAAGAGGATATTTACTCCTCCTGTATTTAAGTTGGCATTCTGCCTGTAGTATTAAATGCCGACGCGTTTTCTGTGTTTCATCGTCAATGTGAAGATCCAAAGGATAGAGTAAAGCTGCAGTAGTGCATCGGAAACTAATACTGATCTCCCAGGAAACCTTCAAAGCAAACCACAAACCATGAGAAGAATTGCTCTCCTTGTACTTAAGTTGGCATTGTGCCTTTTGTATTAATCCCGACGCAATTTCTGTGTTTCATCGTGAATGTGAAGGACCAAGGGATAGAGTAAAGCTGCAGTAGTGCATCGGAATGTAATACTGATCTCCCAGGAAACGCTCAAAGCAAACCACAAACAATGAGAAGGTTCACTCTTCTTGTACTTAAGTCGGCATTGTGCTTTTTGAATTAAGTCCCGGCGCAATTTCTGTGTTTCATCGTCAATGTGAATGTCCAAGGGATAGAGTAAAGCTGCAGGAGTGCATCGGAATCTAATACTGATCTCCCAGGAAATGCCCAAAGCAAACCTCAAACAAAGAGGATATTTACTCATCTTGTACTTAAGTCGGCATTGTGCCTTTTGTATTAAATCCCTACGCATTTTCCGTCTTTCATCGCCAATGTAAAGGTCCAAGGGGTAGAGTAAAGCTGCACAATTGCAACGGAATCTAGTACTGATTCCCCAGGAACGCCTAAAGCAAACCACAAAGAATGAGATGATTTACTCTTCTTGTACTTAAGTCGGCATTGTGCCTTTTGTATTAAATCCCAACGCAATTTCTGTGTTTCATTGTCAATGTGAAGGTCCAAGGGATAAAGTAAAGCCGCACTAGTGCATCGGAATCTAGTACTGATTCCCCAGGAACGCTCAAAGCAAGCCACAAAGAATGAGAAAATTTATTCTTCTTGTACTTATGTCGGCATTGTGTCTTTTGTATTAAACCCCAACGCAATTTCTGTGTTTCATAGTAAATGTGAAGGTCCGAGGGATAGAGTAAAGCTGCAGTAGTGCATCGGAATCTAATACTGATCTCCCAAGAAACGCTCAAAGCAAACCACTAACAATGAGAAGATTTTCACTTCCTGTACTGAAGTCGGCATTATGCCTTTTGTTTTTAAATCCCGACGCAATTTCTGTGTTTCATCGTCAATGTGAAGGTCCAAGGGATAGAGTAATGCTGGAGTAGTGCATCGGAATCTAATACTGATCTCCCAGGATACGCTCAAACAAACCACAAACAATGAGAAGATATTACCTTCTTTTACTTAAGTCAGCATTGTGCATTTTCTATTAAATCCCGACGCAATTTCTGTGTTTTATCGTGAATGTGAAGGTGAAAGGGATAGAGTAAAGCTGCAGTAGTGAATCGGATTCTAATTCTGATCTCCCAGGAAACGCACAAAACAAACCACAAAGAATGAGAAGATTTACTCTTCTTGTACTTGGGTCGGCATTGTGCCTTGAGTATTAAATCCCGACGCAATTTCTGTGTTTCATCGTCAATGAGAAGGTCCATGGGATAGATTAAAGAAACAGTAGTGCATCCGAATCTAGTACTGATCTCCCAATAAACGCTCAAAGCAAACCACAAACAATGAGAAGATTTACACTTCTTGTACTTAAGTCGGCATTGTACCATTTGTATTAAATCCCGACGCAATTTCTGTGTTTCAATGTGAATGTGGAGATTCAAATGATATATTAAATCTGCAGTAGTGCATCGGAATCTAATTCTGATCTCAGAGGAAACGCCCAAAGCAAACCACAAACAATGAGAGGATTTACTCTTCTTGTACTTAAGTCGGCATTGTGCATTTTGTATTAAATTCCGACGCAATTTCTGTGATTAATCGTCAATGTGAAGGTCCAAGGGATAGAGTAAAGCTGCAGTAGTGCATCGGAATCTAATACTCGTCTTCCAGGAGACGCTTAAAGCAAACCAGAAACATTGGGATGATTTCCTCTTCTTGTACTTAAGTCGGCATTGTGCCTTTTGTATTAAATCCCGACGCAATTTCTGTGTTTCATCGGCAATGCTAAGTTCCAGCGGATAGAGTGAAGCTGCAGTAGTGTATCGTTGTCTAATAATTGTAACGTCTAGTAAGAAACAAAAACAACATATTATGTAGTAACGAGAAAATTATATGTATCATATTGGGTTATTGTATAAAATCATGTATTTTTTCTATTATTTATTTTTGAGAATATCTGCGTCGGCGAGTAATGAAACCGCCACAGACGATAAATTGCGAACAAAGATTAAAATAAGTAACTAGTATATAATACGTGACGAATATCAATTTCTTTGCCTTCTTCATCTGGGAGTCGAGCGAGTTAGATATCCTGTGTCGTAGTAGGGAACGCTAGTGTAGCATTCTTTTGTCGAGACTAAGAGAAGTACGCCATTACGAATGAATTCATAAAGGTGTGTAACAATTGAAATATTTAAATGTTTTAATAGAGTTATGTAAATGAAAACTTGCATTATTAATTGTTAAACCTTGCTTGCCTATTATCCCATCCTGTTGAGACATTTTTCAGTTATATAAATATTATCTGTGGTGCTGAGCTGCGTGGCGAACGTAAGAGCCGCTGCCGCGGCGTATTCAAACAACTTCCAATATAGTCTATCATACCGCAAGGAAGCGGTAAAGTAACAGTAAAATAATATTATTTCTTTTAGCTTCCAGACTTGCAGTGCAGATCAGCAGATTTTATGATGTGTTGCAGGTTGACACAGGCTGCTGATAGTATATAACTCACGGTACAAATGAGTTAATGTACCGTCAAAATCTAATAGGAATCTTGCTGTGCTCCGTTCTGGTCTGGCAAACTTTATAGTGAAAACGTATTTTTTTAATAAGAGTCTCATGTTCTTGCGCTAGTCGTAGCATTGAATGGTGTTTTACCGAGAAACAAAATCCACTGCAAAATTTTGTTGTTGAACGATCATACGAACTGTAACATCAGTGTTCATAGCCAAGTAACTTCAATTTTCAATAACTATAATGTAGGGAAGATATGTTGATTTTCTGAATGAGTTACAGTCACGAAAAAAAGTTCCTTTAATTGTAGGCCAGATACAGAACAATAAGATCTCAATATATATATATATATATATATATATATATATATATATATATATATATATATATGTATATATATATATATATTGCTTTGTTAAAAGGTAATGATAATAAAGAAATTCAAAGCACGGCATTACTAACAGATATTTCGCGGTTCTTTTCGTATATGCGTTATTAAAAAAACGCGAAATACTGATCGCCTAGCAAACGCTCAATTCAAACCACAAACAATGAGAAGATTCACACTTCCTGTACCGAATTCGGCATTGTGCCTTTTGTATTAAATCCCGACCCAATTTCTGTGTTTCATCATCAATGTGCAGGTCCAAGGGACAGAGTAAAGCTGCAGTAGTGCATCGGAATCTAATAGTGATATCCCAGGAAACGCTCAAAGCAAACCACAAACATTGAGAAGAAATACTCTTCTTGTACTTAAGTCGTCATTGTGCATTTTGTATTACATCTCGACGCAATTTCTGTGTTTCATCGTCAATGCGATGGCCCAAGGGATGGAGTAAGGCAGCAGTAGTGCATTGGAATCTACTACTGATTCCCCAGGAAACGCTCAAAGCAAATCACAATCAATAAGGAGATGTTCTCCTTTTGTACTTAAGTAGGCATTGTGCCTTTTGTATGAAATCCCGGCACATTTTCCGTGTTTCATCGTCAATGTGAAGGTCCAAGGAATAGGGTAAAGCTGCAGTAGTGCATCGGAATCTGGTACTGATTCCCGAGGAACGCTCAAAGGAAAACACAACCAATGAGAAGATTTACTCTTCTTGTACTTAAGTCGGCATTGTGCCTTTTGTATTAAATCCCGACGCAATTTCTGTGTTTCATCGGCAATATGAAGGTCCAAGGGATAGAGTAAGCCACAGCAGTGCATCAGAAACTAATACTGATCTCCCAGGAAACTCTCAAACCAAACCACAAACAATTAGAAGATTTACTCTTCATGTGCTTAAGTCAGCATTGAGCATTTTGTATTAAATGCCGACGTTATTTCTGTCATGCAACGTCAATGTGATGGTCCAAGGGATAGAGTAAAGCTGCAATACGGCATCGGAAACTAATAGTGATATCCCAGGAAACGCTCAAACCAACCACAAACAAATAGGAGAATTACTCATCTTGTACTTAAGTCTTCATTGTGCCTTTTGTATTACATCCCGACGCAATTTCTGTGTTTCATCGTCAATGCGAAGGGCCAAGGGATGGAGTAAGGCAGCAGTAATGCATCGGAATCTACTACTGATCGCCCAGGAAACGCTCTCAGCAAACCGCAAACAATGAGTAGATATACTCCTCTTGTAATTAAGTCGGCATAGCGCCTTTTGTATGTAATCCCGACGATATTTCTATGTTTCATCGTCTATGTGAAGGTCCAAGGTATAGAGTAAAACTGCAGTAGTGCATCGGAGTCTAATACTGATCTCCCAGGAAACACTCAAAGCAACCCACAAACTATGAGAAGATCTACTCTTCTTGTACTTAAGTCAGAATCGTGCCTTTTATATTAAATCCCGACGCAATTTCTGTGTTTCGTCGTCAATGTGAAGGTCCACGGGATAGAGTAAAGCTGCAGTAGCGCATCGGCATCTAATACTGATCTCCCAGGAAACGCTCAAAGCAAACCACAAACAATGAGAAGATTTACTCTCCTTGTACTTTAGTTGGCATTGTGCCTTTTGTGTTAAATACAGACGCAATTTTTGTGTTTCATCGTCGATGTGGAGGTCCAAGGCATAGAGTAAAGCTCCAGTAGTGCATCGGAATCTAATACTGATCTCCCAGGAAACGCTCAAAGCAAACCACAAACAAAGAGAATATATCCTCCTCTTGTACTTAGGTCGGCTTTGTGCCTTTTTTATTAAATCCCAACGCATTTTCTTTGTATCATCATCAATGTGAAGGTCCAAGGGATAGAATAAAGCTGCAGTAATGCATCGGAATCTAGTACTGATCCCCCAGGAAACGCTCAAAGCAAACCACAAACAATGAGAAGATTTACTCTTCTTGTACTTAAGTCGGCATTGAGCCATGTGTATTAAGTCCCGACGCAATTTATGTGTTTCGTCGTCAATGTGAAGTTCCAAGGCATAGATTAAAGCAGCAGTAGTTCGGAATCTAATACTGATCTGCCAGGAAACGCTCAAAGCTAACCACAAACAATGAGAAGATTTACTCATCTTGTACTTAAGTCGGTATTGAGCCTTTTGTATTAAACGCCGACGCAATTTCTGTGTTTCATCGTAACTGTGAAGGTCCAAGGGATAGAGTAAAGCTGCAGTAGTGCATCGGAAACTAATAGTGATATCCCAGGAAACGCTCAAAGCAAACTACAAACAATTTGAAGATTTACTCCTCTTGTACTTAAGTCGGCATTGTGTCTTTTGCATTAAATCCCGACGCAATATCTGTGTTTCATCGTTAATGTGAAGGTCCAAGGGATAAAGTAAAGCTGCAGTAGTGTATCAGAATCAAATACTGATCTCCCAGGAACCGCTCAAAGCACACCACAAACAATAAGAAGATTTACTCTTCTTGCACTTAAGTCGTCATTATGCTTTTTGTATTAAATCCCGACACTATTTCTGTGTTTCATCGACAATGTTCAGGTCCAAGGGATAGAGTAAATCTGCAGTAGTCCATTGGAATCTAATACTGATCTCCCAGGAAACGCTCAAAGCAAACCACAAACAATGAGAAGATTTAATCTTCCTGTACTTAAGTCGGCTTTGTGCCTTTGGTATAAAATCCCGACGCAATTTCTGTGCTTCATCGTGAATGTGAAGGTCCAAGGGATAGCGTAAAGCTGCAGTAGTGCATCGGAATCTAATACTGATCTCCCAAGAAACGCTCAAAACAAACCACAAACAGTGAGAAGAATTACTCTTCTTGTACTTAAGTTGGCATTGTGCCATTTGTATTACATCCCGACGTAATCGTCAATGTGAAGGAGCAAGGGATGAAGTAAGGCTGCAGTAGTGCATCGGAATCTAATACTGATCCCCCTGAAAACGCTCTAAGCAGACCGCAAACAATAGGATGATTTACTCCTCTTGTACTTGAGTCGGCATTGTGCGTTTTGTGTTTAATCCCGATGCAATTTCTGTGTTTCATCGTCAATGTGAAGGTCCAAGGGATAGAGTAAAGTTGCAGTAGTGCATCTGAATCTCAAACTGATCTCCCAGGAAACGCTCAAAGCAAACCAAAAACAATGAGGAGATCTACGCTTCTTGTACGTAAGTCCACATTGTGCCTTTTGTATTAAATCCCGACGCAATTTCTGTGTTTCGTCGTCAATGTGAAGGTCCAAGGGATAGAGCAAAGCTGCAGTAGTGCATCGGAACCTAATACTGTTATCCCAGGAAACGCTCAAAGCAAAGCACAAACAATGAGAAGGTTTACTCTCCTTGTACTTTAGTCGGCATTGTGCCTTTTGTATTAAATCCAGACGCAAATTCTGTGTTTCATCGTCAATGTGGAGGTCCAAGGGATAGAGTA
Organism: Schistocerca piceifrons; assembly: GCF_021461385.2. Classification (NCBI taxonomy): domain Eukaryota; kingdom Metazoa; phylum Arthropoda; class Insecta; order Orthoptera; family Acrididae; genus Schistocerca; species Schistocerca piceifrons. The sequence goes on from NC_060149.1 coordinate 959,423,571, forward strand.
AAGCTGCAGTAGTGGAATGGAATGTAATACTGATCTCCCAGGAAACGCTCAAAGCATACCACAAACAAAGAGAATATTCTCTCCTCTTGTACTTAGATCGGCATTGTGCCTTTTGTATTAAACCCCGACGCATTTTCTGTGTTAATTTGTCAATGTGAAGTTCCAAAGGATTGAGTAAAGCTGCAGTAGTGCATCGGAATCTAGTACTGATCCCCCAGGAAACGCTCAAATCAAACCATAAACAATAAGAGTATTTACTCTTCTGGTACTTAAGTCGGCATTTTGCCTTTTGTATTAAATCCTAACGCAATATCTGTGTTTCATCGTCATTGCGTAGGTCCAAGGGATAGAGTAAGGCTGTAGTAGTGCATCGGAATCTAATACTGATCTCCCAGGAAGCGCTCAAAGCAAACCACAAACAATGAGAAGATTCTCTCTCCTTGTACTTAATTTGGCATTGTGCCTCTTGTATTAAATGCTGACGAAAGTAATGTGTTTCACCGTCAATGTGAAGGTCCAAGGGATAGGGTAAAGCTGCAGTAGTGCATCGGAATCTAATACTGATATCCGAGGAAACGCTCCAAGCAAACAACAAACAAAGAGAATATATACTCCTCTTGTACTTAAGTCGGCATTGTGCCTTTTGTATTATATCCCGACGCATTTTCTTTGTTTCAACAACAATGTGAAAGCCCAAGGGATAGAGTAAAGCTGCAGTAGTGCATCGGAATCTAGTACTGATACCCCAGGAAACGCTCAAAGCAAACCTCAAACAATTAGAAGACTTATTCCTCTTGTATTTAAGTCGGCATTGTGCCTTTCGTATTAAATCCCAACGCAATTTCTGTGATTCTTCGTCAATGTGAAGGTCCAAGGGATAGATAAAAGCTGCAGTAGTGTATCGGAATCTAGTACTGATCTCACAGGTAAGGCTAAAGCTAACCACAAACGATGTGAAGATTTACTCTTTTTGTACTTAAGTCATCATTGTGCCTTTTGTATTAAATCCCGACGCTATTTCTGTGTTTCATCGACAATGTGAAGGTCCAAGGGATAGAGTAAAGCTGCAGTAATGCATCGGAATTTAACACTGATCTCCCAGGAAACGCTCAAAGCAAACCACCAACAGTGAGAAGATTTACTCTTCTTGTACTTGAGTCAGCATTGTGTCTTTTGTATTAAATCCTGACGCAATTTCCGTGTGTCTTCGTTAATGTGAACTTCCAAGGGATAGAGTAAAGCTGCGGTAGTGCGTCGGAATCTAATACTGATCTCCCAGGAGACGCTAAAACCAAACCACAAACAAAGAGAATATTTACTCCTCTTGTACTTAAGTCGACATTGTGCATTTCGTATTATATCCCGACGCAATTTCTGTGTTTCATCGTCTATGTTAAGGTCCAAGGGATAGATGAAAGCTACAGTAGTGCATTCGAATCCAGTACTGATCTCCCAGGAAACGCTCAAAGCAAACCACAGACAATGAGACATTTCACTCTTCTTGTACTTAAGTCAGTATAGTGCATTTTGTATTAAATACCGAGGCAATTTCTCTGTTTCATCGTTAATGTGAAGGCCCGAAGGATAGAGTAAAGCTGCAGTAGTGCATCGGAATCTAATACTGAACTCCCTGGAAACATTCAAAGCAAACCACAAACAATTAGAAGATCCACTCTTCTTATACTTAAGTCGGCATTGTGCTTTTGTATTAAATCCCGACGCAATTTCCGTGTTTCGTCGTCAATGTGAAGGTCCAAGGGATACAGTAAGGCAGCAGTAGTGCATGGGAATCTAATACTGACCTCCCAGGAAACGCTCAATGCAAACCACAAACAATGAGAAGATTTTCTCTCCACGTACTTTAGTCGGCATTGTGCCTTTTGTATTAAATACAGACGCAATTTCTGTGTTCCGTCGTCAATGTGGACGTCCAAGGGATAGATTAAAGCTACAGTAGTGCATTCGAATCCAGTACTGATCTCCCAGGAAACGCTCAAAGGAAACCACAAACAATGAGAAGATTTAATCTTCTTGTACTTACGTCGCAATGTGCCTTTTGTATTTAATCCCGATGCAATTTCTGTGTTTCATCGTCAATGTCAAGCTCCAAGGGATAGAGTAAAGCTGCAGTGGTGCATCGGAATCTAATACCGATCTCCCAGGAAACGCTCAAAGCAAACCACAAACAATGAGAAGATTTACTCTTCTTGTACTTAAGTCGGCATTGTGCCTTTCGTATTACATCGCGGCGATATTTCTGTGTTTCATCGTCAATGTGATGGTCCAAGGGATAGAGTAAAGCAGCAGTAGTGCATCGGAATCTAATTCTGATCTCCGAGGAAACGCTCAAAGCAATCCGCAAACAATGAGAAGATTTACCCTCCTTGAACTTAAATCTGCATTGTGCACTTTGTATTAAATCCCGACGCAATTTCTGTGAGTAATCGTCAATGTGAAAGTCCAAGGGGTAGAGTACAGCTGCAGAAGTGCATCGAAATCTAATACTCATCTCCCAGGAAAAGCTCAAAGCAAACCAGAAACATTGATTGAGAAGGTTTACTCTTCTTGTACTTAAGTCGGCATTGTGCTTTTTGTATTAAATCCCAACGCAAATTCTGTGTTTCATCGTCAATGTCAAGCTCCAAGGGATAGAGTAAAGCAGCAGTAGTGCATCGGAATCTAATACTGATCTCCCAGGAAACGCTCAAAGCAAACCACATACAATGAGAAGATTTACTCTCCTTGTACTTTAGTCGGCATTGTGCCATTTGTATCAAATCCAGACGCAATATCTGTGTTTCATCGTCAATGAGGAGGTCCAAGGTATAGAGTAAAGCTGCTGTTGTGCATCGGAATCAAATTCTGATCTCCCAGGAATCGCTCAAAGCAGAAGAAAAACAATGAAAAGAAATGCCCTTCTTGAACTTAAGTCGGCACTGTGCATTTTGTAATAATTCCCGACGCAATTTCTGTGGTTAATCGGCAATGTGAAAGTCCAAGGGGTAGAGTAAAGCTGCAGAAGTGCATCGGAATCTAATACTCATCTCCCAGGAAACGCTCAAAGCAAATCAGAAACATTGAGATGATTTACTCTTCTTGAACTTAAGTCGGCATTGTGACTTTTGTATTAAATCCCGACGCAATTTCTGTGTTCCATCGTCAATGTGAAGGTCCAGGGGATAGATTAAAGCTGCAGTAGTGCATCGGAATCTAATTCTGATCTCCCCGGAAACGCTCAAACTAACCACTTAAGATGGCGTTGTGCCTTTTGTATTAAATCCCATCGCAATTTCTGTGTTTCCTCGTCAATGTGAAGCCCCAAGGGATAGAGTAAAGCAGCAGTGGTGCATCGGAATCTAATACTGATCTCCCAGGAAACGCTCAAATCTAACCAAAGACAAATTGAAGATTTACTCTTCTTGTACTTAAGTCTTCAATGTGTCTTTTGTATTAAATCCCGACGCAATTTCTGTGTTTCATCGTCAATGTGATAGTCCAAGTGATAGAGTAAAGCTGCAGTAGTGCATCGGAATCTAATACCGATCTCCCAGGAAACCCTCAAAACAAATCACAAACAATGAGAAGATTAACTCTTCTTGTATTTAAGTGGGCATTGTGCCTTTTGTATTATCTTGCGGCAATATATCTGTGTTTCATCGTCAATGTGAAGGTCCAAGAGATAGAGTAAAGCTGCATTAGTGAATCGGAATCTAATACTCATATCCCAGGATACGCTCAAAACAAACCAGCAACATTGAGAAGATTTACTCTTCTTGTACTTAAGTCGGCATGGTGCCTTTTGTATTAAATCCCGACGCTATTTCTGTGTTTCATCGCCTATGTAAGGACCAACGGATAGAGGAAAGCTGCATTACTGGATCGGAATCGAATACCGATCCCCCAGGAAGCGCTCAATGCAAACCACAAACAATGAGAAGAGTTACTGTTGTTGTACTTAAGTCGGCATTGAGCCTTTTGTATTAAACCCCGACGCAATTTCTGTGTTTCATCGTCAATGTGAAGGTCCTAGGGATAGAGTAAAGCTGCAGTATTGCATCGGAATCTAATAGTGATATCTCAGGAAACGCTCAAAGCAACCAAAAACAATTAAAAGATTTACTCTTCTTACACTTATGTCGGCATTGTGTCTTTTCCATTAAATCCTGACGCAATTTCTGTGTTTCATCGTCAAAGTGAAGTTCCAAGCGATACAGTAACGCTGCAGTAGTGCATCGGAATCTAATACTGATCTCGCAAGAAACGCTCAAAGCGAACCACAAACAATTAAAAGTTTTACACTTCTTGTACTTAAGTCGACATTGTGCTTTTGTTTAAATCCCGACGCAATATCTGAGTTTCATCCGCAATGTGAGTTTCCAAGGGATAGTGTAAAGCAGCAGTAGTGCATCGGAATCTAATACTGATCTCCTGGGAAACGATGAAAGCTAACAACAAACAATGTGAAGATTTACTCTTCTTGTACTTAAGTCGGCATTGTGCCTTTGGTATTAAATCCCGACGCATTTTCTGTGTTTCATCGTCAATGTGAAGGCCCAAGGGACAGAGTGAAGCTGCAGTAGATCATCGGAATCTAATACTGATCTCACAGGAAATGCTGAAAGCAAACCTCAAACAATGAGAAGATTTACTCTTCTTGTACATAAGTCGGCATTGTGCCTTTTGTATTAAATCCCGGGGCAATTTCTGTGATTCATCGTCAATGTGAAGGTCCAAGTGGTACAGCAAAGCTGCAGTATTGCATCGGAATCTAATACAGATCTCCCAGGAAACGCTCAAAGCAAACCACAAAATATGAGAAGGTTTAACCATCTTGTACGTTAGTCGGCATTGTGCCTTTCGTATTAAATCCCGACGCTATTTCTGTGTTTCATCGTCAATGTGAAGGTCCAAGGGATAGAGTGAAGCTGCTGTAGTGCATCGGAATCTAAAGCTGATCTCCGAGGATACGCTCAAAGGAAACCATAACCAAAGAGAATATTTACTCTTCTTGTACTTAAGTCGGCATTGTGCCTTTCGTATTAAGTCCCGACGCATTTACTATGTTTCATCGTCAATGTAAAGGTCCATGGGATAGAGTGGAGCTGCAGTATTGCATCGGAATCTAGTACTGATGTCCCAGGAAACGCTGAAAGCAAACCACTAACAATGAGAAGATTCACACTTCTTGTACTTAAGTCGGCATTGTGCTTTTTGTATTAAATCCCGACGCAATTTCTGAGTTTCATCGTCAATGTGAAGGTCCAAGGGATAGTGTAAAGCTGCAGCAGTGCATCGGAATCTATTACTGATCTCCCAGGAAACGCTCAAAATACCACAATTAATCAGAAGGTTTAACCTTCTTGTACTTAATTCGGAATTCTGCCTTTTGTTATTAAATCCCGACGCAATTTCTGTGTTTAATCGTCAATGTGTAGGTCCAAGGGATAGTGTAAAGCTGCAGTGGTGCAACGGAATCTAATACTGATTTCCCGGGAAACGCTCACAGCTAACCACATACAATGAGATTATTTACTCTTCTTGTACTTAGTCGGCATTGTGCCTTTTGTAATAAATCCCCACGGAATTTCTGTGTTTTATCGTCAAAGTGAAGGTCCAAGGGATAGAGTAAAGCTGCAGTAGTGCATCGGAATCTAATAGTGAAATCCCAGGAAACGCTCAAAGCAAACCACAAACAATGAGAAAATTTACTCTTCTTATACTTAAATCGGCATTATGCCTTTTGTATTAAATTCCGAGGCAATTTCTATGTTTCAACGTCAATGTGAAGTTCCAAGGGACAGAGATAAACGGCAGTAGTGCATCGGAATCTAATACAGATCTCCCAGGAATCGCTCAAAGCTAACCACAAACAATGAGAGGATTTACTCTTCTTGTACTTATGTCTGGATTGTTGCTTTTGTCTTAAATCCCGACGCAATATCCGTGTTTCATCGTCAATGTGAAGGTCCAAGGGATAGAGTAAAGCTGCAGTGGTGCATCGGAATCTAATACTGATCTCCCAGGTAACTCTGAAAGCAAACCACATCCAATGAGATGATATACTCCTCTAGTACTTAAGTCGGCATTGTGCATTCTGTATTAAATCCCGACGCAATTTCTGTGTTTCATCGTCAATGTCATGTGCCAAGGGATAGAGTAAAGCTGCAGTAGTGCTTCGGAATCTAATACTGATCTCCGAGGAAAGGCTCATAGCAAACAATAAACAATGAGAAGATTTACTCTTCTTGTACTTAAGACGGCATTGTGCCTTTTGTATTACATCCCGACGAAATATCTGTGTTTCATCGTCAATGTTAAGGTCCAAGGGATAGAGTAAAGCTGCAGTAGTGCATCGGAATCTAATACTGATCTCCCAGGAAACTCTCAAACAGACCACAAACAATGAGCAGATTAAACCTTCATGCACTTAAGTCGGCATTGTGCTTTTTGTATTAAATCCCGACACAATTTCTGTATCTCATCGTCAATGTGAAGATCAAAGGGATAGAGTTAAGCTGCAGTAGTGCATCGGAATCTAAATCTGATCTCCCAGGAAACGCTCAAAGCAAACCACAAACAAAGAGAATATTTACTCTTCTTGTACATAAGTCGGCATTGTGTCTTTTGCATCAAATCCCGATTGATTTTCTGTGTTTCATCGTCAATGTGAAGGTCCAAGGTATAAAGTAAAGCTGCAGTAGTGCATCGGAATCTAATACTGATCTCCCAGGAAAAGCTCAAACAAATCACAAACAATGAGAAGATATAACCTTGTTGTACTTAAGTCGGCATTGCGGCTTTTGTATTAAATCCCGACGCAATTTCTGTGTTTCATCGTCAATGTGAAGGCCCAAGGGCAAGAGTAAAGCTGCATTAGTGCATCGGAATCTAATACTGATCTCCCAGGAAACGCTCAAAGCTAACAACAAACAATGAGAATATTTACTCTTCTTGTACTTAAGTCTTCATTTTGCCTTTTGTATTAAATCCCGACGCAATTTCTATTATTCATCGTCAATGTGAAGGTCCAAGGGATAGAGTAAGGCTGCAGTAGTGCATCGGATTCTAATACTGATCTCCCAGGAAACGCTCAAAGCAAGCAACAAACAATGAAAAGATTTATTCTTCTTGTACTTAAATCAGCATTGTGCCATTTGTATTAAATCCCCTACGCAATTTCTGTGTTTCATCAGCAATGTGATGGTGCAAGGGATAGAGTAAAACTGCAGTAGTGCATCGGAATCTAATGCTGAACTCCCAGGAACGCTCAAAGCAAACCTCAAACAATGAGAAGATTCTCTCTTCTTTACTCAAGTCTGCATTGTGCCATTTGTATTAAATCCCGACGCAATTTCTTGTTTCGTCGCCAATGTGAAAGTCCAGGGGATAGAGTAAGGCTGCAGTAGTGCATCGGATTCTAATACTGATCTCCCAGGAAACGCTCAAAGCAAACCACAAACAATGAGAAGATATATTCTTCTTGTACTTAAGTCGGCAGTGTGCCATTTGTATTAAATCCCGACGCAATTTCTGTGTTTCATCGTCAATGTAATGGTGCAGGGGATAGAGTAAAATTTCTGTGTTTCATCGTGAATGTGATGGTCCAGGGGATAGAGTAAAACTGGGGTAGTGCATCGGAATCTAGTACTGATCTCCCAGGAAACGCTCAAAGCAAATCACAAAGAATGAGAAGATTTACATTTCTTGTACCCAAGTCGGCAGTGTGCCTTTTGTATTAAATCCCGCCGCAATTTCTGTGTTTCATCGTCAATGTGAAGGTCCAAGGAATAGAGTAAAGCTGCAGTAGGGCATCGGAAACTAATACTGATCTTTAAGAAAACGCTCAAAGAAACCACATGAAATGAGAGGATTTAACTTTATTTTACTTATGTCGGCATTGTGCCTTTCGTGATAAATCCCGACGCATTTCTGTGTTTCATCGTCAATGTGAAGGTCCTAGGGACAGAGTGAAGCTGCAGTAGTGCATCATAGACTAATACTGATCTCCCAGGAAACGCTGAAAGCAAACCACAAAGAATGAGAAGATTTAACCTTCATGTACTTAAGTCGGCATTGTAACTTTTGTATAAAATTTCGACGCTATATTTGTGCTTCATCGTCAATGTGAAGGTCCAAGGGATTGAGTAGGGGCTGCAGTAGTGCATCGGAATCAATTACTGATCTCCCAGGAAACGCTCAAAGCAAACCACAAACAAAGAGATTATTTACTCTTCTTGTACTTAAGTCGTCATTGTGTCTTCAGTATTAAATCCCGACTCAATTTCTGTGTTTCATCCTCAATGTGAAGGTCCAAGGGATACAGTAAAGCTGCAGTAGTGCATCGGAAACTAGTATTGATCCCCCAAGAAACGCTCAAAACAAACCACAGACAATGAGAAGATTTACACTTCTTGTACTTAAGTCGGCATTGTGCCTTTTGTATTAAATCCCGACGCAATTTCTGTGTTTCATCGCCGATGTGGAGGTCCAAGGGATTAAGTAAAGCTGCAGTAGTGTATCTGAATCTAATACTGATCTCCCAGGAAACGCTCAAAGCAAACCACAAACAAAGAGAAGATTTACTCTTCTTGTACTTAAGACAGCATTTTCCTTTTGTATTAAATCCCGACTCAATTTCTGTGTTTCATCGTCAAAATCAAGGTCCAAGGGGTAGAGTGGAGCTGATGTAGTGCATCGGAATCTAATACTGGTCTCCCAGGAAACGCTCAAAGCAAACCACTAACAATGAGAAGATTTACTCTTTTTGTACTTATGTCGGCATTGTGCCTTTTGTATGAAATCCCGACGCCATTTCTGAGTTTCTTCGTCAATGTGTAGGTCCAAGGGATAGATTAAAGCTGCAGCAGTGTATCCGAATCGAGTACTGATCTCCCAGGAAGCGCTCAAAGCAAACCACAAACATCGAGAAGATTTGCTCTTCTTGTGCTTAAGACGGCAATGTGCCTTTGTATTCAATACCGACACAATTTCTGTGTTTGATCGTCAATGTGAGGGTAAAGGGATAGAGTAAAACTGCAGGAGTGCATCGGAATCTAATACTGATCTCCCAGGTACCCCTTAAAGCAAACCACAAACAATGAGATGATTTACTCTTCTTGTACTGAAGTCGGCATTGTGACTTTTCTATTAAATCCCGACGCAATGTATGCGTTTCATCGACCATGTGAAGGTCCAAGGGATAGAGTAAAGCTGCAGTAGTGCATGAAATTTTAACACATATATCCCAGGTAACGCTCAAAGGAAACCACAAACAATGAAAAAATTTTCTCTTCTTGTACTTTAGTCGGCATTGTGCCTATTGTATTAAATCCCGACGCAATTTCTGTGTTTCATCGTCACAGTGAAGGTCCAAGAGACAGAGTAATGCTGCAGAAGTGCATCGAAATCAAATACTGATCTCCCAGGAAACGCTCAACGCAAACCACAAACAATGAGAAGATTTACTCTTCTTGCACTTACGTCGGCATTGTGCCTTTTGTATTAAATCCCGACGCAATTTCTGTGTTTCATCGCCAATGTAAAGGTCCAAGGGATGGAGTAAAGCTGCATTAGTGCATCGGAATCTAATACCGATCTCCCAGGAAATACTCAAAGCAAATCACAAACAAAGAGAAGATTTACTCTTCTTCTACTTAAGTCGGCATTGTGCCATTTGCATTAAATTTCTACGCAATTTCTGTGTTTCATCCTTAATGTGAAGGTCCAAGGGATAGAGTAAAGCTGCAGTAGTGCATCGGAATCTAATACTGATCTCCCAGGAAACGCTGAAAGCAAGCCACAAACAAAGAGATTATTTACTCTTCCTGTACTTAAGTCGACATTGTGCCTTTTGTATTAAATCCCGATGCAATTTCTGTGTTTCATCGCCAATGTGAAGGTCCAAGGGATAGAGTAAAGCTGCAGTAGTGCATCGGATTCTAATGCTGATCTCCCAGGAAACGCTAAAAGCAAACCACAAACAATGAGAAGATTCTCTCTTCTTGTACTCAAGTCTGCATTGTGCCATTTGTATTAAATCCCGACGCAATTTCTTATTTCATCGCCAATGTGAAAGTCCAAGGGATAGAGTAAGGCTGCAGTAGTGCATCGGATTCTAATACTGATCTCCCAGGAAATGCTCAAAGCAAACCACAAACAATGAGAAGATTTATTCTTCTTGTACTTAAGTCAGCATTGTGCCATTTGTATTAAATCCCGACGCAATTTCCGTTTTTCATCGACAATGTGAAAGTCCGAGGGATAGAGTAAAGCTGCAGTAGTGCATCGGAACCTAACACTGATCTCCCAGGAAACGCTCAAAGCAAACCACAAACAATGAGAAGATACACTTATCTTGTACTTTAGTCGGCATTGCGCCTTTTTTTTTAAATCCCGACGCAATTTCTGTGTCATCGTCAATGAGAAGGTCCAGGGAATAGATTAAAGAGGCAGTAGTGATCCGAAATAGGACTGATCTCCAAAGGAAACGCTCAAAGCAAACCACAAACAATGAGAAGATTTACTCTTGTCGTACTTAGGTCGGCAATGTGCCATTTGTATTTAATACCGGCGCAATTTCTGTGTTTGATCGTCTATGTGAAGGTTCAAGGGTTAGAGTAAAGCTGCAGTAGTGCATAGGAATCTAACACTGATCTCCCAACAAACGCTGAAAGCAAGCCACAAACAAAGAGATTATTTACTCTTCCTGTACTTAAGTCGGCATTGTGCCTTTTGTATGAAATCCCGACGCAATGTCTGTGTCTCATCGTCAATATGGAGGTCCAAGGGATAGATTAAAGCTGCAGTAGTGCAACGGAATGTAATACTGATCTCCCAGGAACGTTCAAAGCAAACCACAAACAATGAAAAAATTTACTCTTCTTGTACTTAAGTCGGCATTGTGCCTATTGTATTAAATCCCGACGCAATTTCTGTGTTTCATCATCACAGTGAAGGTTTTAGAGACAGAGTAATGCTGCAGAAGTGCATCGGAATCAAATACTGATCTCCCAGGAAACGCTCAAAGCAAATCACAAACAAAGAGAAGATTTACTCTTCTTCTACTTAAGTCGGCATTGTGCCATTTGCATTAAATTTCGACGCAATTTCTGTGTTTCATCCTTAATGTGAAGGTCCAAGGGATAGATTAAAGCTGCAGTAGTGCATCGGAATCTAATACTGATCTCCCAGGAAACGCTAAAAGCAAACCACAAACAATGAGAAGATTTACTCTTCTTGTACTTAACTCGGCATTCTGCCTTTTGTATTAAATCCCGACGCAATGTCTGTGTCTCATCGTCAATATGGAGGTCCAAGGGATAGATTAAAGCTGCAGTAGTGCAACGGAATGTAATACTGATCTCCCAGGAACGTTCAAAGCAAACCTCAAACAATGAGAAGATTCTCTCTTCTTGTACTCAAGTCTGCATTGTGCCATTTGTATTAAATCCCGACGCAATTTCTTGTTTCATCGCCAATGAGAGAGTCCAAGGGATAGAGTAACGCTGCAGTAGTGCATCGGATTCTAATACTCATCTCCCAGGAAACGCTCAAAGCAAACCACAAACAATGAGGAGATTTATTCTTCTTGTACTTAAGTCCGCATTGTGCCATTTGTATTAAATCCCGACGCAATTTCCGTTTTTCATCGACAATGTGAAAGTCCGAGGGATAGAGTAAAGCTGCAGTAGTGCATCGGAATCTAACACTGATCTCCCAGGAAACGCTCAAAGCAAACCACAAACAATGAGAAGATACACTCTTCTTGTACTTAAGTCGGCATTGCGATTTTTGTTTTAAATCCCGACGCAATTTCTTTGTCATCGTGAGAAGGACCAGGGAATAGATTAAAGAGGCAGTGGTGATCCGAAATAGTACTGATCTCCCAGGAAACGCTCAAAGCAAGCCACAAACATTAAGAAGATTTACACTTCCTGTACTTAAGTCGGCATTGTGCCTTTTGTAATAAATCCCGACGCAATTTCTGTGTCTCATCGTGAATGTGAAGGTCGAAGGGATAGAGTGAAGATGCAGTAGTGCATCTGATTCTATTACTGATCTCCCAGGAAACGCTGAAAGCAAACCACAGACAATGAGATGATTTACTCTTCTTGTACCTAAGTCGGCATTTTGCCTTTTGTATTAAATCTGACGCAATTACTGTGTTTCATCGTCAAGGTAAAGGTCCAAGTTATACAGTAAAGCTGCAGTAGTGCATCGGAATATAATCCTGATCTCCCAGGAAACGCTCAAAGCAAACCTCAAACAATGAGAAGATTTATTCTTCTTGTACTTAAGTCGGAATTGAGCCTTTTGTATTAAATCCCGAGGCAATTCCTGCGTTTCATCGTGAATGTGAAGGTCGAAGGGATAGAGTAAAGCAGCAGTAGTGCATCGGAATCTAACACTGATATCCCAGGACACGCTCAAAGCAAACCACATACAATGAGAAGATTTACTCTTCTTGTACTGAGTCGGCATTGTGCCTTTTGTATTAAATCCCGACGCAATTTTTGTGTTTCATCTTCAATGTGAAGTTAAATGGCATACAGTAAAGCTGCTGTAGTGCATCGGAAACTAATACAGATCTCCCAGGAAACGCCCAAAGCAAACGACAAACACTGAGAAGATTTACTCTTCTTGTACTTATGTCGGCATAGTGCCTTTTGTATAAAATACCGACGCAATTTCTGTGTTCCATCGTGAATGTGAAGGTCCGACAGATAGAGTAAAGCAGCAGTAGTGCATCAGAATGTAATACTGATATCCCAGGACACACTCAAAGCAAACCACAAACATTGATAAGATTTTCTCTCCTTGTACTCAAGTTGATAATGTGACTTTTGTATTAAAACCCGACGCAATTTCTGTACTTCATCGACAATGTGAAGGTCCGAGGGATAGAGTAAGGCTGCCGTAGTGCATCGGAATCTAATACTGATCTCCCGGGAAACGCTCAAAGCAAACCACACACAAAGAGATGATTTACTCTTCTTGTACTTAAGTCGGCATTGTGACTTTTGTATTAAATCCTGACGCAATGTCTGTGTTTCATCGACAATGTGAAGGTCCAAGGGATAGAGTAAATCCGCAGTAGTGCATCAAAATCTAACACTGATATCCCAGGTAACGCTCAAAGCAAAACACAAACAATGAAAAAATCTACTCTTCTTGTACTTAAGTCGGCATTGTGCCAATTGTATTATATCCCGACGGAATTTCTGTGTTTCATCGTCACTGTGAATGTCCAAGGGATAGAGTGAAGCTGCAGAAGTGCATCGGAATCAAATACTGATCTCCCAGGAAACGGTCAAAGCAAACCTCAAGCAATGAGAAGGTTTACTCTTCTTGTACTTAGGTCGGCATTGTGCCTTTTGTATTGAATCCCGAGACTATTTCTGCGTTTCTTCGTTAATGTGAAGGTCCAAGGGATAGAGTAAAGCTGCAGTGTGCATCGGAATCTAATACTGATCTCCCAGGAAACACTCAAAGCAAACCACAAACAATGAGCATATTTACTCTTCTTGTATTTAAGACGGCGTTTTCCTTTTGTATTATATCCCGACGCAATTTCTGTGTTTCATCGTCAGTGTCAAGGTCCAAGGGATAGGGTAAAGCTGCAGTAGTGCATCGCAATCGAATACTGATCTCCCAGGAAACGCTCAAATCTAACAACAAACAATGGGGGATTTACTCTTCTTGTACTTAAGTCGGCATTGTTCCTTTTGTATTAAATCCGACGCAATTTCTGTGTTTCATCGTCAATGTGAAGGTCCAAGGGATAGAGTAAAGCTGCAGTAGTGCATAGATTCTAGTACTGATCCTCCAGGAAACGCCCAAGGAAAACCACAAACAAAGAGAAGATTTACTCTTCTAGTACTTAGGTCGGCATTGTGCCTTTTGTATTAAATCCCGACGCAATTTCTGTGGTTCATCGTCAATGTGAAGGTCCAAGGGATAGAGCAAAGCTGCAGTAGAGCATCGGAATCTAATACTGATCTCCCAGGAAACGCTCAAACAAACCATATACAAGAGAAGATTAAACCTTCTTGTACATATGTCGCCACTGTGCCTTTTGTATTAAATCCCGAGGCAATTTCCGCGTTTCATCGTCAATGTGAAGGTCCAAGGGATGGAGTAAAGCTCCAGTAGTGCATCGGAATCTAATACTGATCTCCCAGGAAACGCTCGAAGCAAACCACAATCAATGAGAAGATTTACTCTTCTTGTACTTAAGTCGGAATTGTGCCTTTTGTATTAAATCACGACGCAATTTCTGTGTTTCACCGTCAATGTGAAGATCCACGGGATTGAATTAACCTGCAGTAGTGCATCGGAATCTAATACTGATCTCCCAGGAAACGCTCAAAGCAAACCACAAACAAAGAGAAAATTTACTCTTCTTGTACTTGAGTCGGCATTCTGCCTTTTGTTTTATATCCCAAAGTATTTTCTGTGTTTCATCGTCAATGTGAAGGTCCAAGGGATCGAGTAAAGCTGCAGTAGGGCATCGGAATCTAATACTGATCCCCCAGGAAACGCTCAAAGCGAACCACAAACAATTAAAAGTTTTACACTTCTTGTACTTAAGTCGACATTGTGCTTTTGTTTAAATCCCGACGCAATATCTGAGTTTCATCGGCAATGTGAGATTCAAAGGGATAGTGTAAAGGAGCAGTAGTGCATCGGAATCTAATACTGATCTCCTGGGAAACCATCAAAGCTAACAACAAACAATGTGAAGATTTACTCTTCTTGTACTTAAGTCGGCATTGTGCCTTTGGTATTAAATCCCGACGCATTTTCTGTGTTTCATCGTCAATGTGAAGGCCCAAGGGACAGAGTGAAGCGGCAGTAGATCATCGGAATCTAATACTGATCTCACAGGAAATGCTGAAAGCAAACCTCAAACGATGAGAAGATTTACTCTTCTTGTACATAAGTCGGCATTGTGCCTTTTGTATTAAATCCCGGGGCAATTTCTGTGATTCATCGTCAATGTGAGGGTCCAAGTGGTACAGCAAAGCTGCAGTATTGCATCGGAATCTAATACAGATCTCCCAGGAAACGCTCAAAGCAAACCACAAAATATGAGAAGGTTTAACCATCTTGTACGTTAGTCGGCATTGTGCCTTTCGTATTAAATCCCGACGCTATTTCTGTGTTTCATCGTCAATGTGAAGGTCCAAGGGATAGAGTGAAGCTGCTGTAGTGCATCGGAATCTAAAGCTGATCTCCGAGGATACGCTCAAAGGAAACCATAACCAAAGAGAATATTTACTCTTCTATTACTTAAGTCGGCATTGTGCCTTTCGTATTAAGTCCCGACGCATTTTCTATGTTTCATCGTCAATTTAAAGGTCCATGGGATAGAGTGGAGCTGCAGTATTGCATCGGAATCTAGTACTGATGTCCCAGGAAACGCTGAAAGCAAACCACTAACAATGAGAAGATTCACACTTCTTGTACTTAAGTCGGCATTGTGCTTTTTGTATTAAATCCCGACGCAATTTCTGAGTTTCATCGTCAATGTGAAGGTCCAAGGGATAGCGTAAAGCTGCAGCAGTGCATCGGAATCTATTACTGATCTCCCAGGAAACGCTCAAAATACCACAATTAATCAGAAGGTTTAACCTTCTTGTACTTAATTCGGCATTCTGCCTTTTGTTATTAAATCCCGACGCAATTTCTGTGTTTAATCGTCAATGTGTAGGTCCAAGGGATAGTGTAAAGCTGCAGTAGTGCAACGGAATCTAATACTGATTTCCCGGGAAACGCTCACAGCTAACCACATACAATGAGATTATTTACTTTTCTTGTACTTAGTCGGCATTGTGCCTTTTGTAATAAATCCCCACGCAATTTCTGTGTTTTATCGTCAAAGTGAAGGTCCAAGGGATAGAGTAAAGCTGCAGTAGTGCATCGGAATCTAATACTGAAATCCCAGGAAACGCTCAAAGCAAACCACAAACAATGAGAAAATTTACTCTTCTTATACTTAAATCGGCATTATGCCTTTTGTATTAAATTCCGAGGCAATTTCTATGTTTCATCGTCAATGTGAAGTTCCAAGGGACAGAGATAAACGGCAGTAGTGCATCGGAATCTAATACAGATCTCCCAGGAAACGCTCAAAGCTAACCACAAACAATGAGTGGATTTACTCTTTTTGTACTTATGTCTGGATTGTGGCTTTTGTCTTAAATCCCGACGCAATATCCGTGTTTCATCGTCAATGTGAAGGTCCAAGGGATAGAGTAAAGCTGCAGTAGTGCATCGGAATCTAATACTGATCTCCCAGGTAACTCTGAAAGCAAACCACATCCAATGAGATGATTTACTCCTCTAGTACTTAAGTCGGCATTGTGCATTCTGTATTAAATCCCGACGCAATTTCTGTATCTCATCGTCAATGTGAAGATCAAAGGGATAGAGTTAAGCTGCAGTAGTGCATCGGAATCTAATACTGATCTCCCAGGAAACGCTCAAACAGACCACAAACAATGAGCAGATTAAACCTTCATGCACTTAAGTCGGCATTGTGCTTTTTGTATTAAATCCCGACACAATTTCTGTATCTCATCGTCAATGTGAAGATCAAAGGGATAGAGTTAAGCTGCAGTAGTGCATCGGAATCTAATACTGATCTCCCAGGAAACGATCAAAGCAAACCACAAACAAAGATAATATTTACTCTTCTTGTACATAAGTCGGCATTGTGTCTTTTGCATTAAATCCCGATTGATTTTCTGTGTTTCATCGTCAATGTGAAGGTCCAAGGTATAAAGTAAAGCTGCAGTAGTGCATCGGAATCTAGTACTGATACCACAGGAAACGCTCAAAGCAAACCACAAACAATGAAAAGATTTACACTTCTTGTACTGAAGTTGGCATTGTGCATTTTAAATTGAATCCCGACTTAATTTCTGAGTTTCATCATCAATATGAAGGTCGAAGGTATAGTGTAAATCTGCAGTAGTGCATTGGAATCTATTACTGATCTCCCAGGAAAAGCTCAAACAAATCACAAACAATGAGAAGATATAACCTTCTTGTACTTAAGTCGGCATTGCGGCTTTTGTATTAAATCCCGACGCAATTTCTGTGTTTCATCGTCAATGTGAAGGCCCAAGGGCAAGAGTAAAGCTGCATTAGTGCATCGGAATCTAATACTGATCTCCCAGGAAACGCTCAAAGCTAAGAACAAACAATGACAATATTTACTCTTCTTGTACTTAAGTCTTCATTTTGCCTTTTGTATTAAATCCCGACGCAATTTCTATTATTCATCGTCAATGTGAAGGTCCAAGGGATAGAATAATGCTGCAGTAGTGCATCGCAGCCTAATACTGATCTCCTAGGAAACGCTCATAGCAAACCATAAACAATGAGATGATTTAACCTTCTTGTACATAAGTCGGCATTGTGCCTTTCGTATTAAATCCCGACGCAATATCTGTGTTTCATCGTCGATGTGAAGGTCCAAGGGTATAGTAAAGCTGCAGTAGTGCATCGGAATCTAATACTGTTCTCCCAGGAAACGCTCAAATCAAACGACAAACACTGAGAAGTTTTACTCGTCTTGTACTTAAGTCGGCATTGTGCCTTTTGTATCAAATCCCGACGCAATTTCTGTGTTCCATCGTGAATGTGAAGGTCCAACGGATAGATTAAAGCTGCAGTAGTGCATCGGAATGTAATACTGATATCCCAGGAAACGCTCAAAGCAAACCACAAACTTTGAGAAGATTTTCTCTTCTTGTACTCAAGTTGATATTGTGCCTTTTGTATTAAAACCAGACGCAATTTCTGTACTTCATCGACAATGTGAACGTCCAAGGGTCAGAGTAAAGCTACAGTAGTGCGTCGGAATCTAACACTGATCTCCCAGGACACGGTCAAAGCATACCACAAACAATGAGAAGGACTATTCCTCTTGTATTTAAGTGTGCATTGTGCCTTTGGTAATAAATCCCGACGCAATTTCTGTGTTTCATCTTCAATATGAAGGTCCGAGCGATAAAATAAAGCAGCAGTGGTGCATCGGAATCTAATACTAATCTCCCAGGAAACGTTTATTGCAAACCATAAACAAAGAGAATATTTACTCTTCTTGTTCTTAAGTCGGCATTATGACTTTTGTATTAAATTCCGACGCATTTTCTGTGTTTCATCGTCAAATTGAAGGTCCAAGGGATAGAGTAAAGCTGCGGTAGTGCATCGGAAACTAATACTGATCTCCCAGGAAACGCTCAAAGCAAACCACAAACAATGAAAAGATTTACTCCTCTTGTACTGAAGTCGTCATGGTGCTTTTGTGTTTAATCCCGACGCAATTTCTGTGTTTCTTCGGCAATGTGAAGGTCCAAAAGATAGAGTAAAGCTGCAGTAGTGCATCGGAATCTGGTACTGATTCCCGAGGAACGCTCAAAGGAAAACACAAACAATGAGATGATTTACTCTTCTTGTACTTAGGTCGGCATTTTGCCTTTTGTATTAAATCCCGACGCAATTTCTGTGTTTCATCGTCAATGTGAAGGTCCAAGGGATAGAGTAAAGCTGCGGTAGTGCATCGGAATATAATAGTGATCTCCCAGGAAACGCTCAAACAAACCACAAACAATGAGTAGATTTACTCTTCTTGTACTTAAGTCGGCATTGTGCCTTTTGTATGAAATCCCGACGCAATTTCTGTGTTTCTTCGGCAATGTGAAGGTCCAAGGGATAGAGTAAAGCTGCAGTAGTGCATCGGAAACTAATACTGATCTCCCAGGAAACGCTCAAAACAAACCACAAACAATGAGAAGATTTACTCTTATTGTACTGAAGTCGGCATTGTGCTTTTGTAATTAATCCCGACGCAATTTCTGTGTTTCATCGTCAATGTAAAGGTCCAAAAGATAGAGTAAAGCTGCAGTAGTGCATCGGAATCTGGTACTGATTCCCGAGGAACGCTCAAAGGAAAACACAAACAATGAGATGATTTACCCTTCTTGTACTTAAGTCGGCATTGTCGCTTTTGTCTTAAATCCCGACGCAATTTCTGTGTTCCATCGGCAATGTGAAGGTCCAAGGGATAGAGTAAAGCTACAGCAGTGCATCGGATCTGATACTGATCTCCCAGGAAACGCTCAGAGCAAACCACAAACAATGAGAAGATTTACTCTTCTAGCACTTAAGCCGGCATTGTGCCGTATGTATTTTATCCCGGCGCAATTTCTGTGTTTCATCGTCAATGTGAAGGTCCTAGGGATACAGTAAAGCTGCAGTAGTGCAACGGAATCTAATACAGATCATCCAAGAAACGCTCAAAGCAAACCACAAACAATGGGAAGATTTACTCTTCTTGTACTTAATTCGGCATTGTGCATTTTGCATTAAATCCCGATGTTATTTCTGTGATCCATCGTCAATGTGAAGGTCCGAGGGATAAAGTAAGGTTCCACTAGTGCATCGGAATCTAATACTGATCTCCCAGGAGCCGCTCAAAGCATACCACAAAAAATGAAAAGATTTAACCTTCTTGTACTTAAGACCGCAATTTCCGTTTCGTACTAAATCCCGACGAAATATCTGTGTTTCATCGCTAATATTAAGGTCAAAGGGATAGAGTAAAGCTGCAGCAGTGCATCGGAATCTAATACTGATCTCCCAGGAAACGCTCAAAGCAAACCACAAACAATGGGAAGATTTACTATATTTGTACCTAGCTTGGCATTGTGCCTTTTGTTTTAAATCCCGACGCAATTTCAGTATTTCATCGTCAATCTGAAGGTCAAAGGGATAGAGTAAAGCTGCAATAGTGCTTAGGAATCTTATACTGATCTGCCAAGAAACGCTCAAAGCAAACCACAAACGATGAGAAGATTTACTCTTCTTGTACCTAGGTCGGCATTGTGCCTTTAGTATTAATTCCCGGCGCAATATCTGTGTTTCATCGTCAATGTGAACGTCCAAGGGATAGAGTAAAGCTGCAGTAGTGAATCGGAAACTAATACTGATCTCCCAGGGAACGCTCAAAGCAAACCACAAACAATGAGAAGATTTACTATTCTTGTATATAAGTTGGCATTGTGCCGTTTGTTTTAAATCCCGACGGAATTTCTGTGTTTCATCGTCAATCTGAAGGTCCAAGGGATAGAGTAAAGCTGCAGTAGTACTTCGGAATCTAATACTGATCCCCCAGGAAACACTCAAAGCGAACCAAAAAAATGAGTACATTTACTCTCCTTGTACTTAAGTCGGCATTATGCCTTTTGTATTAATTCCCGACGCAAATTCTGTGTTTCATCGTGAATGTGAAGGTCCAAGGGATAGAGTAAACCTGCACTAGTGCATCGGAATCCAATATTGATCTCCCAGTAAACGCTCAAAGCCAACCACAAACAATGAGAAGATTTACTCTTCTTATACTTAAGTCGGCATTGTGCCTTTTGCATTACATCCCGACGCAATTTCTGTGTTTCATCGTCAATGTGAAGGTCGAAGGGTAGAGTAAGGCAGTATTAGTGCATCGGAATCTAGTACTCATCTCCCAGGAATCGCTCAAAGCAAACCACAAACAAGGAGAATATTTTCTCCTCTTGTACTTAAGTCGGCATTGTGCCTGTTGTATTAAATCCCGACGCATTTTCTGTGTTTCATCGTCAATGTAAAGGTCCAAGGTATATAGTAAAGCTGCACTAGTGCATCGGAATCTGGTACTGATTCCTAAGCAACGCTCAAAGCAAACCACAAACAATGCGAAGATTTACTCTTCTTGTACTTAAGTCGGCATTGTGTCTTTTCCATTAAATCCCGAAACAATTTCTGTGTTTCATGGTCAATGTGAAGGTCCAAGGGGTAGAGTAAAGCTGCAGTAGTGCATCGGAATATAATAGTGATCTCCAAGGAAACGCTCAAACAATCCACAAACAATGAGAAGATTTTTCCTGCTTGTACTTATGTCGTCATTGTGCCTTTTGTATTAAATCCCGACGCAATTTCTGTGTTTCATCGTCAATGTGAATGTATAAGGCTTAGGGTTATGTTAGAGTAGTGCATCGGAATCTAATACTGATCTCCCAAGAACCGCTCAGAGCAAACAAGAAACAATGAGAATATTAACTCATCTTGCACTTAAGCCGGCATTGTGCATTTTTTATTTCATCCCTACACAATTTCTGTGGTTCATCGGCAATGTGAAGGTCCAAGGGATAGAGTAAATCTGCAGTTGTGCATCGGAATGTAATACTGATCTCCCAGGAAACACTCATACAAACCACAAACAATGAGAAGATTTATACTGCTTGTACATAAGTCGGCATTGTGACTTTTGTGTATTATCCCGACGCAATTTATGTGTTTCATCGTCAATGAGAAGGTTCAAGGGATAAAGTAATGCTGCGGTAGTGAATAGGAATCTAATACTGATCTCCCAGGGAACGCTCAAAGCAAACCACAAATAATGAGTAGATTTACTCTTCTTGTACTTAAGTCGGCATTGTGCCTTTTGTGTAATTCCCGACGCAAATTCTGTGTTTCATCGTCAATGTGAATGTCCAAGGGATAGAGTAAAGCTGCACTAGTGCATCGGAATCTAATATTATCTCTCAAGAAACGCTCAAAGCCAACCAGAAACAATGAGAAGATTTACTCTTCTTATACTTAAGTCGGCATTGTGACTTTTGCATTACATCCCGACGCAATTTCTGTGTTTCATCGTCAATTTGAAGGTCGAAGGGATAGAGTAAGGCAGCATTAGTGCATCGGAATGTAATACTCATCTCCCAGGAAACACTCAAAGCAAACCACAAACAAGGAGAATATTTTCTCCTCTTGTACTTAAGTCGGCATTGTGCCTTTTGTATTAAATCCCGACGCATTTTCTGTGTTCCATCGTCAATGTAAATGTCCAAGGTATAGGGTAAAGCTGCAGTGGTGCTTCGGAATCTAATACTGATCTCCCAGAATGCGCTCAAAGCGAATCACAAACAATGAGTAGATTTACTCTTCTTGTAAAGTCGGCATTGTGCCTATTGTATAATTCCCAACGCATAACTGTGTTTCATCGTCAATGTGAATGTCCAAGGGATAGAGTAAAGCTGCACTAGTGCATCGGAATTTAATACTGATTTCCCAGGAAGCTCAAAGCAAACCACAAACAATGAAAAGATTTACTATTTTTGTACTTAAATTGTCATTGTGCCTTTTGTTTTAAATCGCGACGCAATTTCAGTATCTCATCGTCAATCTGAAGGCCCAAGGGAAAGAATAAAGCTGCAAGTGCTTCGGAAACTTATACTGATCTCCCAAGAAACGCTCAAAGCAAACCACAAACAGTGAGAAGATTTTTTCTTCTTGTACATAAGTGGGCATTGTGCGTTTTGCATTAAATTCTTAAGCAATATCTGTGTTTCATCGTCAATGTAAAGGTCCTAGGTATAGAATAAAACTGCGGTAGTGCATCGGAATCTAGTACTGATTCCCCAGGAACGCCCAAAGCAAACCACAAACAAAGAGATGATTTACTCCTCTTGTACTTATGTCGGCATTGTGCCTATTGTTTTAAATCCCAGCGCAATTACTGTGTCTGATCGTCAATGTGAAGGTCAAAGGGATAGAGTAAAGCTGCAGTAGTGCATCGGAATATAATACTGATCACCCAGGAAACGCTCAAACAAACCACAAACAATGAGAAGATTTACTCTTCTAGCACTGAAGATGGCGTTGTGCCGTTTGTATTTTATCCCGACGCAATTTCTGTGTTCCATCGTCAATGTGAAGGTCCTAGGGATACAGTAAAGCTGCAGTAGTGCATCGGATTCTGATACTGATCTCCCAGGAGCCGCTCATAGCATACCACAAAAAATGAAAAGATTTAACCTTCTTGTACTTAACACCGCATTTTCTGTTTCGTACTAAATCCCGACCCACTTTTCTGTGTTTCATCGTTAATATGAAGGTCCAAGGGATAGAGTAAAGCTGCAGCAGTGCATCGGAATCTAATACTGAACTCCCAGGAAACGCTCAAAGCAAACCACAAACAATGAGAAGATTTACTCTTCATGTACTTAAGTCGGCATTGTGCCTTTTGTATTAAATCCCGACGCAAATTTTGTGTTTCATCGTCAATGTGAAGGCCCAAGGGATAGAGTAAAGCTGCACTACTGCATCGGAATCTAATTCTGATCTCCCAGGAAACGCTCAAAGCCAACCACAAACATTGAGAAGATTTACTCCTCTTGTACTTATGTCGGCATTGTGCCTTTTGCATTACATCACCACGCAATTTCTGTGTTTCATCGTCAATTTGAAGGTCGAAGGGATAGAGTAAGGCTGCAGTAGTGCATCGGAATCTAATTCTCATTTCCCAGGGAACGCTCAAAGCAAACCACAAACAAAGAGAATATATTCTCCGCTTGTACCCATGTCGGCATTATGTCTTTTGTATTAAATCCCGACGCAATTTCTGTGTTTCATTGTCAATGTAAAGGTCCAAGGGATAGAGTAGAGCTGCGGTAGTGCATCGGAATCTAATACTGATTCCCCAGGAACGCTCAAAGCCAACCACAAACAATTAGAAGATTTACTCTTTTTGTACTTAAGTCTGCATTGGGCGTTTTGCATTAAATCCCGACGCAATATCTGTGTTTCATCGTCAGAGGTAAGGTTCTGGGGTTGAGTAAAGCTGCAATATTGTATCGGTATGTATTACTGATTCCCCAGGAACGCTCAAAGAAAACCACAAACAATGAGAAGACTTACTCTTCTTGTACTTAAGTCGGCATTGAGTCTTTTCATTAAATCCCGAAACAATTTCTGTGTTTCATCGTCAATGTGAAGGTCCAAGGGATAGAGTAGAGCTGCAGTAGTGCATCGGAATATAATAGTGGTCTCCCAGGAAACGCTCAAACAAACCACAAACAATGAGTAGATTTATTCTTCCTGAACTTAAGTCGGCATTGTGCCTTTTGTATTAAATCCCGACGCAATTTCTGTGTTCCAACGTCAATGTGACGGTCCAAGGAATATTGTAAAGCTGCAGTAGTGCATCGGAAACAAATACTGATCTCCAAGGAAACGGTCAAAGCAAACCACAAACATTGAAAAGATTTACTAATCTTGTACTGAAGTCCTCATTGTGCTTCTGTATTTAATTCCGACGCAATTTCTGTGTTTCTTCGGCAACGTGAAGGTCCTAGGGATAGAGTAAAGCTGCAGTTGTGCATCGAAATGTAATACTGATCTCCCAGGAAACGCTTATACAAACCATAAACAATGAGAAGATTAATGCTGCTTTTACTTAGGTCGGCATTGTGCCTTTTGTATTAATTCCCGACGCAATTTATGTGTTTCATAGTCAATGAGTCGGTCCAAGGAATAGATAAAAGCTGCAGTAGTGCATCCCAATCTAGTTCTGATCTCCCAGGAAACGCTCAAAGCAAACCACTAACAATGAGAAGATTTACTCTTCTTGTACGTAAGTCGGCATTGTGCGTTTCGTATTAAATCCCAACAAGTTTTCTGTGTTTCATCGTCTATGTGAGGGTCCAAGGGATAGAGTAAAGCTGAGGTAGTGCATCGGAAACTAATACTGATCTCCCAGGGAATGCTCAAAGCAATCCACAAACAATGAGAAGACTTACTCCTCTTGTACTTAAGTCGGCTTTGTGCCTTTTGTATTAAGTCCCGGCGCAATATCTGTGTTTCATCGTCAATGTGAAGGTCCAAGGGATAGAGTAAAGCTGCAGTAGTGAATCGGAATCTAATACTGATCTCCCAGGAAACGCTCGAAGCAAACCACAAACAATGAGAAGATTAACTATTATTGTACTTAAGTTCCATTGTGCCTTTTGTTCTAAATGCCGATGGAGTTTCTGTGTACCATCGTCAATCTGAAGGTCCAAGTGATAGAGAAAAGCTGCAGTAGTGCTTCGGAATCTAATACTGATCTCCCAGGAAACGCTCAAAGCAAACCACAAACAATGAGTAGATTTACTCTTCTTGAACTTAAGTCGGCATTGTGTCATTTCCATTAAATCCCGAAGCAATTTCTGTGTTTCATCGTCAACGTGAAGGTCGAAGGGATAGAGTAAAGCTGCAGTAGTCCATCGGAACATAATAGTGATCTCCCAGGAAACTCTCAAAGCAAACCACAAACAATGAGAAGATTTACTCTTCATGTGCTTAAGTCGGCATTGTGCCTTTTGTATTAAATCCCGACGCTATTTCGTTGTTCCAACGTCAATGTGATGGTCCGAGGGATAGAGTAATGCTGCAGTAGTGCATCGGAAACTAATACTGAACTCGCAGGAAAAGCTCAAAGCAAACCACAAACAATGAGAAGATTTACTCTTCTTGTACTGAAGTCGGCATTGTGCTTTTATAATTAATCCCGACGCAATTTCTGTGTTTCATCGTCAATGTAAAGTTCCAAGTGATAGAGTAAAGCTGCAGTACTGCATCGGATCTAATACTGATTTCCCAGGATCTCTCAAAGCAAACCACAGACAATGAGAAGATAACTCTTCTTGTACTTAAGTCGCCATTGTGCTTTTGTATTTAATCCCGACGCAATTTCTGTGTTTCATTGTCAATGTAAAGGTCCAAGGGATAGAGTAAAGATGCAGTAGTGCATCGGATCTAGTACTGATTCCCCAGGAACGGTCAAAGCAAACCACAAACAATGAGAAGATTTACTCTCCTTGTACTTAAGTCGGCATTGTGTTTTTTCCATTAAATCCCGAATCAATATCTGTGTTTCATCGTCATTGTGAAGGTCCAAGGGATAGAGTAAAGCTGCAGTAGTGCATCGGTAACTAATACTGATCACCCTGGATACGTTCAAAGCAAACCACAGACAATGAGAAGATAACTCTTCTTGTACTTAAGTCGCCATTGTGCTTTTGTATTTAATCCCGACGCAATATCTGTGTTTCATCGTCAATGTGAATGTCCAAGGGATTGAGTAAAGCTGCAGTAGTGCATCGGATGTAATACTGATCTCCCAGGAACCGCTCATACAAACCACAAACAATGTGAAGATTAATACTGCTTGTACTTAAATCGCCATTATGCCTCTTGTATTAAATCCAGACGCAATGTATGTGTTTCATCGTCAATATGAAGGTCCAAGGGATAGATTAAAGCTGCAGTAGTGCATCGGAAACTAATACTGATATCCCAGGGAACGCTCAGAGCAATCCACAAACAATGAGAAGATTTACTCTTCTTGTACTTAAGTCGACATTGTGCCTTTTGTATTAAATCCCGGAGAAATATCTGAGTTTCATCGTCAATGTGAAGGTCCAAGGGATAGAGTAAAGCTGCAGTAGTGCTTCGGAATCTAATACTGAACTCCCAGGAAACGCTAAAGGCAAACCACAAACAATGAGTAAATTTACTCTTCTTGTACTTAAGTCGGCATTGTGTCTTTTCCATTAAATCCCGAAACAATTTCTGTGTTTCATCGTCAATGTGAAGGTCCAAGGGGTGGAGTAAAGCTGCAGTAGTGCATCGGAATATAATAGTGATCTCCCAGGAAACGCTCAAACAATCCACAAACAATGAGAAGATTTTACCTGCTTGTACTTATGTCGTCATTGTGCCTTTTGTATTAAATCCCGACTCAATTTCTGTGTTTCATCGTCAATGAGAAGGTCCAAGGGATAGAGTAAAGCTGCGGTAGTGAATCGTAATCTAATACTGATCTCCCAGGGAACGCTCAAAGCAAACCACAAACAATGAGAAGATTTACTAATCTTGTACTTAAGTTGGCATTGTGCCGTTTGTTTTAAATCCCGACGGAATTTCTGTGTTTCATCGTCAATCTGAAGGTCCAAGGGATAGAGTAAAGCTGCAGTAATGCTTCGGAATCTAATACTTACCTCCCAGGAAACGCTCAAAGCTAACCAGAAACATTGAGAAGATTTACTCTTCTTATACTTAAGTCGGCATTGTGACTTTTGCATTACATCCCGACGCAATTTCTGTGTTTCGTCGTCAATTTGAAGGTCGAAGGGATAGAGTAGTGCATCGGAATCTAATACTCATCTCCCAGGAAACGCTCAAAGCAAACCACAAAAGATGAGATTATTTTCTCCTCTTGTACTTAAGTCGGCATTGTGCCTTTACTATTAAATCCCGGAGCATTTTCTGTGTTTCATCGTCAATGGAAAGGTCCAAGGGATATAGTTAAGCTGCACTAGTGCATTGGAATCTAGTACTGATTTCCCAGGAACGCTCAAAGC